>NC_133774.1:104781328-104900776 GCF_003597395.2 Chelonoidis abingdonii | reverse complement strand
TGTACTTCTGGTCCCTCTTAGCCCCAAGAGCGAACAACAAACAAAAAACAAAGCATAAACAAAGACTCCCCTCCACCGAGATTTGAAAGTATGTTGTCTCCCTATTGGTCCTCTGGTCAGGTGTCAGCCAGGTTTGCTGAGCTTCTTAATCCTTTACAGGTAAAAGAGACATTAACCCTTAACTATCTGTTTATGACAAGTTGACATATTTTGATTTTAGTAAGGCTTTTGACACAGTTCCACATGACATTCCATAAGCAAACCAGGGAAATATGGTCTAGATGAAATTACTATAAGGTGCGTGTAAAACAAGTTGAATGACCTTCCTCAAAGAATAGTTATAAATGGTTCACTGTCAAAGTGGGAAGGCATATCTAAAGGGGTCTAGGAGGGGTCAGTGCTTGCTCTGGTACTATTAAATATTTTCATTAATGACTTGGACAATGGAGTAGAGCAGGGGCAGGCAAACTTTTTGGGCAGAAGGCCTCATCGGGTTTCCAAAGTTCTATGGAGGGCCCGTTAGCAGAGGCTGTACCTCCCCAAACAGCCAGACGTGTCCCAGCCCTGCTTCCTATATGACCCCTCCTGCTTCTCACCCCCTGACGGCCCCCCAGGACTCCTGCCCCATCCAACTCCCCCTGCCCCTGACTGCCCCCACCACTCTATCCAACCCCTCCTCTCATTCCTGACTGCCCCCCTGGGACTCCTGCCCTATCCAACCATCCCTTCTCCCTGACCATCTCTGGAACCTTTGTCCCTGACTGCCCCCTGTGCCCCATCCAACCACTCCACTCCTTCCTGACTGTGCCCTGGGGACCTCTGCCCCCATTCAACCCCCCTGTTCCCTGCCCTCTGACCACTCTGACCTCTATCCACACCTCTATCCCCTGACCACCACCCTGAGCTCCCTTGCCCTCTATCCAAGCCTCCCGTTCCCTGCCCCCTTACCATGCTACCTGGAGCACTGATGGCTGGCAGTGCTACAGTCGTGCCACCCAGAGCACCAGGACAGGCCCTGGCTCTGCAGCTGTGCTGCCCCAGGAGCTCACAACCCCGCTGCCCAGGGCATTGCGCCAGCGACGGAGTGAGCTGAGGCAGCGGGAGAGGGGGACTAGCAGGGGAAGGGCTGAGGGCTAGCCTACTGGGCCAGGAGCTCAGGGGCTCGGCCGGATGTGGCCCGAAGGCTGTAGTTTGCCTGCCTCTGGGAGTACAGAGTTTGCTTATAAAATCTGTGGATGACACCAAACTGGAAAAGGTTGCAAGCACTTTGGAGGACAGGCTTAGAATTCAGAACAACCTTGACAAATGGGAGAATTGGTCTGAAATCAACATGATTAAATTCAGTAAAGATGAACCGCAAAGTACTATAGTTAGGAAGGAAAAATTAAATGCACAACTACAAAATATGGAATAATTGGCGATGCCGTACTACTGCTGAAAAGGACTGGAGATTATAGTGGCCAGATTGTATGAATCAACAATGTGATGAAGTTGTGAAAAAGGCTAATATAATTGCAGGGTGTATTAACAGGAGTGTCGAATGTAAGACATAGGAGGCAACTGACTCATTCTACTCTGCACTGATGATACCACTGCTGGAGTACTGTGTCCAGTTCTGGGCACCACATTTTAGGAAAGATGTGGACAAATTAGAGAGAGTCCAGAGGAAAGCTACAAAAATGATAAAAGGTTTGGGAAAACCTGATCAATGAGGAAAGGTTAAAAAAACTGGGCATGTTTAGTCATGAGAAAAGAAGACGGGTGGGGGAGGTGAGCTGATGACAATCTTCAAATATCTTAAGGACTGTTATAAAGAGGACTGTGATCAATTGTTCCCACTGAAGGTAGGACAAGAAATAATCGTCTTAATCTGCAACAAGGGAGATTTAGGTTAGATATTACAAAAAACTTTCTAACTATAAGGGTAGTTAAGCTCTGGAATGCTACCGAGGGAGGTTGTGGAATCCCCATCACTGGAGGTTTTTAAGAACAGGTTAGACAAGCAGGGATGGTCTACATTTACCTGGTCCTGCCTTATTGCAGGGTGCTGGACTTGGTGACTTGTTGAGGTCCCCTCAAGCCCTACATTTCTATGATTCAGCAAGAGCCATGAGATGATTAAAGGATTAGAAAATATGCTGGTAGACTCAAAGAGTCTAATATATTTATCTTAACAAAGAGAAGGTTAAGGGGTGGCTTGATTACTGTCTGTAAGTATCTACATGCAGAACAAATATTCAATAGTGGGTTCTTCAGTCTAGCAGAGAAAGGTTTAACATGATCCAGTGACTGGAAGCTGAAGCTAGATAAATTCAGACTGGAAATAAAGTGCAAATTTTTCACAGTGAGAATAATTAACCATTGCAACAACTTATCAAGGGTTGTGGTGCATTCTCTGTCACTAGTAATTTTTAAATCCAGATTGGGTGTTTTTTCTAAGAGATCTGACCTCGGAATTATTTTGGGGAAGTTCTATGGCATGTGTTATACAGGAAGTCAGATTACATGATCACAGAGGTCCCTTCTGGCCTTGGAGTCTATTACGTTACCTGTAGGTTATCATTATTTATTATGTATACTGTGGTAGCACCCAAAGGCTCCAATCAAGATTTGGCTCCATTGTGTGAGGTATTGTACCAACTGTTAAGAGTGTGTAATATATAAGCTTATTTGGTTCCCATTACTGTAGTAGCTGAGTGCTTCATAATACCCCCGTGATGTAGTAAAGTACTGTTATCCCCATTTTATAGATGGGGAACTAAGGAACAAACAGGCTAAGTGACTTGTGCAAGATCAGACAGGAAGCCTGTGGTGAATCAGGGACTTGAGATCTCCCAAGGGCAAAGCTAGTGTACTAACCACCTGACCATCCTTCCTTTGTGTTCACAAAATAAGGCTCTGATTCTGCAAAGAATTACAGATCAGTTTTACACAGTATGTGATCCCAGTGACATAATGGAATGGATCACATGTATAAAGTTAAGCACGTGTGTAAGTATTTGCAGTGTCGTGGCTCAATAAGCCATGTACCAAAGTACTTGACGTCATTTCCAGAAGATGGGATTTCCAGGTAGGAGCTTTATCTATTCAGCATTTTAATGCTGTATGTCTTTCAAGTCAAATAAGTACCCTATGGAATGGCCCAGGCTCTTTAAAGGAATCATCATGCAACCTTCTCATTATTTACAACTTTCACACTTTTTTTCCCCTTTCCCTCTGTGACAAGGTGGATAAATCCTATCCTGGAGAGAGAGGGTGAAGGAAGAACTTGGGAAGCCCCACCCTGGCAGGCATACTCCAGTAGCAGGAGAGTTTAAAAGGAAGTTGCTTTAGCACAGCAGGCTGGTGGACAAACGGGGAGGGGAAGGAAGGACTGCACTCGGTGCTATGGAGGTGTTTCATCAGAAGGATATCCCCAGGAGGGGATTGCTGTATGAAGCCAGGATTCCCTAGCCTGCTGAGGCCTGGGGCCAGATTGCAAGGAACAACCGCAAGTCATGATGCATCTTGAGGAGGTGCAGAGCAGTAGGAAGAGAAACAAGGAAGAGTGTCAGTTGGAATGCAGGTAGTTGCAAGAATGTCCACTTTGGATGCTTTCCTCATGGTATGCAAGAGGGCCCTGGATTGGAAACTTGAGAAGTGGGAGGGCTCAGGTTCCCCTATCTTCTTCCTTTGACATTGACTGATGGGTGGGGCTGCTGTCACAAACTGACCAGTAGGAGAGCTCCCACCACTCTTACACACATACCATCTAATAGATATGTGGTGAGATTTTCTCATCATGAGTTCAAATGTTGGTTTGGATGCAGCTATATAGCTGTTTAGCTACCTCACCAATTTAAGCTTTTCCTTTTCGCTTTTTAAACACACAAAGTGTGTTATGGTTCATTGCCCCAATCTGCTTTTCTTAAAGTGAGATTTTTCAACTAGAGTGACGTAGTGTTATTGCTAAAGTGTACTGAAAGATGCTGCTAGCTGTGAGGTAGAAGAGGGCTTTTTAAGAAAAAAAGGCTAAAGGAAAAACACAAAATATCGGGTCAAAGATTCTCATTAAAATTATATTTTGGAAAATTGTTTTAAGTTAACTTATTAGTGTGACTATCCGATAGAGCTATCTCAAGCTTTCATTTGTATTTAAAAATCACAGGGGGAACAATAAAATGTTTTTTAAGTAAAATGTGAACATGAGGAATAATTTGTTCAATTTCCATTAGAAGTTCATTGCCTCTGAAGTTGCCAGAGGCTACCCTGTATTTTACAGTATACCCTAAGTATGCGGTAGTTACTAACAAACACACATTTGTATACTTCTCAGCTCCAAGCAGTAACAAATCTTGGAAGTCCTAGTGAAAGATGTTAAAACTATAATGTCCATTTTAATTTTTGCCACAAAGAAAAAAGCCTACCCATGTGAATGCTGACAGGAAGCTCCCGTCTTGTGGATGTCCTGTATTATTTAAACGCTCTGAGTGATGATATATCATCACTGAGGAAGGAACCCTTCAAAAGAAACATGATTTTCAGTGTCCTGATTGCAGTTCAGATCAGGTCATTTCTTATACAGGGGAAGATGAGATCAGATTGAATTTCCATTGATTCACTCACCCTGTCTGATCACTGTTTTTAGCTGTCAGGTAGGATTCAAGAGTTGGCTGGAGCCAGCTATGGCTAGTTGTAGATGTGTGAGGAGGGAGGAAGCAGAAGCAGACAGAATGAGCATTGGAGGTATTAGTAAATAAAGAGGACATTTTTTGTCCAAACAAATTTTGGCAGAACAATGGAAATCGGATGTGGAATTCCGTTGACATGATAACATGGCAATGCATAGCCAAGAGTTTACCAAACTGAGTGAATTTTGATAACAATCTAATTTACAAGACAAGAAAGACTGAAAGAAAATGATTACTGTGTAATTCAGCAGGGAAGGGAAGGAAGTTGGAGGAGGCCATTTTGTTGTCTTAAGTACGCTGACAAATTCTCCTCCATAAGGCAGATTTGCAGTTTATGATGCTCCAAGCTTTTGTGGTGGTGCATCCTGAACTGCATTAGAGGATGGCCACTGGGCACTGTGAGTACTGGCTGCTGATGAGTTTAATTTTGTTGTAAAGTAAAGAAATTGCATATATAAAATAGAATCAAATTGTGGTCATACTTTTTCTTTCAATGCTTCAGACTATCATATCCTACTTTGATTTGATATATTCCCCTTAACCACAGCACTCTTCTGTACAGTCATTACTTTGTCATTTCAATTTATACAAAACTAGCTTGATTCACATCTGAGCTCAATAAGGGGTATCAGAGTGTGATGTGATATACTCTTCAATCACACTACCAGGTGAATAGCTCATCCTCCTCTTCATCCATGGACAGATCACTAATAGATTAAGAGTCACTGAACTGAGAGTAACAAGCAGGTGTTCTTTTTGAAAAAGTGGACTATATAGTGCCAGCTGTTCTTGTCAGATTCTAGGCTAATGAGGTTTAACCCAGTAGGAGGGTAGAGACCGCAATGAGCCAGTGGTAGAAAAGAAACAGTATGTGTCACTTTTCTCTTTCTTTGTACAATAATTATATGTGATCTCCTAGAAATCGAGTTGTGGGTTAGCTGACTCAGTCAAAAAATACTAACTGAAACCTCAGTTTGTCAGCTATATGGAGCTATATATTGCACTGCAGTTCATGCCTTTTACAATTGCTTTACTCATGGCAAGTTAGGAGGAAGGATCCATAACAGAGTGCAGAGCAGAGTTGGGTTGTATTTTCTTCCCTTCCCTTTCTTCCCTTAATTATGTCATATTCTTTAGTGGTATCATGGACTACACAGACAATATTTGGTGCAAATATGGTCAGTTTCAGGCTCAATTCAGATCTCATTCCCAGAGATTGAGTGAGTATAATGTTTTGGTTCAGACCATTGTGGTGATAGCACCACTGGCCAAATTTGGATCCATAATTGTGTCTAGATTTCAAACATCTCTAAAGTTCAGGATGACAGGGATTTGACTTTGACCTTAATTTTTGTATTTCTTGGGTTTAAAGTAATTGATTATTCATTGTGAATGTGTTGGTAAATGTGGACATATTCAGAAAATTTGGTATTATAGGCTTGGTCCTTTTACAAATCATGTAATTTTGTCTTCTTTAAAACTCAATTCTACCCTGTTGTGAAGTTCCATGAGCAACAATGTCATACTTCCCCCCATACACACACTTTAAAGTGATTCTTTACGCTTTCCTTTTGGGTACACGGGATTTTTATCTTTTTGGTTAAAGAGTGTGCATCTAAACTAATCTATACATACTACATCAATACACAGCACATTTATTTTTTGAACAGTACTAATGATTCTAAGTAGTTTGTATGAGCTGATCATGACACAATTTCAAACTCAAGGGTCTAATAAATATGCAACATTTCTAATATATGATGGTAGGGCTGGATTTATAATTCTGTCTGTTGCTGAAGCACATTACTGTACATATATTACAGTGAACTGCAAAGTAATTAACTGACAGTGAAAAGACCAACATTTATTTAAATCTAGTACTGTACTTACAGTTGACTTGCACAGGGGCTTTGATGTTTATGCCAAGGTTATAATAATAACAACACATGTAAGGTCCATTTATTACAGTGGGGAGCAGTCCAAGTTCCTGTTAAGTTTGTATCAAACTCAGTTTTTCTGCTAGCAGTGAGGGCATTGATGTTGCTGACACTGTGAATGCGGATTCCTGCTGATTGCTCTTAGGAGTTTTCGTCAGTTTGCCTTTAAAGAGAAAAGAATGTTCAAAAGCTGACAGTCAATGCCTGCATGGTTGTAATGTAGAATTTGGTATGTATAACAGGTGTCTGAAATTAAACTGAATAAGTTAGCTAGTGTAGACAGGTATCAAATTAAAGTTAAAAGAAAACTTGTTGATGTTTAATGCATTGATACTTGTTTACTCTGGACCAAGATATGAGATACTTGCACATTTCCTGCTCAGTCCCTACTAAAACAAACTGCCATGAAAGTCAATGGGAGTTTATCTGAGTAAAAACAGAGCAAGGGCTTCAGGCTTTTGTGTTCTGTAATCACTCAAAATTGCAATATATACTAAATAGCATTACTCAGCATTGTCAACCCCAAATGTTCAAAAATCAGGAGTTGGGATTCCACAGATTAGGAGATTGTCTTAAAATCACAATATGTTAACCTCCTTCCAAATTTATTATTTTTATCTCCCTTCTGGTTTTTGCATTTGTATGGTTTGTTTTCAACCTTTTCTCCATAACCACAAGGGCTAGAAACATTCTTTTCTTTTAAAATCAGAATCTCACTTAATCATATGACTCTAGGAGCTCAGGATTTTAAAAAATATCAAATAGCACAGGAATGGCAATAAAGGTTAGGAGCTGGCAACACTGTTATACATCCCTGTCATTTTTTTCAGTATGCAAAAGAGAGAGAGTTGTAGCTATGGAACCATTCTGTTGGAGATCATCAGAATAAACTCTGACCTGACTGATGACAGAGCTCTGTTCAAACCTCTCCGTTACACCAGAACCTTTCTGCAATAACAGAAGCTGAAGAGTGATGGGGAAGCATAAGGTATAGGGGAAGTGAAGGAAATCCAAGTATAAGTAAACAAATCCTAAGAGGGCAAGATAGGATCCACTTTAACTAACATTTTGTGCCAGTTTTACTAATGTATTTAGAAACCAAATAGTATAGTGACATATAATCCAACCTTGTTCGATTGAAGCCAATAGCAAAACTCCCATTGTCTTCAGTGGTGCAGCTCAGGGTGTAGAGCTCTAAAAATAGTGAGGATAGATAGCTAGTGGAGTTGGCTGGATTATCCATTGTGAATAAGTTAGACAAATGTGGACCTTTTTTGTCCTGTTTGCGAATAGGTCACAGACTGGCACGGACTGTTCTGAATGTTTTCGTTGTTCGTACAAATTTTCTGAAAAGTTTGAATGAACAATTTTTACTTGAACTATTTGCTACTTATTGTTGATGGTGTGTGACTGGTCACCTAAATCATATAGAATTTTTTCTGATCCCTGGATGACTGAAACTTTTTAACCAGGACAATATCAAGTAATTATCAGTTAATAAATAAAGAGGCAATGTTCTTGTTTTGCACAACACTGCCTTTGTTTACATATGAATATGAATATTCTTCCAGATAGCCACTCTTCAAAGAACTGTGCAAAGAAATACCTATTTTTGTGAATGTTCCCAAATGGAACATAAAGAGGCAGAAGTAAGGCTGAAGTGAATAGTTGTTTAGAAATCAAATGAATATTTACTAAAATACTAAAGAGGTGCTCAGCTGCACCGTGATGATGCCATATAAGTATCCAGACACACACAACCATTTTTGCAGTATTCAGCCAGAGGAAAGAGAGCGTTTTTAGGTTGGAAGGAGCAAGTCCAAGTCTGCCCTGGTTTTAGAAGCACTCACTTCTCAGAGTATTCCCAGCCTGCATAAATTTACACAGTAGTGAAATCCTGTAAGAAAGTCTTATTGTGAGACTTCCAGACCAGAAAGCTTTGGATAAGCTTTGCATGAGCATTTAACCTCTCCAAACATCTGAATATAAAGCCAAATGCTAAAGCTTTTGAGGTTTATTCATACTATGTATGAGTACAGGCTTAGGAACTTGTTGGATTAGTAGGTATATAGCCCTTCTAATATTTGGCCTTATTTGACAGTTTGCCACAAAAACTGATAAATATTATATCATTCCCACAGATAGTAACCCAGCAAAACCTATATTGCTGCCTATGCTGATGCTTAAGAGGGATGTTAAGTAATGTATTGTTCCAATATATAGCTATAAATATCTGTTAAGCATATTATTTGTTTTCCAACATTCAGATATCCAGGCTCACATTCTGCCAAATTTTCATGCTGAGGAGTATTTTACTCCGGACATACTCATGTATTCCAGGCATACACATTCACAATGTGAATAAGGTGTGGAAGAAACTGGCCCTAATTAATTTGGGCCCTCTTAACAAATTATTTTTTTTTAATTTTGAAAATATCTTGCATTTATAAGACTATAACTGAGCTTTTATCACTAATCAAATGTTGATTTAATGGCACAAAACTAGATACTTTTCCTATAAACCGTACTTATCAAACATATCAATCAATATGTGACTGAAGTAAAGGTACCATTTAAAATATCTAAAGCCTCTGTAATTAATGTTAGTCATTCATTTTAGAATTACAAGAATAATGTACCACATCAAAGTGTTTATTTAAAAAATGCAAGTCAATCGTGACTCACAAGCACCAATGGATCACCAATAATAATGCCTACTTTCCATTAAACACATTTCACTAATCATGGGTGAAGGCTGCGTTCAGTTTGGATACAATTACTAAAATGTATTTCAGCTTCTCTCCTCTGGAAATTGGGCTGGCAATCTTAAACAAACAGGGTTTCTTAGGAGATTCATTATTACTACTGTAGGAGTAATAGTATGTAATAGTATGTGTTTTCATCAATTTATCAATTATCGTGTGTTGTAAAATATGTACATGGGGCTGTAAATTTACAGTGTTATAAGGCATAGAGAGAAGACATGCCTCCTAGCTCAGAAGGACTTACAGATGTGGGCCAGGTCCTGCCCCATAGTGCAGCCTACTTTTATGCTACTATTATCACAAAGGTGGCAGCACCTGATACTGCTGAATGTCCCAGTTCTGGGGGTGTTCTCTGTCCACCATACAGACGGCTCTGAATATCAGATAGTCTTTCTGTCCCTAGCATAAGAGTCCAGGAGGGTTTGTTAAATGGGTGCAGAACCTACCTCCTGAGGACTCAAAAAAATACTCAAAAATGTTGGTGCAGACAGATTAAATCGTAGATAAATAGTCAGAAGGAAAAGCCATTCCACAAAATCCATAGAAAATAAGCATTTGGGGCTGTGATTTCCCAAAATTCTCAGTGCTGGCCTAACTCCACACAGAAATCAATTGGCTTGAATGGAGCAGGGTTAGTGCATTTTTGAAAATCCCTGCTAAATTCATTTCATCAGAAAAAACCAGAAGGAAAATACATTAAATAACTAATATTTTGGCTCAAAGCTGATAGCATCTTATCAGGCAGAGTGGATTTTAACTCAGAATACAAGTCACTTAACACCACTGAAATTACTAAATTGTTTATTAAATCGCAGAATATGTTTTGGTGGAAAAACTTGCAAATCTTAATGATACATTATTACAGTTATATGGTGATATGGCTACATTTTAATCATACACTAGCTGTAATGTGTACAGAGCAACAAGCCTCTTTTGTTCCTTTGCTAGGTACCCAAATGAAAGTATTATTGTTAATACACAAGCAGGTGTTTTACAAAATGACGCCAGGTGACCGCATTGGAAGGATGAGATTTCACATTACCCACAATGTGTAGCTGTGCCTTAAGCCAGAATCTTGCCATAAAGTGTAATTAGAGCTGCCTGGAAAACCACTAAAGTATTTCCTGACATTTAAAATAAATCTTGCTGTTTTTTTAAAATGTCATAATTTTTAAAATATCTTTTTTTAAAAAAACAACCACCTGACATTGCTTTTCTATAAATCAAAATATTTCAAACAGCTCTATAGTTGGTTTGAAAACAAAGTCAAAGGAAATTTTAGTCAAATACTTTTGGGGTATTTTGCATCTTAATTTTTATTGTCATCTAAAAATATTGTCAAAAAATTAAACATTAAAAATTCCAACCATCTCAAACTATGTGGCTCTCTACTAAACCTAATGGTCTAAATAGATGATGTTCTTAATTAACATTCTTATTTCTAATGCATTTTGTGTTCTAGAGTTCTAGAAAAACTGTAGATAAGATCCTTACCTTGTGTTTGTTGTCTTAGCTCCACTGAAGTCACTTGCTAAAATTCTGGCTGTATTGAAGTCAGTGGGAGTTTTGCCATTGACTTTAATGAGGCCAGATTTCTCCCAAAGCCTGGGATATACGCACACTATTTGCGACCTGATACCCAAATGTGTATACTAAGTTTATTTGGTATGTAAGGAAATTTACCATTAGTGAAGCTCTTTGAAGTGCTGCCCACTTCATGTGGAGGAATGTTTACAGTCTGACTTTTAATGTCTTGAGTGTAAAAGATTAATATTAGTCCTACTTTTCCCAGGATTTTAATATTTTAGCAGTAACGCCTCCTCCTTCTCCATCTTTCACCACACATCCTCAAATTGTGCAGTTTGAACACACTAGATTACTAGTTGAAGAGGAACAGGAAATGTTATCACAGTTTTGTTAGAAATACACCCATTTAATTCTCTTCAAATGTAAACAGCATGTAAAATATTCTGGAAAGCAAGGCCACTCTGTTTAAAGTGGACTTTTTTAAACGTGAAAGTAATTAACCCTTAGAAGATATTATTAAGGGATTATGGTAAATTCTCTACCACTGTAAGTCTTTAAATGAAGATTGCATGTCTTTCTAAAAGATATGCTCCAGCTCAAACAGAAGTTAAGGAATTGATGCAGGAATCATTGGGTAAAAATCTGTGATTTCTGTTATGCAGGAGGTCAGATTGGATAATCATAATGGTCCGTGTTGGCCTTCAAATCTAAAAAACTGGTTTACTTGTCCTTCATATACATCTGCATTTTTAAGGTGCCGATCCACCATAACTAATTCTTCTGCTATCAAATTCCTTGTGGCCTTACAGGTCCATGTGGATGGATCCCTTTGAAGGATTGGGCTCCATATTAACTGTAGATCTTCAGAAAGCTTCTCTTTCCCCACAGCTGTATCAAAGTTAGAGCTAACATGAGCTGTTGACCAAGAGATTCAATTAGAGGAGGAAGATCAAATTACAGCAAACTTCATTCTTGGGTTCAGTGCTCATAATAATGGTTTTATTCAAAACCAAATGCTTGAAAACTGCTACTTTAAAATATGCCCTAACTCCACTTTGACATTTCATTGGAGCAGGAGTTTCTGGGAACAGTGGCACAGGTGGAACAGTCATGTTTGAGAGTCAGGGATTTGATTTCTAAACGGAACCTGAGTGTTCATTATTTTGAAGTCTGGACTAAAAAAGTGAGCTACTCTACAGCTTCCAATCTATCTCAAGCAATTCTCCAAAGTCCTGAAATCTAGTCTCAGGAAAAGTGGGACTCTCTGAAGGAAGTACGAGAGGTTGAGACCCATCTGGATGCAGTTTCTTCTTGAGCAGGGAAGCAGGGCATATTTTAGAATAACTGCAATTAGCTTCATGTAAACGCTTCCTCTGCTTGCATGCTTCTTTTGGGAGCTTTGTTCTATTTCTTTTTCTTTAAAAGAGTGCTTGTTTGCTGGTAGCATTTTTCTGAACTCTCACATCTCTGAATCACAGCTTGTGCGTATTGCCTCTTCCTGGTAAGACTTGTCAATGAGACAAACATAATGCAGGTGGGATAGCTGTGAAGGAAGTTTTAATTTCTCAGGTGGGATGTAGAATTGTTTAAAACACCATTGAAAAAAATTATTTATTGATCCTTCTGTATCCTGTTTCATTGTGGGCTCATAATTAATTGAAATAGTATATAATTTTGATATGAATTTGCTTTGTAACAGCAATTAAAACTAACTGTCTTGTAATACTGAAGGTTTAGTATTAATTTACGAGGGGGAGAAAAATACACTTATGCAAAGACTGCAGCCCTTTACAACAATGAGCTTGGTTACAACAACAGATCAATCATTTAATATGCCTTTGAATAAGTATGTGTAGTCTGACTGACTTCAGGTTTATCTCAGATAAGCCAACATGACTCCCATTGTCATCAATAAGAGTTGCAGACGCTTAATTAACTGAGAGCAGAATTTAGCCCAGTATATTTTAGTATAGTAGTTGGGCTATTGTATGTGTCTAGGTGTGGGAAAGAGTCTTGCTTAACTCATGTGTACTTATCTAGCATTCTTCTTCTCTTGCTTGTGGTAGAAAGTGATCTTCCCATTTATGTTTCCCCTTTTCCTAGGGGTTTTCCATATTACCCATCACTATAGTTATCTAAGCACGTCACCAATAAATTAGGTCTGCAAGTTTTCTCTGGTGGACTTTGAGTCTTTTGCTCCTCTACTTTCCTCAGGGAGGAGTATTTACTTAGGATATTCATAGGGAAGGTGTCCTCAGATTCATTTTTCTGTCCCCTCAATGGATAATGGCACTGGCTTTTAAATGAAGAATAGCATTTGGTCATCAGCCAACTTCTACATTGGCTGTCCCAAATGCAACTGCTGCCTTTTTCTCTTGTTTTTTGTCTCGTCATACCTTGATTCCATTCTGTAATATTTGATAGCACTCATGTAAATATACAAAATATTTTTTCAGCTATTTTTTCTGGTTTTGAGTTTGTGAAACATTCATGAAATTAGAACAGTTATAAAATATATTGAAATTCTGCATAATTCATTCAAAATATTTTTCTACTGGGAATTTTTGTGATAAATGTTTAGCTTTTCCTTTTTCAAATTTTAAGCGGGTTACTTGAGTTGGTCCACAGGTCACAGGATTCTCTGACTGGCTGAGCCTATCCATATGGTCACTAATATTTAGGAAAACCTATTTTGATGAATTGTCTGCGGGAGTGCTTACATTCTGCTTGTGCTTTATAACTAGACAGTTACAAAAAACACATTTGCCAGCAGAAGTAGAGTAGCACTGGGCTGCTCCTTGGTGTAATATCATTGCCACTGCTACAGGGCTGCCCAGAGGATGCAGGGGGCCTGGGGCAAAGCAATTTCGGGGGCCCCTTCCATTAAAAAACAGTTGCAATACTATAGAATACTATATTCTCGTGGGGGCCCCTGTAGGGCCCGGGGCCTGGGACAAATTGCTCCACTTGCCCCTGCCTCCCCCCGGGCAGCCCTGCACTGCTACAGAGTAAGTTCTTCAGGAAAAGTAGAGATGTCACACTTCCCCTATGCTCTAGACTCCATTTTTGGTTTCCAATGACACACTCCCTGCTGGGCAGAAACAAAAGAAGCTCTGGAAAGGACAATTAGAGGCTATAGCTACACAGAACAGTAGAAAGTTTGTTGCCCTGTTGCTGTACATAGATCTCTCCAGAGTTCGGTTTATCTTGACACCACTCTGGTCATCAATGAGATACTACCTGAGACCAGGAGTGGCAAGCAGACTCTTCTGGAACACCTAGTGAGAGAGGTAACATTGCAATGGCTGCTACAGAGCCTGTGAGTACTGCAAATAACTCCCCCACCAGCCCTGAGAATCAGGGGAAATGCTGAATGTGCCTGGTAACAGTTCAAACGGCAATTTGAGCTGTATATGAAAGCCACTGGGACTAATAAACTGGAGGATGAGCTTTAAAAGATTGTTCTGCTCTTAACAGGGGCCAGTGCAGAAGCCCTGGATGTCTACAATGCATTCCACACAGATGGGGGCAGGGAAAAGAGGAGAGAGGAAAGCTTTACAGAAATAATGACAAGGGCGAGGATCATTGTGTTCCTAGAAAAAATGTTTCTTATGAAAGAGAGAGAGAGAGCTTTCAGGAAGAGAACAGAATGAAGGGGAAATAATAAAGATGTTTGTTAGAAACTTAAAACTAATAAGTCAGTCCTGTGAATACGGAATATTAAGAGACCAGATTGTCCTGGGGTGTAACAATAAAAATATTCATGGGCAGTTACTAAGAAATATGAATCTGACACTAGAGGGGCAATATGTATATGCCAAGCAACAGAACAAACAGAAATACAAAGAAAAACCCTTGAGACAGGTACAGAGCACATGACTGAGAGAACCATAGCTAAATCAGCAAGGGAAAAGTTTGCAGAAATTAAATTGACCAGTATAGAAAACTGGAAAGCAGGAAACAATGCCAGCAATACGACAACTGCATGAGTCTAGGAAATGCCCAGCATTCAGGCAAATATGTAGAAACTGCAATATATGCAACCCTTATGCTAAAATGTGCAGAGAAAACAGAAAAGTGTGTGTATTAAGTGCAAAAATGGATTCATCAAGGGGGAGAGCTGTTCTTAAGCACAATAACAGAGGAGTCTGAAAACTCAGAAGACTGGCCAATTAAAATGTGCACAAATGGCACTTATGTGACATAGAAGTTAGACACTGGGGCACAAATAAATGGATTAACAGGAAGTGAGATAGAGAAGAGCACATAAAAGTGGAAATGTCAAAAGTGTCTGTGAAAGACTATCATAGAGGGACAATTCCAGTTCTGGGATAATGCACGGTGACTCTTGCATACAAAGGGAAAACAATAGAACAAGAGTTTGTGGTGGTACATAGAGCCAAACAACCAGTCTTGGGCCTAGGTACATGTTAAGTGCTTGGTTTTATTAAAAAGATGTTTGCTATGGAAAGAGACAGAGACCATATAGAACCAGATATGAAAGTATTAATAATATCATATGAAGATGTAGTCACAGGAAATGAGTGCTTCCCAGTAACATACAAAATATAGTTAGGAAAAGATGCAAAATTCCACAAACCTTAAAGAGGCTAGAAGAGCTTCAAAATATGATAGGATATATTAATATGAAGAAAATACACATTTCTGCATGACCCTAGGTCTCCGACTTTTTGAAAATGTCTTTTAAAAGTTAGCAACTTTACTCCAGTAGGCTCCAATCTTACAAAGACTTACACAGTTCCTAATTTTACTTACAGGGAATACTATCGACTAAGGTGAACTTACCTTCAGTGCATAAAAGAAAGCATTTTTTTTACTCTTTGTAAGTTCAGAGCCTTCATTATAAAAGTAAATCTAATCTGAATTTCAGTAGCCAAGCTTCTTCCCCTTCTTACACATAGAATGCATGCATATTGAGTTGCATGAGCAAATCTTCTAAAATTATTGCTCTGGGTGTAGAGCTGTGTTTGGTAGCTGATTGGCTAATTACAATGCAATTAAAAATTTTTTTCATGATGATTACATTTTGTTTTGATCAACTGACTCCAAAAAAGATATAGGAGAAATAGAAAAGGTGCACAGAAGAGCAATGAAAATGATTAGAGAAGTACAATGGGAGGAGAGATTTAAAAGATGATTATTAATTAGTTGAAAAGGAGAACTTTTTTAGGAAGAAGAGATTCTAAAGTACTTAAAACTGGGTGCTGTTGTTTTCCTTTACCATGAATGAAAGAACTAAAGGGCACTCAGTGAAATCAAAAGACAACACATTTATTTTAAAGAATATTTGTAATGTGATGTATATTTATTCTGTAGAACCTATTGCAACAGGATATTACTGAGGCAAATAGCTGAGTACACTTTTAAAAAGGATTAGATATTTATTATATCCACTGAAGCTATATTATCCGTGACATAACAACAAAAGCTATCAATCTTTTTGCTTCAGCTGAGAATCTGATCACCTGGAGTCAGGAAGAAACCTCTCCCTATGCGGTAGCATTGCAAATAGCTGTGTTATGTTGGTTTTATGCTTTTCTCTGAAGCATCTGCAGTTAGAGAGAAGATGCCAGACCACTGGTTAATTTGGTCATTGCTAATTCCTCAAATATTTACACAACAACAGGAAAGACAGAGAAAGGTAAGGATAGTGCTAATGTCAGCCAGTAAAATCTCGATTAATATATTGAACATACTTGTATTTAAGATGGAACTCTAGATGGAGCAGTTCCCTTTGTTTGAACTTGCTTTGCTGAGCTGATAATGATTTCACTGAATTAATGACTATTAGACAGATGACTGGTAGAAAGATAATATAGTTCTGTTAGTAAACTCAAACTTAGGTTTGGATAGCCTTAATAAGAAACTTTCATGCTAGTGCAGAAGGGGAGATCTGCAGTCATTATTTACTTTCCAGATGTGTTATTTGAAAATAAGGGCTAAAGACATTATGTAACAGGATGGGACAGCAGAGCAAAAATTAATTCAGTATTTCCATTTAACCTGTTTCAATATGTGATTTGATCTAATGACAAAGATAACATTCAGAAGAGAGAAATATGAGAGAGGCTTCTTTTGCTACATATTTGAGTTGTGGGAACAAGATTTAAATCTGTACTGCTATGCCGTTGCCAATGGTATTGATATTATTGAATATGTATGAGGTGGCAGGTGCCATAAAGCTCTGCTCCTGGGAACATCTGGAAAAAGGGCTGCTTGTGGTCAGTTTCCAGACTCAACCCAGAGAGATCAGAATAAAGGTAGAGAGGCTGCCAGGGTCCAGCTCTTCCCTACAGAGTCACTGTAATGATTTAATAAACATTCAAAAATCAGGCTGGTCAGGAGATGAGGCGTGGCACTTTGTAAATTAATTTGATGACCACTCTGCTCAAGCACCTGGAACCATCGAATGGGTATGCTCAGAGGCTTAACACAGCAATTAATGTAGACCCTCCCGTACTACCCCCTACACTGTCACAAATACTTCTCCATAGTTTTCCATGAGGCAATAGCCTCCTTGGGATATTACATTCCTTCTTAAGACATAAGGAGAGACCCCCTCACCCAATTCTCTCCAGTGAAAAGGGGAAATAGGATGTACCTCAATTTTCCCTCACTACCAGCTAGGGCTTTTCAGAGTCCGATCATCTCCAACACAACCACTACCCTAAAATAAAAAACAAAAACAAAGAAGAAAAGTTTCTCTTGGCCTGATCTCCTAATTCTCCACAAAACCTCTCTCAAACCTCCACCCAGAAAATGAGAGACCAGGGGGTGGTCTTTCACAGTTGATTTCCTATGCTGAAGATGATGCCTGAAGCAATTCATTTAGCTTAATTCTTCTCCCCTGCTGAACAAGACCTCAAGAAGAGTAGGCCTCTGAGGCTTGGTTTTTGTTTATATCATTTTGAAGTTAGCCCCAATCTACCCGATCTAAATAATACCTGATGTGCATAAAGACTAGATTAAGGAAGGAAGGAAGAACATACATATATTTAATTTATTCTGTAGGCCATACAACTTTCGGAGGATGTAGATTGTCAGCACTATAGAAAGGAAGGCTCAATGTCAGTATGACACAATCTGCAGCTGAGAGCAGCACAATAAAAACTCTTCCATGGCTGTTTCAGAGCAATAATATGGAAAGAGGGTACATCTGATTATTCATTTTTTTTTCATGGTATTGAAATCCGTCGAAACTATTAATATAATATCATTGTCCTCCCTCCATCATTTGCTCCACAGTGTTGGTGTCACTGGCCAAATATAGTTAATGAAGAGAGACAAAAAAAAGGAAGAGTAATTACAGAGTTTTACAAATGAATTTTGTTTTCTTCTTTTTAAATATATCTATTACTTTTTTCATACTTCCTGGATCTACTTTGCTTAGACTTCTTATAATATGATACTATAATAAGCCGGAAGTGATTCCAAGAGCCATGTATTCCATCCCCCTGGTTTGTGACAGGATTGATGCCATTAGTCTTTAACCAGACCCAATAAATAGATGTCTAATCTAGCTTTGACTTTCTCCAATGATGTTGATTCCATGGCCTCATATGACAACTTGTTGCATTTCCTAACTTGACCGATAAATTATTTCCTAATAATTAATGTAGTGTTAGTCCATTGCTTCTTGTTCTATCCTCCTTGACTATTTCCCTCTGCCCTCTTCCTCATCTCTGTCACTCCACCCACCTCAGATATTTTTTTTTTAATCAAATGCTATATTCTGGAGGAAAAATACATCTTTTAAAACTCTAATCAAAAATTGGCTTTTTAAACCAAAAAATCATTAATATATTAATTAATAAGACTTTCCAGGCTGTGGATTAATGTCCCATTAATACACCTCTTTGGTGCTTAAAGTGAATTGGCTTTCATCCCATCCTGCTTCACAGCACACTAGAGGCATGTATTTATCTGCCATTAAGAAATGCCCCTCTGTTTTGTTGCTTGAACTGCAAGCCACACCAAGGAAACATACGCAGGAAAAGTACAGGACTTGTTGCGCCTCTAGGAAGAAGACTGCCACATTAAATTTGGATAGACATGCTGCTGAGCCACATTGCTAAAAGTGACGCTCTGCCAGAAGACAAGTCATGGGATTCTGCTGTTTGTCAGGGATCCGAGCGGTCTGAGTCACTGGGAATTTACACTATCTCTTTTCTGATCTAGATAAGTTGCCTCATTATAAATAAAATAAGAAATGACGTGACCTGATTTCAGAGCATTAGTTACTCCACATATGTATTTATGATAAAATTTAAGTGGGACACACATTTTCTAACTGGGATATTCTAAATCAATATTAATTCTACAAAAAGAGCAACATTAACAAATGAATATGGATAGCTGGCAGAAAGCAAAATCATGCCTGGAAAAGCTTACAAAGCACAAAGAAAGTCAATCACTCACTTCTGCTTGGCAAGTATCTGGCACCAAGACAAACAACACACTATACTTATTCAGGGTATGCCTACACTATGAGCGAGGGGGTGTGATTCGCAGGTTGTGTACACATAATTGTTCTTGCTCTCATCTCAGCTGGCACGCTAAAAATAGTGGTGTAGCTTTGGTAGCGTGGGCAGCAGTGGCACAGGCTAATTGTCCTCAGTAAAAACATGCCTGAACCCCATTGGCATATCCTGTAAGACTGGGCCATCGTACCTGTGTGTCGTTTGTGTTGGAGCTGTACTGTCTGGGTCTAGTCATAATTCCACATTTCTTAATGCCAGGGCTATGTCTACATAGGTTTGTGCAGAGTTAAGCACATTAGCCTGATAACACTTCAGTGGATATATGTAAGCCATCTGAGATGTTCTAAATAGAAAACAACAATGAATTTCCTCTCAGCCCTGCAAATTTAAGAGGGCACTTCCCTTTGTTCATGCTTGTTCTTGGCATGCTAATATTTACAGCAAGTATAAAAAACTGTCCACCTGAGAGGTGATCCATAACGGAATTTGGCTAAAGGGAACACTTGTGAGAAAGCAATAGCCACTACATTTCAAGCAATTGTGTGAGGTTTTAACCATGTGATCTCAACTAGCTTTTAATATTATTCCTAAGAACTTACCAATGTTTTTAGCAACCTGTTAATTTTTGCAGAAAGAGGTGCAGAAACAGTAAAGAGCTACTGGCAGCCTTGTAGTTGGAGTTCTCTCTTGTAGCTATCAGCCAGGTTGCTAGCTGAGTACTGCAAGAAATATTTTCCAAACTGTGGGTGAAATCCCGGCTCCACTGAAGCCAGTAGCAAAACTTCCACTGATGTCAATGAAGCCAGGATTTTTCCTAGTACTTCTCAATTTTAAAACCCAGGAGGTACCTCTGGCATATGGATCTTCAAAAACAAATAATTCTTTTAAAAAATTGCTTGCCTAGCAGTTAAAATCCATTATTGTTACCAGCAGGGAAGCAGGACTTCCTTCTCAATGTATTTCATTAGCTTTATATAATGTATACTAACCATAATCTCATTGTTAGATCACAACATCATGTTCTCTGTATTCAGCTGAGAGCAGCTATTGTGAAGTGTGTGGATAGATGATCTGTAGCAAATGTTGCCTCAGGGTTTCATGCTGCTGATAACCCCACCTTTCATTGATCAAGTTTTTGTATGATCATTGAACTGAAAGATTCATTTTGATAGTGGTGCATGTGCATTTGGCTTCAATTTATATCTTTAGTTTAACTCAGGGGAAAGACACTGAGAAAAACAATAAAGACTTAGATTAAAAATAAAGGAAGTGGTTTGAGGGAGGGGCAGCTGCACCCAAGCGAATTCACTCCCACTCTCATTCTCCCCAGGTATCACACAATCGGAGATCAGCTTCCAGTTCTTTCTCTATGAATGTCTACACTGACTGCAATAAAACTCTCCTTCCTTGTGGAATCCCAGACCCCGGGCCCCAACCTGAGTCCAAATGTCTATACTGCAATTTTATAGCCCCCCAGTCCAAATCCTATGAGTCTGAGTCAGCTGACATGGCCTAGCCCTAGGTGTTTTACTGCAGTGCAGATATACCCTATAGGAACCCTCCTAGTGGAGGTTGCTTTGAATCAGTGCATCTCCTCTGTGTTCTGGCCCCACCCACTCTCCAGGATACAGTGACACTGGCAGCCCTCTGCAAAATTTTGTGTGGTCAGACAGCCTCTGACTTTCCACAGCCAGAGGCCCTTAGCTTGGGTTCCACTACTATGTAATTAATCTGATCCCAAATTTTTCTGGACAGTTTCCCCATCATTTTATGCTCCTGGTGCATGCTTTGATACAAGTTGTTGAGATATGGTCCTACTCCTTCTTTTCCTGGGCTGATTCCCAGTGCTGACTTTATGGAATCATGTTTCCTCTTGTTTATTTTACCAAGTAACAGTCATGTTACTTTGTATAACAAAAAATAGAAAGATTTGAAGTGATCTTCTTTGTGCTAGCAGAGCATAGCATAATGTATCTGATTTTGGTTAAGCGGGGACCACTTGACTGCTGAGACCATCTATTACGACTAATTTAGGCAAATGCACCTCTCTCTACCATAACTTTGTTCTCCCCTGGTTCTCCTCCCTTACCCATCACCCTGTTTATCTACTTATTTACCAATCTCATATCATCTAATCTGAGATCATGAGGCCTCCCTGGGGTGAGGGCCATCACTGAAGTGTTTGTTTGAGTGGTACAACGGGCCCTAACTCCTGTTCAGGGACCTTAGGTGTTGTCACAATAGAAATAATAAATAATAATCTGACCATAATAAAGGGGAATGCAGTGCTCTGTAAAATCAAGGAGAGAGTAGAAGGTAAAGGGAGCTCTTCAAATTAAATATTTACCATGTGAGCCCTGGCCATTACTTAGTATCCGGGTGTTCAGCTTTTGTGATGGTTTAGGTCATTGTTGTGGTCAAAATGTGCTAGGCATCTTTCAGACATGGCTTGCTGAAAAAGAGGGCAAAAACCGACTTGCCTCTAGCACATGCATTACAGTACCACGACTCCTGTGTACTGTCTTTACTGCAATGAAGTTGATACTTCAGGCCCTTCAAAATAAGACTAAAGAAATTGCTTCACAGAACCAGCCAGTCTGCAATTCTGGTGCTTTCACATCATTGACAGAAATACTGTACTTTTATGGGTGGTGGGGTTTCAAGCAATGATTTGAACAAATCCACAGGGTGAACAAATGTCTTCTGTACTAGTAAGTAACAGAACACCTCTTCCTTTACCTCCTTTTTGCAGTATTGACATGCTGTCTGCAAACAGGCTTGTGCCTGATTCTCCTCTGACATGCCCTAGTGCCAATCAAGAGCAACTGCATCAAGATCAATAGGGTTACGCCACTGTAAATCAACATAAGTTATGTAAGTAGGAGGAGAATCAGTCATTTTATCTGTAACTAAAAGCTCTATAATACTAACTGTTTCAGCATAATGACATGCTGCACAGTAGTTATTGGTCTCACATCACCAAGTATTTCCTATAATGATGACTTGACTTCACTAATTTCCTAGTTTTAAAAGGTGCAACATATTTCATAACTGGCTTATATTTTATGAGTTTAAATAGGCAAAAGATGCAGCAACTTCTCCCAGCTGTAGTTTCTGCCTATGAGAAACATTAACATTTTCTTCATAAATGTATGTTTGATGTATTTTACAGTGTAGTTTTCAATCCACAGCAATGTAAACTATCAGCTTGACAGACCCACACTGTTTTTCTACAATAATGTAAAACACCTTTTAAAGCTATTTTGGTATCTCAGCATTTTTCTTGGCAAATATTTTCATAGACAGGTGGGCAGGGTCTTAGAAATGGAGTATATCTGCCTGCCTGGCTGATTTTAAATGGTGTCCAGACAGACCATTATTGACATTAATAAAAATTAGCCAATTATATCACTGATCTAAGTCATTTAAATAGAAAAATCCTATAGATCTCTACTAGTCTCTTTCCCCTTAATAGCAAATTATGAGTTTTCTAATTTGGGTTATACAAACTAATTAATGTATATGTTATACAATACAATTAGGGCCCTGGTAAACACTGGACCAAATATTAGAAGGGTGAATGACTATTCTGGAAGTTGCAGGACTTTAGATTTGGTCCATTATTTGTCCTTTCAAGAATTTCTCTCTCTGCTCATTTGTGGTTTTATTTCTGTAAAGAAGACACACACTTCCTGGATGTTACAGGAATAAATACCGCATCAAAACAAATCCTGTGATAACCATTCATATTTTAAAAAAAATTAATACTAGATACAAAACTATCTTCATTAAACCAGGAAAAAACTGGAATAACATAAGTGGTTTTGATTGAGTACAACAGATGTTATCTTCTCCAATGATATTCCACAACCCTAAATGGCCCTGGAAGACTTTCCCAAAATCCCTGAATTGTCTTGATACTACATTGGAATCCCAACTATTAATTTCAAAAATTAGAAGAGGAGGCATGGGTTTTAGAAAATTTGAGAAACATATGTGCCTAAATTAGTAATTGTCTATTCCCCCTTTTATCTTTTATTATCTTCCATTCTAACCCCCAATTTTATTTCCATTTGGATTTACTTCATTTAGGCTGTCTCACCCTGGCACCCAGGAGGAATAAATTCTCTGGTAAAGCTAGGAATATAATAATGTTGAAAATTCCCTGCAGCAAAGTTCCATCGATATTGCTTATCAGTGACACCCAAAGATGCAAAACTGCCTAATTCAGCCCACTTTCCCCTCCCTATCTGTGCTGTATGTGAATGAGAATGAAAGGGGGAGGGTGCAACCTTTGCCTCTAATGTACAAATCTCTCAATGTTCTGATTATTCTGACTCCCTCTCTTTCCAGCTTGCTGGAAGTTTACCTAGAGCTTCCCAAGTCACTGGCATCTACTAGCCAACAGAGATGTGGCCAGCTTGAATAATTGCATTTTCTTGAACTGCTTTCCAAATCTAATACTCACAGGAGGACTTCCTTTGAAAGAGAAAGGGGATTAGAAATAACATTGTTAACTGAATGAATAACAGTGGGTTCTTTTACAAATAGAAGTACAGTGCAATGCTAGCGCTTTCACTAATGATGGGCTCTACCCTGGTGTCATTGCTTGTTCCTTTATCTTTGTTACCATTTATAGTCTGTAAAATACAAATGCTCACCTGCTCAAATGTCTCTATTAAACAATAAAATATTTTCAAAATCTGGGTGCCATTTATGGGTATACAATGTTGTATGTGCAAACAGTAAAATCTGTCACCTTTCAGTGCAGGGTATAGTGCTTGAAAAGTATACAGGTGTTTGCACAACATTTCTCTGGCACTGAAGGAAGACAGGCTGAGGTGCCTATGTACTCTTAGATCCTTTGTAACCACTACTGGCCTGTTAGGATGCTTGCATTAGGGGAGTAAAGCATTTATTAAGTATGTATTTTCATTTACAAGAGAAATGTAAACCCGCAGCTTGTTGGTTAAGTTGCACAAGATATTCATTAAAAAAAAAAACAACAACACTGAATGACACTCAACTCCCTACATGCTCACTTTTCCCATCATGGCAGCAGGTCCCCAGTGTGTATGGGCAGTGCATATTCAGGGGGACAGCATGATCTCCCCTCACAGCAGGTTTGCTGGCTGGGATGAATGCCAGAGAGTTTTGACCAAGATCCTACCTTGGAATAGAGATGGGTAAATAAATAAAGTTGTACTTTGCTTGCAGTACTGGGGCGAGGGGAGGTAAGCTGTACTTGAGCCCTCTACACAACCACTGGATCAACTTTCTGTAGGCAAGAAATCAAAAATGTTGAAGGCTACTGAAAACAGATTTTTCCACACACACACACCCCACTCCACTGATTCAGCTCACAGATATTTAGCACAGGTGTTTATGTAACTATGATACACTGGGAAAAGCCAGTGCTCAGAGATCCTCTAATCCACACATCCATCTATGTGTGGGTGGTCTAAGAGTGTAATATATGTAGCAATAGTGACTAGCTCTAGAAGTTCTGCAGAAAATGTTTCTGAACTCTTAGCTTTTTTGGTTAGGTATTTTTGATGCATATGTTCATTGCTAGCACTGATATCCTATCAGAAAAAAATAATCCAACTCTGGTGCAACCTGACTAAAGGTTAATAACTCTTTCTCTTTAGTGTGGGTACCAAAGGTGCAATTCATTTTGGGGGGACTACAGCTAGATTAGGTTATCCAACTCCAGGCAGATAACTGAGAGGTATTGTTTGGTATGCCAGACATTTCAACCCCAACCCATTCCAAAACATTACCCTGGAAATTTGCAAAGCTGCTACCCTAGCACTGTACTGAAATTTTGAGCAAATCTATTCCCTGGCTGTAAAATTTACTTTAAAGAAATGTAATGTGTGAATAATAGTTAGTCAGCAACTGAAACCTATCCAAAAGTCCATTATGCTGATTTTTTTATACAATATATTTTGGGAGGCTGCACTCTTGGTGAATACATTCATTTGAAACAAAGAATCATTAAAAAGAAACAAAAGGCAAGTATCTATGTTGTATATAGTCACTGAGAGTGTTTGGCTGTAAATTCTTCTCCCTCTTCTCTATGGAAGCACATGTCTTTGCCTGCTGTTCCTCAGCCTTGATTTTGATGGGGTGATTTTTAGTCAGCTGTCTCTATCATTTTGGCACAGACAAAAATCCTTTTAAAAATGTTACACTTCATCAAAGTGTATCATGAGACTTCATGGTCATTATCTCAATGGCCGCTCTGATGTGCTACAATTGGCAGAGACACAGACAGTAGGGGGTGTATTAGAAGAAAGCCAGCGTTTCATGTGGAAAGCTGGCAAGCCTCTCCAAGCTTCTGTCAACAACTCAGCGGTCTGATCCGATGCACTGAGTGCTGATTATGCTCTTGTTTCTGTAGGAAGTAAACAAGAAAATGAATTCCACAGCACAACACAGCCTCTTTGTATCTTCAAAATGGTGTGACTGGAATCAGGCCAGCCTCGTTGAAAGTTTGGCCATTTGTGTCATCAGTGCCCGGTACTGACAGAAGCTTTGATTACGGCTTGGATCCAGCAATAAGACCTTTCAGAGACAGCCACTCATTAAATAAAGGCATTGATTGGTTGTTGGGTCAATTTAGCCATCAGGGTACAGAGAAGGTCCTTTTGAAAAGACTAATGGATTAGTTGCACAACCAGTCCCACTGTAGACCTTATTTCTCAAGTAACTTCATGACTGCTTTCCAGCTTGGCAGGGACTCTCTTCCACTAAAGCTAGCTTCAGAGCATTCTTGTTATCAATAGTGCAGCTCAAAGGATTAGACACAAAGAGCTTTACAATTTAATGAAAACAGCTGTTGAAACAACAATTAAGGCAAACAATAGTTTGCATGAAAAAACTATTAATTATGCAAAGTTATGCAGAAAGTAGAATACTCTTTTATTCATAGCAGCCTAATGTGACTGACAGAAAGTTAGATTCCTTCTACTCTGTTGATTTAAAAGTGTCAGCAAGTGGTGGCACTTATAATAATGTTCACTAGTTTTTATTTTAACGTTTCTGCAACTGGTGGTTTAAGGCCAGTCAGTTGTCTGTGCCATGGCTGCTGCAGTAACAAGTAAAATTGTATTCTAATGAACTAATGTTTCATGTATAGGCAATGTTGAGCACTGAAGTATTCTGTGATTCTTTGGTACAAACACTGCTTTACACAGAGTGTACTGTATTAATATTTAATGTGTTCCTATAAAGGTGCTGTCAAGGTGTCTCCTGTCCTCCTTTCCACACTATCTTCCAGTATGCCCCTGGCACTGATACCCTAGATAATGATAACAGGCATTCTAAGTAAATTCACTTACCGTGTGGTAGTTCAACTATGGCCACTCTACACCCCACCTCTAACCCTTGCCTTTTTTCTTTCACAGACCTGTCAGCCCTCTCCTGCTCACTGACACTTTGAAAATCATTGCTTCTCTATTTGCTATTTCCACCCTTGACTAGCAGTGTTGAGAATTGACTTATGGTCTTTTGACTACAGTGTGTGCCACATTACACCACCTTGAGCCACCATACCAAGAAGTCCCATTTAAAATGTTATTAACTTTGCAGATATAAACACTGCCTTCTGCCTCCAACTACAGTTTATTTCAGACTGCTAGGTAATTGGCATGCTCTAACATCCTTATTAAGCCAGCTTGAATATATTGCTTTGGAATGCCTTGGGAATTTAACTAATTTCATGCTAGAACTTAATAAGTAGGATCCGAAACTCTTTCATATCTCCAGTAATCCATTAGGTGACTGCAACTTCTTTCAATGACTGGATGAAAGCTTTATTAGTCATACGGTCTCTACTCTAAACATGCCACCAGAATTTAGTACAGTATCAGCTGTGAAATGCAATTGACTTTCTGACTGAATAGAACTTTCAGTGATGCTCTATTAAAGTGTTTTTTTTGACAGCCACATTGGGTTTCCTTGATAAACAGAATTATCATTTTATTCAAATATACAATTTTATTTCCATGAGTGAATTTAATTTAGTGCCAAAAAACACACACAGTGGGCCAGATCCTCAACTGATGTAAATGGAGCTATGTCAATTTATGCCACCTGAGGATCGGGCTCATTATTTAAATGAATGGCCCCCAAACTTTTTTTTTCCCCAAAAATTCACAGTGCAATGTTATTTTCCCTCAGTTTGTTCAGTCCATCTTCTACATTGGATGCTTAAGTAAAAAATAATTTCATTTAAGTTGACTGGAAGTTTTTAAAAATGGCTCCTCTGTCACCATTGTGTCTCTAGAAAGCAACAAATGAAGTTCATTAGCAAACTGGCCAGCAATAAACCAATTAATGCATATTTGTTTAGCACCTTTAAAATAACTCTAATATAAACAAATGCAAAATCACTTTCATATTTCAAATGATATGCAAACTTAGTGCCTCTATACACCAAGCTGCAATTCGTACTTTGCACTACAGATTACAAAATGCATTGAAATTTTGAAAGCAATTATTCCAGTTATCCAGATGTGATTTTTCAATCAGTTTGGCAATTTTTTTTTTTTTTTAGCAGCTCTTGTTCAGTGGTACTACTCATAGTTATCATGCTGGCACAGTGCTTACATCTCTTCATTATTAATTCAACTCATGGAGCTTAATTGGACAAGGCTAGAGCGAATTTGACAAACATCACAGCAGCAGAAAAAGCAATCACTCTTTCAAGATGAAAATTTGTTTGATGTCTTACTGTGTAACTCATTTACTCTCCTTGGGAATCATGTGACCTGAATGTTAATCAGCCATTGATTGGCTTCTCTCCTTGGACAGTCACGTGACCAGAATATTAATGGACTGGCACTCGGTAGCAGAAGTGTTAGGCAACCTTGTGATTGGCTGCCAGGTTAAGATCGGGAGATAAGTGGGTGCTTGATGAGCGCTTGACAGAACTTCACAGAAAATTAAGGCCCTAAAATAGTATGAGAAAGTCTTGTCAAATCAAGCATG
Source organism: Chelonoidis abingdonii (assembly GCF_003597395.2). Lineage (NCBI taxonomy): Eukaryota > Metazoa > Chordata > Testudines > Testudinidae > Chelonoidis > Chelonoidis abingdonii. Next base: position 104,872,379 of record NC_133774.1, on the reverse strand, counting down.
ATTATCATTGAATGCTTAAGGAATTCATCATCTGCATGAAATTGATACACTTCAGCACCAGCAGGCCTCGCAGTCAGCAGGGACTCATCAGACTTTTATTTATATGTGTTCACCAAATCACATTAATTCTGAGAGCTAAAACATGCTAAGGATGAAGGTTATTTTCTGTTCAATTTAATTTATCTATGACAATAATCATCACTAATAATATGTCAAATTAGATTAGTCATTTTATGCATGCATGCTGATTTGGAAAATAGCATTAAACCATTCCATAGTAATTAACAATCGGTAAAGGTACGCAGGGCCTGAAGTAATCAGCATATCTAGATGGAAAATTAGGTTTTATAGAATGGATTTGTAGATACATATCCTTATTTAATTCTGAATATAAATTGTACCCTGTAAAAGCAGATGTAGTTTTTATACTATTAAGACAAATAATTATTGAGGAACCTGTGTCCCTAATTCATTTCAGGCCAAATCTCAGTCCTCCAGAAATCAATGGAAGTTGAACCAATGACTTCAGTGGAATCAGAATTTGGCTGTTTATCCTTCATTGTGTCTCATTCCTCTGTAGTTAACTTTCTAATCAATTACTTACAGCTTTATCTTTTAATGCTCATGTTAAAGGGTTCGGGGGGAGAGTCTATTCATTGTATTAGCATTAAGAGCAACATTGCTACTGTGATTATGTAGATTATAACAATGCACATATCAAAACATGTACCAGTAGTGTTGTTATTTTTAATATATTTATATCTTGAGGTGAGGAGGGGGCAGTTAGTGTAAAAGGAGGAAAGATGGGAAATTGTGCAGATTAACCTGCCCAGAATTCCTTTTCCTTAGAAAGTCATTTAAGCATAAACTGCTGCTGTCAAGATACCCTTAATAGGAGTTATTTTTTTCACTGTAGGTGTTTTATGATACTGATTTCTTTAGTAATATTTTTACTATCTCTTGACTTATGAAGTATTACTATATTAAAAGTACTTGTTTCTAAATGGTCTGCTCAGTAATGAAGTTTTAAGACAGCAACTATATCCTTTTTGACTGGTACGTTTTCAAGAATTTACAGAAGAAATACAAACTAAAATAATTGTTTTTAAAAAAACACTGTGGCTAAGAGAATTACATTTTGGAAAATAAGAGAAAAATAATCTGTTTCTTATTTTCTCTATCCTAATCTTTTGTGATCCTGGTACCGCTTCTCTCACTCTTTGCAGGCCCTCTTTATTGATTAAATGAATCTGCTCGAAAGGCTGGTTCCCAGGCTCTTTGATCTAATCTGATCTGATCTTATCCGATCGCTTCAGCAGGACATTGGGGAATTAACGATAAGCAGCTTTACCACAAGTGTTTAATAACTCAACACAATCTCCTTATGGCTCCGAGCTGCTCATGTTCTCATCCAGTCAACAGCTTACGGTGTAACAGATTGGACATCCCTCTGAACCTGAGGAATTTTCATGCACTGTGAAACTAATCGCTTCAAGTTCCTTCATAAATCACACAAAGCAGATTTCAGCATCTTAACAAATTGAAAAAAAAATGTGTGGGGGGAGAGAATTCATCCACTGAGCTAAAGACCAGGAAAGGATATGAGTGGGGGGAATATAATCTAAATTCTGTCATCTTATTTAATGTGTTTCTCATCTGCTTAACTTTCACAAGGATAACATAATTCAGGCAGGCTAAATCTTAACAACCCTTCAAGCCCACACTGACCTTATTTTTCGCCCCCTGTGTGATAGAAACCATGTGGTTTCAACAACAGTCCTCCTATTGTTGTCCCACTAACAACACTTGAAGTATGCAGGAAGCACAGAATTCAACAAGTAACATGTGATGCAGAGTGGTAAGGAACTGTAAATTACTGTTATGTGGATCAAAAGGTGAATGGAGGAGTAGAAGTCCTCAAGAGGAGTCCTTTGGCATAGACAGAAGTTAAAAGGTTACTCTTTGGAATTCAACTGTATCTTTGAAATGGAGCCAATCATGGTTTACTTAATCCTTATAGACAAGTCTTCATTAAAAATCACCCAAAGAAAATATATTCATCCCTACTTTCTAAATATCACCACAACAATAAAAGCAATGTTATAAAGGCAGTGATTCTCCAGTTATAGATTCTAGACCAGAGGTCCCCAATCTTTTTGTGGCCAGTAGCACATTCATGTTTTCAGAAGAGTGTGGTGAGCGCCAACAATTACTCACATACAGGGCCGGCTCCAGGCACTAGTGGAGCAAGCATGTGCCTGGGGCAGCACATGCTATGGGGCAGCATTCCGTCCATTCTGCAGAGTCGGAGTGGGTTTTTTTGTTTTGTTTTGTTTTGGGGTTTTGGGTTTTTTTGGCGCCAGTTCTGGGCAGTGCAGAGAGAAGCTGGAGAGAAGCCAGGAGGACAGAGAACACTGGCGCCCGCAGCCTGCAGCCCCGGAGTTCTCTGTCCCCAACAGGCACGGTGCCACGGCTTCTCTCCCCTGCTGGGCACTAGGCGGGCGCACATAAATGCCCTGGCGGGCACCATGGTGCCCATGGGCACTACGTTGGGGACCACTGTTCCAGACCATGAGAATAAACAGAAAAGGCCTTGGGGATTGTGCAGTGTTGGGATCCTGGGAGGAGATATGATCCAATGGGGAATCTCTCTTAAGAAGTGGTCCACAAAATAGTCACACTTGTGAACCACTATATAAGGAGTCATGGGAAGAGTAGTGTAAAACTTTGCAATTTTGCTTTGTAGTTGTTTGTGTGAACATTTAGTTCAGGTATGTGCATGCACACATACACATACCAAGTTTTAAGTGTATACAGTATTTCAAAATGAAACTCTGTCTAAATCACAAGGTTGCATCTGGTTATGCTGAGCACATGAGAACCAACAACTGTGCCACTGACGCAAAACTATATATCAGCCCTGGTTTGCGTCAAAGATTTATTAACCTGGCTTTTGATTAACTTGGCATGATATTAGAGTTTATAACAACACACAAAAGCAGGCTGTTGATGGGTTTTTCTGATAACATATTTAACACATTATGAAATCTGAATTAGTAATGCCATGTTCAAAATACCATCATCATTAATCTTAGACACTAATTTAATACCTCCTGTGGACCTCAATTATCTATTATCACAAGATTCTTTGCCAGAACCCTCAGCTTCATATCTGATCAGAGCTTGCACTTAAGATATGGCCTGTAACCTCTAATGGACACCCACGACTATTTCACCAAGGTGTACAAACACATAGTCTCACCTTGAACTTAAATCAAGAGGACCTTTTAAGTACTGAAGCTGCAATTCAACTACTCTCTTATTAGTCCTGAATAATGAACACTAACATATCCCCATAACAGACCTACTTTGGTATCAGGACTTCAAAGAATGCACCAAAAGAAAATTCCTTTGAAATATAGTGCAATCAAAAGGTATTAGGGAGATGTGTAAGGCATTTCTACTTCACAGTATAAAGCCACATTAACATTCTAGTACTGGGTGATTACCTGAACCTTTAAGATGATGTCAAGGGATAGCCAAGTGTACCATAAGCTGAATGTCTGAAATCCCTTTCAGTATATAAAGGATTTATTTTCCAGTCATGGATGAAGTTTTTCACCTGACACATCAATGTGCAGCCACCTGAAGGAGTTCTCAATCTTCATTGTTGCTGAGTAACAACTACTACTGACTCTTTCTGCCTTTTAGATTTTTAGAAGAGACGAAGTGCCAGCCTTGGAAGACTTCTTTATATTTACTGCACTTCAGTTTTGGCCTGTTGGCCTGATGACAACTTGACTACAGAAAGCCTTGCAGGCATTTTTGAGGTGGCGATCTGCTCATAACCAACCATATGTCCTTCCAGACATTGTACTCTGATTCTGAATGATAACTGGAAACCAACACTAGGCAGACATAGAGCAACATATGCCTTCATAAATAATAAACAGAGACACCTCCCTGGTGGTAGATGAGAAGATCCAGGAAGGCCTAATGTAACCAAGTGGTATAGCATATAAACATTCCAGCAGAATGGATGAGCTCCATATTTGCAGACCTTGAGTTTAATGGAATTTACCATTTATTTCTATAATTCAGATGCCTATACTTTGTCATGAACATCTAGCGCTTCCACCTAGACACTTTGAAAGACTTAGAAGTTACTGTAAATATAAAAGATTTCCTGGTAGAAACAGACAAGTAAAACCTTCCTCAGCATTCCCATTCATACAAATGCCAAACAAATCCTAAAATTCTCATAGAAAGGCCATTTCAGGATTATGGCCTTTGGCCTCTGCGTTGCTCCAAAGTTATTTATTATGGTTATAAGATATATATAATTCAGTTCTCAGGTTTCTGGGAGCAAAAATACTTGTCTACTTAGCCAATATCTTAACTGCAGCAGTAATTAGAGCTCCTAAGGCTCCATATCTCAGCTCCAGTAAATGTGTTAAGGTTTTGTCACCACCTTCCAGTCTAGACATTCTGGGGTTCACTGCAGATGGTTTGGCTTTGACCCTTAGGATTCCCTGAATAAAAGGAACCCATGACAAACTTGTTTCAAGAGGTGATACCTGCTCCTTCTGTCAGATAAAATATGCCACCTGCATGTGAGAGTGCTCAGTACTATAGACAACACAACTGTAGTGTTTTCCCTGACCATAGTGGACAGAGAACCAGGTCAGAATAGCTGTCTAAGGAAATATAGACACTACACCAGAACACGAAGTACTTTCAACTGTGGTCACCTAAGGGAATTCTGGGGTTAGGTCTCTGTCACCTTTCAGAATCACAACACTGAAATTCTGGATGCAATATTCAGTGGGGAGAGATGCATACTCCATCCTTCTTACTCTAGCCCAGTGAATATCTAAGTTTTCTAGAGTGAGTGAGAATGACTCTCTAACTTGCTGGTTAGAACACTTACTTGTCAGACCTGGGTTTGAGTTCCCTCTCCAATGAATATTTAAGTATTTTTTTAAACAAAGTAGAACAGGTTCAACAGGCAAATTGGTAGCAACCCACCTCAGAATATCCCATGGCCCAGGTGTTTGGACATCACCCAAGAGACCTAGGTTTAAATCCCTGCTCTGAATCAGACAGTGGGGATTTGTACTTGGAGTCTCACATCCTGGGTGAGTGCCCTAACTCTAGGTCACTATGTATAATGTGTTTTGTGTATGGTCTGATCTGGTGTGCTCTTAGGTAGCCTCTATGGACACCTACTACATTGGACCCCAGAGGCAACGTAGGTGAACAAATACCTCGTTTGAGAATCCTACTAGGGTTTACAGCAACTTGGTGGTATGAAGCTTGGGCAGCTTTGCTCATGTACAGTGGCAGAAATTTAGGGGCCTATCAGACATCACCAGCAGAAACTTAGGTTTCTAGGGACTTCAGAAAACTACAGAATTAGGCAGCCGCTGAGCATGGGTTTTGAGGATTTAAATTTTGGACCTAGCTGCTTAAATCCCTTTGTGGATCTAGCCCTCAGATACTATGGTGATGAGAATGGTATAAACTAGAATAGAAAAGAACTAAACCAAATCTTTAGGTCTTTTATCCATCAGGATCCACATCATCATTCCTAGGAGTCTTGCAAGGAGGTGAATAATTAATATGCCCCCCCAGTAAAGAGCTGTTACTCTTTTGGGCACTTGGGAAACCATGAAAACACAGTTTTTTTTTGCTTTATTAGCTATTTGATAAAGTGAACACAACATTTTTGGTTTTTTCCCCATAATAGTTTATTGGTCCAGATTCCAGTCATCTTTATACTTCTGAAATGTGGACATCTCCTAAAATTTGGATTGATCCCATCTTATGCTGGAACTGTGGTATCATATTTATCTAAGATACAGTATAAACTCTCTGGGACAGAAACCCAGTCTTTTTTTTGTTTTCTGTAAAACCCCATGTGCAACTACTGTGGTGTAAAAACCAGTATTAACAGTTGTAATCTAACATTCCAGGAGAGACCAAAAACCGAAACCCCAAATACAGAAAACCTCTTATTTAGAGCATTTTGAAAGAACTTAAACTCTCCCTTCAGAGCTGAATGTCTGAGTTTTGTTGGGTGTTGTAGTTAACATACACCATTGTCATGACAAAAAAACACCATCTCTAAGGTCACCAAATATGTAGTTTCCAAATGCAAACACTGTAATTTTGCAATGAGTAATTTAAACATAAACTCCAACTGTGGCAAATGCGAGTGCCTCTGTTTATATAAGAAATAGATAGTGAAATGTACTTAGGAGGGTTAAAGCCAAAGTCATTGAGAGATTCACCTGAATCGCTTATCAAATATTGTTCCCAGGTCAGTAATGAACATCCAGAGCCAAGTTGCAAGATAAATTATTTATCTTTCCTACTTAACTATCCTTGCTTCTATCAGTGAATAAAATGACCTCCAATTCTGGTGCTGAGATCTAGCACGCTGAATCAAGAGGGCTTACCTGAGTATCAATATTTGAGATTATTTTAATGAGCATGTAAGCCTTCAAGCATGCCCACTGGGAGGTAAGGGCCAAATTTTTAAAGATATTTAGATGATTAAATATGCAGTTAGAAATCAATAGGAATTAGGCCCCTAAGTGTTTTTTTTGAAAACCTCACTTTGTGCCTATTTGTATCTTTAGGTGCCTAAATACCTTTAAAAATCTGGCCCTAGATATTTACAGAAGCTTGAGCAACTTCCAACTGAGCTGAATGCTCATGCAGTTAATAAAAATTCTGTACCCTCTCTCCAGCCCAATCTGATCCCTAAGTGCTTATGAAACATTATGAATTCATGGCTAGCTGATGCTGTAGCATTCAAGGATTTGGAGCCATCAGGTTAACATGTAAACACCTGTTTGACATGAAACATTGCAAAAAGCATTTGTTTGTTTTCCTCAAGCAGGAAAATACATTAGTTCCTAGCAGTCTGCTGCACTTCAAATACTAAAAAAGCATATTGCATTATTTTTTTTTAAAACTTCCCTAATGCTACAAATTGGAAAAGAAGCCTATTAAATATAAGTGCATCGTGTCTTCATATATTTTCAAAATCTGACCAAACTAAACCATTAAACAGCCATCTTGTTTCACAAAGTCTGCAAACTATTCAACTATTAACTCCCTATACCAAGAAATATATAAAGATTAGTAGTTTTCAATAAAATCTGCAACTTGTACTTCATGCTTAGAGTATTTGGTTATGTGGAGGAATACACATATGACCTTGCTTAAACACAGGGAGGGCTGTCAGTGTCACTCTATTTGTCAAAAAGGTTTTAAATTCCATGTAGTGCTTATCAAATCAGTACAAAGACAGGGCCAAGCATGCAATTCTTCACTCAAGAAAGTGATCCAGATTCATGTAATAGTCCCAGAGGTTAGAGTGGGACTAATTACTTGCATGAGTTGATACTACTCACGTGAGTATGAGTTTGTGGTATTTGGCCCATAATGTGTCTACTATTGCTGATGTCACGTTAAGATTTTTTGTAGGAGAAAAATTAGTGATTCTTTTTTTTTTTTTGCACCCTAATGTCTAAGAGTATGGTGGAAAGCTACCAAGACTCAGTCCTGAGAAAGGATTTGAGCCATTATCCCATTCTGTGACTTAAAATAGAAGTGAATACCGTGTTTTTTAAAAAAATAAACCATAGGAATACAAAGGAAGTGCTTTCTCAGTGCAAGATACAAATATGGCTGAGCTGACTTTTAAAAATAAAGTGTCAACTCAAAACAAAACAGTTAAGTCACAGAATTTCTAATTCATTAAAATTATACATTTCATTCTCATAATAAATATAATCCAATTTCATCAGTTTTATCATTGATTTACTATGTGAAATGCCATGTGCTTCACGCAAAAGTCCCCAGTTTTTCTTTAATATGTTCTAGCTTCTTACAGCTTCACTTCCACAAAAGTCTTATTCAACATATTACTTTTGGAGATTGGACTTTATCAGTCAAGGATTTCTCTCTGTTATCCAAACTGTAATGAACAGAAGAGCATATTACATGAAGTGCTACATCTGTCTTTCCTTAACCTGATCTGGAAATGTATTAAGACAGTAACAATGTCTTTACTGAGAGAGAACGCATATCTCATCTTTCACCTCCTTGTAAAACTCCTAGTATTAGAAGTCATGTATCTGACCTTTCTACCTAGGCTAGGTGGAAAATGGTTAACTGATTAGCTGAAAGTGATTGTTAATAGAAAGCCTATGTTTAACATAATCCTCTTCAGAAAGCTGTTCGCTGTTCCAGCCACAGTAATCAAAGTTGTAGTGTCAGACCAGGGTCTTGATTATCTCTCTCCATGGCTCTGTGTATCATTGCATGCCAAATAATAAACTGATGGATTATAAAATAAGATTGCTACTTTATCATACAAACTGGCATTTTATATATAAAAACTACAATCAGACTTTTTCTATCTGTCTTCCTAAACATTTACAAATAACATACTTTGTGGGTGATTATACACGCAGTCCTGTACATTTGGTAAAGAAAAAATAATTACAAACATAATCTATTTATTTTAAATCCATCAGTCTGATCCTACAAGATTACTTATTTGAGAAGTTCTTACTCCCATGAATAGTTCTACTGAAGTCAATTATACTACTTTCATGATTAGTGGTTTGCAGAATTAGGTTTTATTAGCTCCATATTATTTGCATGTATAGTACAGACAGATTATTAATCATATTTAGCTCTCATATGTGCTTTACATCTTTAAAATGGAGTAATGACCTTAACTAATTAATCCTTACAATCATCAATGAGGAGGTAGTATTACCCCATTTTACAGGTGAAGAAACTGAGACACAGAGGAGTTAAAGCAGCTTGCTAAAAATAGCACCGGGGTTAAATTTATAGATGTTCCTGGCTCCTTGTACTGTATTCACTCAACCATGCTGCCCCTCATATATGCCAAATGCAATATTATGAAGAGAGAAGGTTGACAAAACAATTTGGAGATGTAAGACCTTGAAGAAAGATAATGGTCACCTTGAGGAATATTTGTCTCAAGGAAAGTGATTTAAAGGGCTTATGGAGGAGAGAATGACTGCAACCTAGAGCTGGATGGGCAACAGTTTTCCTGTCTTGAAAGAATTTTTGAGATTATGAACATAGTTCCCTCCCCCAAATTAGGATGAAAAGACAAAATCTTGAAAATTTTTGTGACCTCCCCCCAAAAAGGATTGAGTCAATCAAAATGTTTTTGTTTTGATAATTTCAAAACATTTTGTTTCAGTTTCAACTTTTACTTTTTTTCACATTGTTCATTATGAATTAACTTACATTTTGAAGCAAAGAGTCATTTTGACATGAAAAATTGAACTTTTATCATTTAGAAAATGTCAACAATTTTATATAAAACCAGACAGGAACATATGGAGATATTTTATTTATTTATTTAATGTCCCATATTTATATTTATTAGGAAACAATACACTTTTATTTTAATTGGAAAACTGATAGTACGCATCAAACATATGCACATTTTCCTGTAAGTTCCTGTGTCTCTCTTGGCTGGCACTGAGCCCTAATTCATCATATAATCATAACCTCGTGATTGTGCTGGCCCCAATTCAGCAGAATACTTAAGCGCTTGCCAAACTTTAGGCATATGAACAGTCTCATTTAAAAATTTAGGACTCCATTTGCTTTTTGGATAGGGACAATTAGCGTGCAATGTTTTAACATACAATTGTTGTCCCATTACTCTAGTGTAACGTTATTCTGCTCTGACTTTAAACACTGTAAATCATTTCAGTTCTATTATAAAGATTGAAAATGTGCAATTTTGCCTATTAATAGTGCATAAAATAAATACAGCCTAATTGAAATTGCCACCTAATAAATGGCTCTGTTACCATAGTCATAATAGCAGGACATGTCATACAAATATTTGATAGCATATAAGAAATGAAATAAAATATAATAGGGAATTTATAACCCTTTTTTCAGTTGGACTTGAAAAGTCAATATTGACATTTTGAAGATAAAGTAGCCAGATGAATGCACACCATGAGACCAAGGCATCCAGGCACATCAGAACATGTGCAATCATACCACTCTTCCTCGCTCTCTAAAAAACACTCTTACATCACAACCAATATTGTACAACAAACATTTTTTGCTAAGAAACAGTCACTGTTCAGCAGCAAAATATTTGATACTTTTCTGCTAAAGCCTATCAAAAAGTCTCTATTTCAATGCATTTCAGCTGAGTTGAAAGGTATGTCCCTGACTTCCTTCTGATATATATCTGTATTTATAGCTTGCAAATATTGGCAAATATGTAACCCAGGGATAATAGAAATTTACAGGCTCAGATAACTTAACACTTGCACTGAGGTTTACTATTTTTAGAGAATCTGAGCTTTCATTTTTTAAAAAAGGATGGCTCTAGTCCTTTGGGTTGTAAAGAAGATTTCTGGGTATAATAAACCAATCCACTAATGTTCTTGCATACTATTGTACAGCCTACTTGTTCTGGCAAAAAGTAAAGACCAGCTCAGAAGTAGCATCATCTCACAGTACACTCTGTGTGAAGTATTTTTTGAGACACTGTAGACACTGGTCTAAATATTACTGCCACCAGATGCTGAGATTGCAGACAGACACAGACTGGACCAATAGTTTACCAAGAGTTTTACTGTGAAAGGCAGCTGCAAAAATGACATCATGGATTCCATGGTATTGTGGATTTCGGTGCCAAATGTGCATGGTTTACAAAAGAAATTTTTTTTTTCTCTAACTCCAAACTCAGCCTGGGATCTGAAAGTCAAGATGGGTTATTTCCTTCTTGTGGGTCAACATCAACACCAGTAATAAAGGTTCTGTGGGCCAGACTAGATCCTCAGTGACGCCTATGCAACTGCATTAACTTCATTGGGTTTGCTTATGTTTAGATTACTAGAATGTAGTAAACAATTCTGTTGGTAGTTGTGATGGTTCTCTAAGAATTTGAGTTCCAGCATGAGGCAGTCTTGCTTGTAGTAGCTGGATGTTTAGTTTTTTAATACCAACAACCTTTTAGCTACTCACACTCTCCTCTGGGCTATGCCAGCCCTTTCTTTGCCTTGTAGGTTAACAATAGATGCATCCAAGTACCCTTGAAGCATTTCCCTGTGATATCCAGCCCCTGACACTAGCTACTCTCAGAAATCCAAGATCCTCTACCCCCAAAGGAGCACTTGTAATGAAACAAAAGAAAGTTTATTTAATAAAGAACAGATATTCCACTGAGAACAATGTTACAATAGAAAATAAAATCATAAAACATGAACTAGGACGTACACTTATCAATAGTCACCTTTCCTAGCTAATAAAATAGGTCCGTCCGTCCACATTCCCCCGCCAGCTACCAAAGTTCAGTCTGTTGAAGAGCTGGCTGGCTTCCCAGGAACCAGGATCCAATCTTTTATGAAAAACACCCCTGTTCAGCAAAATGTCTTCCCAGTGAATGGATACAGAGTGCCTCTCCCCATTTTATGAGATACTGAAACAATCTTTCGTCTTTATTAATAGACAGGATGATTCCCTGTCTGTTATAATGTTCCTTGTTACCTTTTGAGTGGTTTGATCGATGGCTTTCCAGTGGCTGTTCTGTGATGGGGCAATGGTAGGCAATATAACCCTGCATTACCTCACTGTTTGACCAGGGATTGGCGGCAACTTCCTCCTGCACAGATAAGCCATCACCAAGTAGTGTCACTCCCTGGTGACTCCTTTTAACCTTAAGAACATAAGGGCATAAACTTCAATATGGTTACGTTATTCCTTAAATATTACCTGTACACACTTCATGCCATGGTTATGAACATTGATAATTTGCAAACTTTCAATAAAGATATTACATTTTACCCTTTATAGACAAGTACCCTATAAGCAATCTATTTGATGTAGTGAGTTTGTCAGCTCTGAGATGAGTGTTCTTTGCAAAAAAAAACAAAAACAGGGGACCCTTTGCCAGTGGGCCTGCGTGTCAGAGTAATTCACAAGAGAACACAACTCTCTCTTGTAGTTGTGCTGGGCTCTGTAGTGTAGTAGAAGTTAAAAAAAAAAAAAAAAAAAAAGCTGGTGACTGCTGATATCTTGTCTGTGTTATTGGGGGAGTGTGCCTTTTAAGTGCAAGCAGGGTACTGTGAAGCTCTTGTTATGCATCACTTGGAACTCGACTCTGTTTACAGTATAGCCCTTGCAAACATCTTAATCACTGAATGAGCACTAAACACTACACTGTCTACATTAGAACTCCTACCTTTGCTGTCACCAGTGGTGCTGAACTAAGTGTAACAAATGGTAGGCATGACCACAGGAAATTTCTGGAATAAGAAAGTGTCATTTTTACATAGTAACACATCCTGTAGTACAGCCAAATTTTAAAAGATGTATATATTATAAAATGGGATTTATGTCAATGGGGTGTTAACTCTAAAGTTTAATGTTTTTCATCACCTTCTAGCATTGTTAATTGACTGATAGCTGATTTTCATATCAGAATAAAACAACCAGCTAATGCATAATAATGTGGCTGAATGTACCAGTTGCATCCTGATATTCCACTCATTTAAATAAGAAAAAAGGTGAAGCTTTGCAGCTATAAGTAAAATACTTGACTATCAGACACTTGTTTTGCAATTGAGCTATTTGGTAATGATCAGAAGAAGTGGGTAACAGGGGTGTTTATAGTTTTCTTAGTTTAAAAGACTTAGTCTTCTGTTAAGTGGAATTGCAGGATTTTGTTTATTTTTCTATAACATTTGGTGCAGCAACAGTAGTAGTATCTCTATTTCAATATCAGAGTAGGAGTAAGTACAGAAAATGAAAATAAAATTATTGCTTACCAAAACTTCACAGATGTGTTGAGCGAAAATCCGAATAAATTTTAATTGTCTATGCATCTGACTAAATGCATGTTAGAATGATGTGTCTGGGTTCCTTTATATTCAATATTTGGCCTAAACTATACAGATATTTTTATTTGGAATTTTTTATATTTACTTTGGTGGAAGGAAAGAACACACAAAGAAAACATCATATCTGGAATTTGCAAGAGCAGGAGAGAAAAGAAGGGACAATCCAATGTTGTGCTCAATGCAGAGACAAAGGCATTGGTAAGTGTGCAGTCTAGGATATTTGATTTAAGGCAGTCCAGTGTCAAATAAGTACATGCACAGTACACAACACATGAAACAGTTACAACACAAAGGCCTATTGTGGGTGACGACAAGATAAAAATAAACTGAAAGCCAGCCCATGTACTTTCCAAACCATCCTGTCCTGGACAAAATAAGGACTTGATACAATGCTCATTGAAATCAAATGGAGAGCCTCTCATTAACTTAAGCAGGCTTTAGATGGGACCCTACAGTGGTAATTTAAGTAATTTTCTTGTACATTTTCCTTCTTTTCTGAAGTAGTTTATGTAATTCCTCCAGCTAATCTGAAAGTGAAGAAAACTTTGGCTCTTATTCATTCTGTTTTTCCTTGTGTTGTGAGTCCTATTGACTACATATTTCCATAGAAATAGGAATTATAGAATGAGAGTCACTCCTTGCTAGTGGAAATTGCAAACCCCTGTGCTATCTTTATTCACCCCTTGGAAAGAGCAGGCAGTGTTTGCCCTGCCACCCTTTCTGTGGGAGGAGGGTTGTATGGAGAAGGACAGCTTGAATATAAGAATGGCCATACTGGATCAGACCAAAGGTCCATCAAGTCCAGTATCTCTGACAGTGGCCAATGGTAGGTGCCCCAAAATGAATGAACAGACAGGTTATCATCAAGTGATCCATGTCCTGTTATTCAATCCCAGCTTCTGGAAAACAGAGGCTAGGAACACCATTCCTGCCCATCTTGGCTAATAGACATTGATGGACCTATCTTCCATGAATCTATCTAGCTTTCTTTTGAACCCCATTATAGTATTGGCCTTCACAACACTTTCTGGCAAGGAGTTCCATAGGTTGACAGTGAGTTGCATGAAAAAAGACTTTCTTGTGTTTGTTTTAAACCTGCTACCTCTTAATTTCATTTGGTAGCCCCTTGTTCTTGTATTATGAGGAGGAGTAAATAACACTTCCTGATTTACTTTCTCTATACCACTCATGATTTTATAGACCTCTAATGTATCCCCCCTTAGTTGCCTCTTTTCCAGGCTGAAAAGTCCCAGTCTTATTAATCTCTCCTCATGCGGAAGCTGTTCTATACCCCTAATCATTTCTGTTGCCCTTTTCTAAACCTTTTCCAATTTCTATATATCTTTTTTGAGATGGGGTGACCATATCTGCACTCAATATTTAAGGTGGGGGCCAACCATGGATTTATATAAAGGCAATATGATATTTTCTGTCTTCTTATCTATCCCTTTCTTGCTGATTCCCAACATTCTGTTCACTTTTTTGACTGCCACTGTACATTGAGTGGATGACTTCAGAGAACTATCCAAAATGACTCCAAGATCTCCTTGAGTGGTAGCAGCTAATTTAGACCCCATCATTGTAAATGTATACTTAGGATTATGTTTTCCAATGTGAATTACTTTGCATTTATCAACATTAAATTTCATCTGCGATTTTGTTGCCCAGTTACCCAGTTTTGTGAGATCCTTTTGCAGCTCTTCACGGTCTGCCTGGGACTTAACTATCTTGAGTAGTTCTATATCATCGGCAAATTTTGCCACCTCACTGTTTACCCCTTTTTCCAGATCATTTATGAATATGTTAAATAGGACTGGGCCCAGTACAGATCCCAGGGGGACACCATTATTTACCTTTTCCATTCTGGAGAACTGACCATTTATTCCTACCCTTTGTTTCCTATCTTTTAACCAGTTATCAGTCCATGAGAGAACCTTCCCTCTAATCCCATGACTGCTTATTTTGCTTAAGAGCCTTTTGTGAGGGACCTTGTCAAAGGCTTTCTGAAAATCTAAATACACTATATCCACTGGATCTCCTTTGTCCGCATGCTTGTTGACCCCCTCAAAGAATTCTTACAGATTGGTGAGGCATGATTTCCCTTTACAAAAACCATGTTGACTATTTCCCAACAAATTATGTTCATCTATGTGTCTGGCAATTTTGTTCTTTATGATAGTTTTAGCCAATTTTCCCAATACTGAAGTGAGGCTTACAGGTCTGTAGTTGCCAGGGTCGCCTCTGGAGCCCTTTTTAAAAATTGGCATCACATTAGCTATCCTCCAGTCATTTGGTACAGAAGCTGATTTAAATGATAGATTACAGATGAGTTATTAGTTCTGCAATTTCACATTTGAGTTCCTTCAGAACTATTGGGTGAATACTATCAGGTCCTGGAGACTTATTACTGTTTAGTTTATCAATTTGTTCTAAAACCTCCTCTAATGACACCTTAATTTGAGACAGTTCCTCAGATCTGTCACCCAAAACGAATGGCTCAGGTTTGGGGATCTCCCTCACATCCTCAACAGTGAGGACAAGACTCATGCAAAGAATTCATTTAGTTTCTCCGCAATGACCTTATCATCTTTGAGTGCTCCTTTAGTATCTCGATTGTCCAGTGGCCCCACTGGTTGTTTAGCAGGCTTTCTGCTTCAGATGTATTTAAAAAAGAAATTTGCTGTTACTTTTGGAGTCTTTGGCTAGCTGTTCTTCAAATTCTTTTTCCATCTTTCTAATTATATTTTTACACTTCATTTGCCAGAGTTTATGCTCTTTTCTATTTTACTCATTAGGATTTATCTTCCACTTTTTAAAGGATGCCTTTTTGCCTATCACCGCTTCTTTTGCTTTGTTGTATAATCGTGCTGGCTCTTTTTTGGTTCTCTTACTATGTTTTTTAAATTGGGGTTTACATTTAAGTTGAGCCTCTATTATGGTGTCTTTAAAAAGTTTCCACGCAGCTTTCAGGGATTTTACTTTTGGTGCTGTACCTTTTTAATTTCTGTTTCACTAACCTCCTCATTTTTGTGCAGTTCCCCTTTCTGAAATTAAGTGCTAGAGTGTTGGGCCACTGTGGAGTTTTCCCCGACACAGAGATGTTAAATTTAATTATATTATGGTCACTATTACCAAGCGGTTCAGCTATATTCACCTTTTGGACCTGATCCTGTGCTCCACTTAGGGCTAAATTAAGAGTTGCCTCTCCTCTTGTGGGTTCCAGGACTAGCTGGACTGTCGTGAGACAAGTTAGTTTTACCCTACTGATGATGTGTTGTTGCAATAGTAATCCTGCTCAGTACGAGAGGAACCGCAGGTTCAGACATTTGGTGTATGTGCTTGGCTGAGGAGCCAATGGGGTGAAGCTACCATCTGTGGGATTGAACTCCTCTAAATCAGAATCTTCCCTAAATGTAAAGATATGGCAGCACTGGGGAGCCTCGGTGGGCCCCGAATAGCTTCCCACACCAGGGAGTAAGGCTTAGTAAGGAGAGCCATTCGTGTCAGGACCGGAGTGCGGACAGAAGGGAGCCGCCTCTGACCTGTTGCGCACCACATGTTCATGGGGAACCTGGTTGTAAATCATTTGTAGACAACCTGATTCTGGGTCAGGGTTTTGTGTGTAGCAGAGCAGCTACCTTGATGCGATCTATTGGAATATGTGGTAGCTTTCCATGGGATTGCTCTGACATAACTCATCTTCCTGACTGCCTTGGCCATGCCCACTCTTCCTATCCAGAGTCAACCACTTTGTGGCAGAGTAGCAGGTTTTGTGCTACCTCTATTCATCTCTTCATCATCATTTTTATTAGCTTTTAGACAATGGAGGGAATCAGACTTACGTGCAGTATGAACATGAAGTCTGATGCTAAAAATATTTTCACCAACATCTTCACAAATTATTCTGGCTCTTTTCTTGATACATGTGTCTTTGAGATGTCAGCAATCTGCCAAAAGCTGAAAACTTGGCCATGATAATTTGGTTAGCTAATTGGTCAGCACGTGTTTCCAATATGCATGCTATTATCTTATTTAGGTATAATTAACATGTGTTTATGTCTGTTGTAGGAGACAGTGGATATCTACTTAAGATTTATTTATTGGCACCGTATGGCAATCTGGTAAATGATTGCCAAAATAATCATAATGAAGCATCTAAAAGAACTTATTCAGTCCTAAAACAGACCTCTGGAATACTAAAAATGCTTTTCAGATGGCTATATAGTACAGGAGGTGTCCCTCAGCTCATTCCCAGCAAAATCTGCCAGGTGTTTCTTTCTTTCTTTCTTTCACCACTGATTACAGGAACACTATAGTGCAGCATATACGTACAGTACGACACAGTGCAATCCATTTGAAAGATTGTAATAGACACTGCATACATTTATCATGCATTATGTGCACTACTGATGAATAATTAACATATGCACCATACCTACTGTACTTTTGAGATGTTCAATTCTATGAACTCTTCAATCCCTAATTAATTCATAAATGGGGGTACTACTGTATGTGTGTCTGTAGGCCAGTTGGAAAAACAACAGATTTTTATTAAGAGATTTACTTCAACTTCACAAAGAGGAAAAACAGAATTCCAGTTCTGTGTGGGTACACATATATTCCACCCACACCAGCAACATATCAAGTGACAAATGTCAGAAAGAAACCATCACTGGCTGATCATGCATTGAGGGTATGATACCATTTCTAGCATCTTAACTGTTTGATGGATGACATATGCCACAGTGTTTTATTTAGCTCTTCCTTTTCTTTATTTTAACACTTTGCTCTCCAGTGTGGAGGAGAGTTTGGGAGGAGTAAGTACAAGTTATTCAAGTCCTAATATAGTTACTTCTCACATAGAAACGCCCACAATTAAATATTTGCTGTTTTCATTCCTTTTCTGAATCAATGCAGGGAATACCTCTCACTATATATTCAGCAGTCTTTATCTATAGGGCTTCACAAATATAAACAATATGTATGGTATTGTGGCTGTAACACCAGAACCTGTGTATCCACAGAAGACAATCCAAAGGCATATACTTTGTGCAAGAACAAATTATGGGCCTCGGTTTTAGACTGTAATCTCTTTTCTTCTTTCTGTTATATGTGTATAGCACAATGGGGTGCCAGGGTTCTAGGTGCCACTGCAAATACAAATAATAAATAATGGTTCTGCCACCCTTACACACACTGAGTCAGACCTTACTCCACAAAGAGTTCCACTGAATCCAATGGAGTTACTCATAGAGTATGGTTTCTTTGAACAAGAGCAAGGTTGGTAAAATCTGGCCCAATATATAAAATGGTAATCAACTATATTATTATTCCATGACCAATAGCTGAATGCTTTCTGATACTAGAAATGTATTCACAAGTATTTACAATTATGAATAAGTTATATTTATTCTAAGGGAATGGATGATTCACAGAATTGGTAATTGGATATATACCCTTTCAATGCCTAAGTCACTAGTTTGGTATGGACAAAGATAGTCATAGGATCCAATGTCATTTCCAGATGAGATCTCTTTGACTTCTGTGAAATTATTTTGTCACTTCCTCAGTCCAATTCTTTGTCAAATTATGGCCATTCTCACAAAACCCAAATAGCATGGAAAAGTCAAGACTGGTTGCAAAAAAAGAGAGAATGTTTTAGTTTCCTGCTTCTAAGAGAGCATTATAAAATACTGAAATTAAAAAAACCTTACAAATCTCATTCTAAGAATGCTGACAATGAACTTTTAAGGGGAAACGGGAGGAACTATTTTCCATTAATTGAAATGTCATTACTCATATGCAGTATGTAGGGCACAGTAGATTTAAAAACTACCACAATCCTTTAGTGGCATGGAGCCAACAGTTCATGTGAAGTGTTTAAATATTAAAGGCAAATGCAGCCCTGATACAATTGTGGTGAAGTCAATGGAGTTGTGCCCGCATATAACCAGCTCTCATTTTGGTCTTTAAAGTACATCTTTCTAGATAGACAGATAGATCTGCCTGTCTGTAGGTCAACTGTTTGATTTATATTACAGCAACAGAAAAAAATTAAGAAGTAAAGAAAATATTTTATAAAGTTGAATATGAGATGAAAAGAAGAATTTTTCCTTGTAGTCCTATGTCAAATTCTTCAATTTGGTCTCCACAGTCACTGCCATTACTGAAAAGATTGGAGACACCATTTTCTATCCAAAAAATCTCGAGTTAGCTTTTCAAACTTTTATCTATGGATTTGCATTCAAGTGTATTTAAAGTGACCAACTTCCTAGTAATATAATAGACAGGGTCAATTTAGCACAGCTTTCTGACAGGGATTTGTTTGTTTTAGTGTGAGTTTTTTTTATTCTTACAGTTACACAAAGAAGAAAAGTAGTCCTCTTAGATAATGTACTCTTGTGGTAGGAGGCCAAGAAGTATCTTCTGACTAGTGCTACTGTAGTTATAAAATAATATTTAATCAGCTGTTACAGAAATACTTTTGGAGGTTGAACTGTAACTAGGAAATTTTTCAAACCTTTTCAAGGCAGGTGGAATAATAATAAATATAATTTTATATTTAAAAATGACATTATTGCAACATTAAGATGAACATTTTCATTGTCCAAGAAGTCAAGAAATTCATAGCCTAGTTTCTCACAGTCAGAATAATTCTGTTCCTGTGAACATATGAAATTCACTAACGATTTCATTATGTGATCTTAACCAATAGGCAAAACAAATGCTGCATATCCTAATATTCAGGGAAAAATGTGATGTGGTTTTCCATTATATAACTTGCTGAATAGTGTCTTTCACTGCTCTGAGTTTTGAGATCATGTGTATATTGCAGGGGTTCTCATATGTTTCACAGGTGGGACCCGATTTTTATATAAAGATTATCTTGTAGATGATATTCGCTCTCATTTGCAAATGTGTGGACCACCTCCTTTCCTATTCATGATCATGAAGCATCTCTGTGGCAACTGCTGTAATTGCTGACATAGAAACTGTGATAACAGGGAAGTATTTAATGTATTTTTCATTGTCTTTTAATGCAGTTTAACAATGGGGAATAAAAAAAAAAGGCCAACACCAGCTGTCCACAGACCACTGCAAGTGGTTCACGGACCTCAGTTTGCAAACTTCTACTCTGTTGCAATGGATACACGCAAGGGGACAGAGCTAAAGCTCCTGTAGGAACTGTACCTCTGAGTTTCATGATTTTTGTGGTTGAAATCTCAGCCTTTACATTCCATTAATATAATTTTTGTATATAATCTTCCCATTTTTCTTTATAAATGTTATTTTTAAAGTACATCAATAAGTAAAAATATTGGCAGAGAAGTGCAACCAGAACTGCAGGAAATGAAGGAGATGAAATCATACTCTGGTGCACAAAAGATGCATGTATTCCACTGACTCTCCTTTTCCTTAAAGACCTTCATCCAAATGCTTATCAGACCCATCACTGCTTAATATGAAGTCCTGGCTCCACTTGAAGCCAATGGCAAAACTCCTACTGATTTCACTGAAGAAAGGATTTCACCCTGTGCATGATTGTGCATGATATGTGCATGATTGTGAGGTGGGAAGCTATTGATTTTTTGTTGTTGCATTCACTGAGGTTCTGGGGAACAAAAGAACAGGAGCATGTCTCCAACATATCATCTCTGTAGATCACTCCAGTAGTCATCAGTCACCAAGAGAAAACCATAAGTGTGTATAGTCACAAAAATGAACAAGTGTTCAGAACCTCTCAGAATCAGGCCTTAGACCTGCAGTTACTATTGGCTGTCTCTGGCCTTTCTCTGCTCCCACTGAAGTAACCGAGAGAGTTGAATAAGCAAAATTGTTTTAAAATTTACTTCAAGTGGGAAAAGGTGTATATTTTCCGCATCTCTCCATAACTCAGAAATGACTGAAAGGATTTTTCACACACAAACTTATTGTCCATTGAAGTCCATTTTCATTCCCACATTCTTCAAAAACCTTATAATTGTTGCTTTCACCTTAACATTAAACATAACATTCCCCAAAACCCAAATTAATCTTGACTGTCATAATGGAAAGCTACCATCTGCCAATCCTGCTGCAGTGAACAGAGGATCACTTTAAAAAGAAAACACATCATTTTATTTATTAGCTATTTTCCTCGTATGTACAACTGTTAGAATGTTCAAAAGAGGGCCCTTATTTGTTGTGACTTTCTCTGAGATAATCTCCGACAATATTACCCAGGAAAGGGGGTAGTCACAAGGCCTAGAAGAGCACATCCATGAATATGCTCCAAAATTTTTAAATGGTTACCTCTGTTCAAAACTCTCACTGCCCACAGAATATTATAAAAATATTGAATGCCTGTGAGAAATTCAGTTCCAGGTGTCATAAACATGTCATGCAGTGGAGCAGACTCTGTTGCTGATATGACCCTAATAGACTGACAAAAAAATCAAGAGAAGAGATTTCAGTGCTCAAGTCTCCCAGGCTATTACCTGGCTGACCTTATAACTATCCTGTTCCGACTGAGTGTTTATCAGAGAAGGCCAATGCCTGCTGTGCATCTGCTGCCCATGACTACCACCTTATTTTCTCTAAAGTTCAATGTCTTCCTAAAAATTAAGTCCAGGATAGTCTGGACTAAAATTAGGAGCCTATTTTCCTTTTACACTTTGATTCAAATCAAAGCTAAATATCTCCTTAAACATTTTAACTCTGTTGCTGTAGATCTAATTATGCTAGAGCAAACCTGTGCAGTTGAAAGAAGAAATGTAGCAAATAATTTAGTGTTCTGTTCCTCAGAAGCTAAACTGCATGGGCACTGAACTTCAGACACAGTATCAGAGGGGTAGCTGTGTTAGTCTGGATCTGTAAAAGCAGCAAAGAGTTCTGTGGCACCTTATAGACTAACAGACGTATTGGAGCATGAGCTTTCGAGGGTGAATACCCACTTCGTCAGATGCATGTAGTGGAAATTTCAGACACAGTGATTGCTATATATGTTAAAAGTTGATGTCAGTGTATAGTTTCCTCAAACAGAGGAAGGCTCCATCCAATCAACTGACAAAACTTTGTCTGCAAACACAGCAAAAAGACAAACTCAAAAGATCATAAGAATTATTTCAAAACAATTCTACTCTTCTATTAAACCATTCTAATCAGGTAATACATCGCTACCTCGATATAAAGCCACCCGATATAACACGAATTTGGGTATAATGTGGTGAAGCACTGTTCCGGGGGGAGAGGGGGCCTACACACTCCGGTGGATCAAAGCAAGTTCAATATAACACGGTTTCACCTATAACACGGTACGATTATATCGAGGTAGAGGTGTACTAAAAAATTTGAACCCAGGTCATCTAGGTTTGCAACCCAGGTCATCTAGACATATTTCTGAATTGTTTTGCCTCTCCAATTAAGGACTGTATCCAGCATCCATTCATTACATGCATTTCTGAAATGCTCATTTCTGTAGTATCTAGGCACCCTTACATATAATTGTCTTGTGCAATACATGAGCTGCCCTCTAATAGAAGCCCAACTTTTCACCTTCCCTGCCTACAAAGCTTCTTACCAGAAATGTGGGACCATAAATTAAGGGTGGCAGGGGCTTGACCATCTGTTAGGAAAGGAAACACCTTTGTGAAGAAGTAGGTCCTTTAGATGTTTGGAAGATGATAGAGACAAGAGTCAGGGTATGGCTACATTTGGAATTTCAAAGCGCTGCCTCGGCAGCGCTTTGAAGTGTGAGTGTGGTCAGAGCGGCAGTGCTGGGAGGGAGCTCTCCCAGCGCTGCATGTAAACCACATCCTTTACGGGTGTAGCGTGCAGCGCTGGGAGCCGCGCTCCCAGAGCTGCCGCCCTGATTACACTGACGCTTTACAGCGCTGTATCTTGCAGCGCTCAGGGGTGTGTTTTTTCACACCCCTGAGCGCGAAAGTTGCAGCACTGTAAAGTGTGAGTGTAGCCTAAGTCTCAGTCTAATCTCCTGAGACAGCTTGTTCCAAAGACATAGGAAGCATACGTTTTTGCCACATAGATAAAAGCACTGTACAGGCTGGTTACCCTGCATGCAAGGAAACTGCATTTTCTACGTTAATTAAGCAATATCCATTTTTAGAAAACAATAGAAAAAGTCAACAGTCCTACAAAATGGTCAAAATATTTTCACAATCTGTTTGAACCACTGTGGATTAAAACAAGAGAGCGGCAAACTCATGAAAAATTGCATTTGGAAAAATGGGACTAACCCTTAATACAGCATGGCAAGCATGGTGCTCTAGTAATCATCTCCAAAGGGTTGTAATATTTAAAAGAATAATATTTGTAAGGGATAAATTATGGAAAAATATATTTAAGATAAATATGAGACTGAAGGCTTTTTTAATTATACTCTAAATTGTACTCTAAATTAAATCATCTCCTAGCCTTAAAGGTTTATATATTTTTTCTGAAATAAATTGAACTCACTTTAAGGATCAATCAAAACTGAATTATAATATTGGATAATTAAGTTCAGTGCTGTAATTTCAAAAGCATTACTCAGCATTGGAAGACACATGAAGATTTGTTTTGTTTGTTTAAATACAGAATGCTGTGCTTGAAATAGACAACTTCATCTTCTCATTCATAAATCTTTTTCATACTCATATCTTACTGTGGAAGCAGCTATTCTTTTACTCAGACTTGTTCTTGAGAGCAGTTTTTGAGAAAACTATGTGTAGACAAGCCCTCAGTAACACTACATGGTTTCTTTAGCCATGGAGAAGTCCTCCCTGCATGTGACAATGCAGGCAAAGTAGATGTAACTGTGTTGATTAAACATCTTTTATTTTTGCAACATTGGCCATTGGGCAGGCTGGAAGCCAGAATTTAGGAAAGAATCATCAGCCACTTTACAGAGTGCAAATGTATATTTGCAGACGTAAACTGTTACACAGAGAGCAAAAGAAATACAAATAAAGAGGTGCCATTATTGTTAGAGGACTTTGGCTTTCTGTGCAGTAAGGAAGTATGTTCTCTTTCTAAGGAGGTGGGTTTTTTTAGAAGTGGATGTTTACTCATAAAAGCGGATTACTGGAAACTATAGGCAGATAATTGTTTATTTTAGTCATAAACATGAATTACTGTTTTGTTTGCATATGAGTGTACACTTCACCACCCCGCAAAAACTGAATGACATTCAGGGTGAAGTCCAATATTGGAAAGATAAAAATGTCAACTGTTGCTTTTAAGCCTAGAATGGAAGACTAATCAAACAATGGAGTCATGTGTCATGAAGTCATTAAAAGCACAAAAAGAATAAGTCTTAGTTTTCAAACATATCCTTATATCTAAGGGCACTATTGGAAAGAAGGGTGCCAATATTCATGCAATTATAATGACATCTGTGTGCCGAATTCTCTGGTGTAAACGGACACTGCTCCATTGGCTCCAAGGATACTTTTCCCAATTGCACCAGCAAAAAAATTGGCCCTGATGGTGCACACAATAAATCCCCCCAAAAAATCAATTTTGCAGTTTTAAGAAAAAAATTGTGTGTGAAATCAGATTAAATTAGTCTTTAAATCAGATGAAACAAAACTCATTGTTTATAAAGTCATAGGTGACCAGAATGATCATATTGTCTGGCCTCCTGTGTAAAACAGGCCATAGAAGTTCACCAAAATAATTCCTGTTTGAACCAGAGCATACTTTAAAAAAAAAAAATGTCCAGGACAATCCAACTCACTGCTTCAAAGTCTTTATCTGCTTTCTTATCAATCAAAAATGGCATTGCCATATAACATGAAATGAGTTGACCCTTACTCCATAAAGTGGACTAACTGCCCCATTACAGTTTAATTTTTAATCTAAACAACCCATTTGTCAATGTTTGAAAACTTTCTAATATACTTTCATGCTCTGTAACTCCAGTGGTGCAGAATCAGGCCTCAAATGAAGTCAATGGGAGTTTTGCTGTTGACATTAATGGATGCAGAATTGAGCCCTAATGTCAGGGGCATAATTGACTCCCAGCCTGGTTGCTATGCAATGCAACAAAATCAGCTGGACTTAAAAGCCCCCTCCAAACAGCACTTCCTGATTGGGCATGGGAACTATTCTGCTACTTGAGCCTTGCATCAGCAGCAATATAGCAGCTGCTCAATGTGTATCATGCCTTCAGCTTTACTTACCCTGCTCTCACGTCTGACTTCTGCTCCAGCCATTTCTTGTGCCTTGTTCCCAGCCTGTACCTTTTCCAGCCCCCGCCCCTGCAGCAACAGTCAAAAAGCTAACACAACGTTAGGAACCGTTAGGAAAGGGATTATAATAAGGTAAAAAATATCAAAATGGCACTATGTAAATCCATTGTACGCCCACACCTGGAATGCTGTGTGCAGTTCTGGTCACCCCATCTCAAAAAGATATATTAGAATTGGAAAAGGTACAAAGAAAGGCAGCAAAAATGACTAAGGGTATGGAACTACTTCAGTATGAGGAGACATTTCAGGGGACTTTTCAGCTTGGAAGAGAGATGACTAAGAGGGATATGATAGAGGTCTATAAAATCATGAATTGTACAGAAAAAGTGAATAAGGAAGTATTATTTACCCCTTCTCATAACACAAGAACCAGAACTCACCCAATGAAATTAATAGGCAGAAAGTTTAAAAGAAACAAAAAGAAGTACTTCTTCACACAACACGCTGCTAACCCCTGGAACTCGTTGCCATGGGATGTTCTGAAGACGGAAAGTATAACTGGGTTAAAAAAATAATTAGATATGTGCATGGAGGATAGGTCCACCAATGGCTATTAGTCAAGATGGTCAGGGATGCACCCCATGCTCTGGGTGTCCCTAGCCTCTGATTGCCAGAATCTGGGAGTCGATGACGGGGAATGGATCACTCTATAATTGCCTGTTTAGTTCATTCCCTCGGAAGCATCTGGCATTCGCCACTATTGGAAGACAGGATACTGGACTAGATGGACTATTTGTCTGGAATCCGTACTAGTTTCTGACTCCTGTTTCCACCCTTAGGTATGTCCATTCCTATGGCTTGATTAACCCTTCGGCTTAGGCCTTGGCTTCTGATTCTGGTTATGATCTTCACCTTGGCCCCTTCACTCTGACTTTGGCTTCATCCTTGGACCAGTGCCTGATTTTCATTTGTCATTATTTGAACTGCCACCACAAGCATCCTGCCCCACTCACTAGATAAGCCACTCATGCCCCAGCAGCTTACACCTAAATAAGCATGAGTGCAATCTCTCCTTCCCATAGAAAGACCTACAAGGGGGGGCCCTGGGAGTAAAACCTCCATGACAATCCTTCAGCAGACATTTCCTGAGATCAGATCATTAGCAGCAGGATGGTTTATGGCAATTAGAGCTGGCCAGAAAATGGAATTTTGTATCTCAGAAAAAATATTTAAGTGAGGTGGGAAGGAAGAATCATTCTGAATTGGGATAGAAAAGGCAAATGCTCAAAATTTGTCATGGAAACTAAATATCAAAAAATTCCAGTTTGGGGAAACTGAAATAGAAGTTTTGGTGTGTCAGCTGCTGATTGGGTGCAGGCAGGTGGGCTGCTTGTCTCCCAGGGACCAGTGGTCCTAGGAGCTGGGCACTTTAGGGACCCTGGGAGCTGAGGGAATCAAGCAGGCTGGTTAACCTGTCTAACTTCTGTTGAAAGTTTCAACAGACTTGACACTGTCCTGCAGAACATGTTGATTCTGTTGAATCAGCATTTTCCAATGGAAAACTATTCAGTGAAAAATTTTTCGACCACTCTAGTGAAAATGGTTGTTCAAAGATTCAAAAGAGGCCAAGGCCATGTACATGGAAGCCCTGTCTCTTTTGTGCTGTTTCTGGGCCTCCATGCTCCCAAATTACTTGAGCATCATTTGAAAATCCCTCTCTGAAAGTCTGCTTGGCTCAAAAGTGTATTTAACTTAAAGTAATTATGGTATCTCAGATAAATAATATGTATATTATAACCTTCAGTGATGAAATGTCAGCCTTCACATTAAGTTTTCTACTGGTAATAATAATAAATAGGATGTAGTCCTACTGAGTTCAGTGGAAATATTCACATAAGTATTGCCCAACATGAGTAGAGATGGCAAATTTGGCTTGAAAGGAGTAAAATGTAATCCTAGATCATTTCAGGATACTTTTAGAGGGAGACCAAGCCAAAATCTCAGGTCTCTCTTTAAAGAGACTTGGTTATGTCTATATTCTTAAATCACCGTTTTTCTTATAAGAAGAACTAAAATGGTCAATTTCTGGAGGAAGGGAAAGCAAATTTAGAAACTTGTATTCAAAAACTGGATTTTTCCCAATAAAATATATGGAAAAGTGCAGTCGAAGTTGTTGGGCAGCTAAAAGTTGTGACTTGTATTTGGTCATTTTCTGTTTGCCCTCCTAACACAGCTGAGATACTGATACACATACTGGAAAACTGCAGGTTTAATGACAGACTTGAGGAACAGAATTATCAGCCATGATTGGCAAATATGTATTGTTTCCAGTCAGAAAGAGCCAGGCTTAGAGACAGACTGGTTCTTCACATCTTTCCTCACTAAGCCAGATTTCAAATGTAAGAAGCAAATGAAGAGCGACAGCTAGAAGAGGTTCTAAAGAGTATCCCACTAGACACAGAATTGTTGAATGTAAAGATAATTGAGTTTGACTTCTACTGCATAAGAGAAACTCACAGCCATTAGGATTCTTATTTAAGCAAGGCTCATCAGTTCTCACTAGGTCTTATTCACAGCTTCAAAATGCCTGAATCAATGCTAGTAAAATAGCTCAAGTGAAAGAAAAACTTCTTGGAGAAGATTGGAAGGACCCAGTGTTAAATAAACTAGGACCTGATTAACATCATAAAGAGAATCATATCCACATAGTTTTGTTACTTTATATATACATCTTCTGTATGTAACCCCGCTTGGAGTTTGCCAGTTCCTGGTCCTCTGAACTGAGTCTCTACCAGATGGACTACAACTAACCAACCTCAATTTCCAGTAAGTTTGGAGTCAGGGATGGAGGAAAAAAGAATTAGAAACTTCTGATGAGGACAATAGGGGAGACTTCTGCATGGCATCATCTGAACAAGCAATTCACTGGACTAATAACAACAAGCCATGGCTTCACAGCCCCTAGAGAGGGAACAGCCTGATTTAAAGGAGAAAGAGATTTTGGGTTTTTTTAGTTTTGACTGTGGAACAGAAGCGGAGAGAAAAGCAGCATAGCTCAAGAATTCCTGCTAAGCTCTCACTTTCCCCAAAGGAAATTCTTGCGTTGTTCTGAAACTGTAGCTGCAAGGACCAAGGCAGTTCCATCACTGCAATGACCAGCATCCTGCAGAGAGAGCAAGATTCAACCCTGCACTGGCTACCAAGAGCCAACTGGGATTATAGGAGGATTCCAGATGATGGAACCTGTGAGCCTAGTTGGAGTCAAGGAAGAAGATAAAGCAAGGGGAATTCTGGTTTAAGCTGGTCAACACCACAGTGCTGCAACATTTTGCCTCCTAGATGCTGAACCATCTGCCTTGGGAATATGCCCAGGCGGGACCTGGGGATTTGGAGGAGTGTTGGGAGATGGGGGATTGACTTATTTGTGAATGTATTCATTTCTCTTTCCTGCCCCATATCCTATGTTTCTGTCCCCAGTAAAGTCACTATTTGTTATACAGTTAATAGTTAGCATTTCTTTGTTGGATTTTGTTTTATTTACTTTATTGTCCCCCTGAGTGCTTTTACACTCCTTGCCAGCTAGAAGTAGTAGTATCAGAAAAGAACCTGATCTAAATGAGGAGAGGAGAGAAACTGCTCCAAAAATTGGTGATAATAAGCACCAGGGAGAGAAGGGAGGAAGGTTGAGTCATACCAGATCATTCACCCTATGCAGAAATGCCTGTAACACTCCAGGAAACGGGAGTTCCCCCAATCAACTTTTACTTAAATTCTTCAATAGGGGGTTGTGACCAATTGGGTCCTATGGATCCAGGCCTACAGGGTCATCATCATGAAGACAATGTGCCTTTTCATCACTTGTGGGCCCCCTAATGGTTCTGCCTCCACCTCAAGACAGAGTTGCTCAATTAGATGTCAGGAGGAAACCTCTTTATACACCTGTGGTAGCACCAACTCCTATACCTGTGTGGAGTCCCAGTGAAATCAGTGGACAGTGGTCTGGGCTATCAGATCTTTATGAACAATATTTGCAAGATTGAAGCCTTAGATTGTAAGATTTTTCAGGATAGACCTGTTTTTCTTCATCTCAGTATACAATATCACCATATTTTGTACAGTTTATTAATATATTACATATGTTGTGAACATCATATAACTAATGAGCCAAGTCTGCCACCCTTCATCAGACTGAGTCTCCATAATAACTACCCTCCCACACACACACACACAGCTGGGACCTCAAACCTGCTACTCCAACTCCAAAGTCATAGGCCTCCACTACTTGAGCCAAAAGAATTTTGTTAGTGATCAGCTGTTGATGGACCCTTATAGTCTTACTAATCTGCAATCAGTCAATAAATACATGCTCAGTCTTGACCCTACTGAAGTCAGTGGCAAAAAAAGCTGCCACAGACATCAACAGGAACAAGACTGGGCTTATAACTAGTGAGAGTAGGTTTGGGTCCAAACCTATCCACAACAAAATCATTAATAACTTTGCTTAACCTACAACTTGTTTTCTTTCAATATAGCTAGCACATGAGTATTCAAGACTTTTAGCTAATGTATATTGTACATTTTAAAGGTAGTAACAAACTGTTTTTGAACTAAATGGAGACAAAAGAAAGACAAAAATTTTGACCTGTTTTCCATGTGCTTGCAGAAACATTCCCATTTGCCCTCAGACTAAATACGGCAGGTTTCTGGACAAACTAGTTTTTCCAAATCAAAGTTATAGCAGAGGCTAAAATATAATGTAGACAAGTTGTAACCTTAACTTGGGGGAAGTTAACTAGCACCTTAAAAAAAGCCTAGTGGTGGTGATATAATGATAAACCTGTAATGCTGTAAAAATGAGAGACCATAGGTGTCTCTGTGCTGAATGGCTCTGGTGCATTAATTTCACTAAAACTAGATGAATATACCACAGTAGAAGTTGCCAGATACCCTCATCCTACCACAGACCTATTCATTATGTCGCCCAATAGCAGAGACATTTCAGGATATGTTCCCAGAGGCAAAGGTCTAATCCTAACTCTTCTGCTACTCCAGCAAGTG
The DNA here is from genome assembly GCF_003597395.2 of Chelonoidis abingdonii. Taxonomy (NCBI): domain Eukaryota; kingdom Metazoa; phylum Chordata; order Testudines; family Testudinidae; genus Chelonoidis; species Chelonoidis abingdonii. The sequence continues at coordinate 104,842,219 of NC_133774.1, read as the reverse complement.
GCCTCCTTTTCCTAGTTCATCTGCAGCTAGCAGGACTACTGCACCCAGGAAATAAAGGAAAGGTGAGTGAAACAGAGATTTTAAAAATGTATAATGATTTTTGAAGAACAAGTTTGAGATATTCAAAGCAATTGAGGAGATTTAGACACGTCAACATTCACAAGAAGATCTTCACTATACTGTCAGGTTCTCAACACACTAAGACATGCATTAGCCAACTGGTACAAATGAGTGACCTGCCCAACAGTTAAACCCAACTCCAGTTACACATCCCTTCATAAGATAGCTCTGCAATCTCAGCTTTTATTCTTCATATATAGACTAGAAACATTTGTCTTCTGATGCCATCCCACTCTTCTAACTGTAATTGAGGTGAATTTATTTCACATCTTACTTTTTATCTACAAATCTACTAACACTCTCCCCTGTCCACCTTCACACTGTAAGCCACAAAGACCAATCCTATACATCAGCAATCAGAAATACCTCAAATTATTTTATTCACCCAATCAATGTGAGTTGCAGACATCCCCCCCACACACACACACCACCAGATATTTTTCCAAACTCCTTCTGTTCTACACATAATGGCCACAATCCCCGGTGGAGCTAATTTGCCAAAATAAACTTTAGCTAGCCTTTAGCCTTATTTATTCCTTATAAAACAGAAAGTTCAAATAGTAAATTACTTTTTCATTGTTAAAAATTGTAAAAATTAAGAATTTAAAACTTCTGAAAATTAGGTCAGAGTAAATCTCTTAATGGAGCAAGTCTCCTCGAGAGAAACACAGAACTTGGACTGGTTTGACCGAAAGTAGGAAATAACAAGAAATTATTTCAAAATAAATAGCAGAGGTTTACACCTACTCAATGGCTTTGTATTCAATTTAAGTTAAGATGATATTTTATAGATATACTGCCATCCTTGCTTTAGATATGTTTAGACATATTGGGGGAAAATGAAGAAAACATTGGTCATATTTACAATACAAAAGAGTAAATAGAGCCATAGAATTGTAGGACTAGAAGGGACCTTGAGAGGTCATCTAGTACAATCCCCTACACTCAAGACAGGACTAAGTGTTATCTAGAGCAGTAGTGGGCAACCTGAAGCCTGTGGGATGCCTGCACCGTGTCAAGGTAATCCGCTGGCTGGCCACCAGACAGTTTGTTTACATTTGCATGGCTGCCTGCAGTTCCCAGTGGCCACGGTTCGCATCTTGAATCTGTGTAGCTGTTGGATCTGATCAGTATATGGGGAGAGGAAGCTGTGCAGTCACAGCTGTGCTTGAGCCGTAGGAATTGGGATACTTACGGCACATTTCTCAAGGCTTGTGCGAAAAGGGCTATGATTGGGACATGCTGCAGTGCAGAGCCAAGATAAAGGAGCTGAGGCGGTCGTACCATAAGGCGAGGGAGGCAAACTGTCGCTCCGGTGCTGCACTTGAGACTTGCCTGTTCTATAAAGAGCTGGACGCTATTCTCGGTGGCGACCCCACCTCCACTGCCAAGAGTCCCGTGGATACTTTGGCGGGCCTGCAGGTGGCAGAAAGAGGCCTAACCTGGAGGACAAAGTTATTGATGAAGGGTGGAGTTAGACAATGATGTGGAGCTCCCGATGAGGTTGCCCAGTGGGACAGGCAGCCAAGAATTGTTCACCACTCCAGAGATCTCTAGCCAGTTGCAGCGGTCGCTCTCTGGGGAGCAAGTAGCAGGAGAGAAGACATCTGGCAAGTGGCTGTGGTTTGTGTAGTGCAAAGGTGGGTTCAGAGTATAGAAATGTGGGAGGCTGGCTGTATTTCTCTGAGCTGGACATTTCCTTGTATAACTAATCAGTACAGCAGAACAGGGTGTTGATGCACGCCAAGATCTCACAGGATTCCCCCAGAGAGATCTCCAGGAAAGTTTCCTGGAGGTTCTCAGCAATCCTCTGCCAAAAGTTCCGTGGCAGAGTAGCTTTGTACCTCCTCTTATTGTAGGAAACTTTCCCACATGAGTCAGCAATCTCTTGTGCAGGGACCAAGGCGGCACATAGGCAAGTAGCATAGGGAGGTGGATAGAAGCCACAAGCATGGAGTAGAAGTACCCTCGTTTTCCTGCTTATCCTTAGCGTGAGCTATCTGCCAGAATTCCTGCCTATGGAAAAGTGTGGGAGAATTTTAGAATTTTTTCCCTAGTTGGCTTCACCACAACCCTTGCAGAGTATGTGCTCTTTTCCCTGTGTGAAGTGCCTCCCCTTCCTCCACCCCCACCTCCGCAACACTCACCATCCTTTGGGTGTTCACAGAGAGATATACCTACCAAGGGTCAGTGCGAAAGTGATTGTTATTTTGCAAAAGGTATATTTAACTGAAATGTTTCAATATTGTGTGTGAATTTAACAATCCCGCTTCTGTGCATTGTCCCTTGTGCTTCAGCAGATGTGTCCTTCAGGAACACCCCTTACACACCAGCCAAGCATCTCCTCCCGATAAGAAAGTGCCCAAGATGCAGCAAAGATGATGTGTTCTGGGAGGTACTGCACTGCTCCAATGCAGAGAAAAGGGAATGCAAGTAGTGCTGGGAAGCCGAACTGCAGGACAGAAAAGAGGAACTGAGCAGATAATTAAAGTAATAGAGGAGCAAACGCAGATGCTGAAGTCCTTAATAATGCTGCAGACTGAGCAGATCTGTGCCCGCCTTCCCTGGCAGCACATTCAGAACTCTTTTCCATGCTCCCCCTCACTCCAACTCCGCCCGCACACTTCTTTCTCATTTCTGGGACCTCTCGGTTTCCCCTTCACTCCACCTGCTCGGACAACTTTCACAAAGATAGCTGGACCTACGTACAGCTGTGAAAGTCTGTGCTTCCCTGGTTCCTCCTTTCCCACCAAGCATCTTTGTGTGTTTATGTGCTGTTTCTTCACCAACTGAGATAGCAGGCACTACCAATACATGCACAGGCATTTTAATAATTTGCTTACTGGAATGTAAGGCCCCAAACTTCACCATTGCTTCTGAGGAAAACTACACATAATGTAACATTGCAGCACCAATCACAGAGAGATACATTACTGGTTTTCATTTTCAAAGTGTTGTCTCAAAGCCTCCCTGATTCAAATTGCTCCCCTCTGGGCTCCTCTGATAGCCCTGGTATCTGGCTGCTCAAAATCAGCAGCCAAGTGGTTTGTCTCAACACTCCACCCCTGAGCAAATCTTTCACCCTTAGCTTCACAGAGATTATGCAATGTACAGCACATGGCTATGACCATGGGAATATTATCCTCATTAAGGTCTAACCTGCCATAAAGGCATCACCAGCATGCCTTTAATCTGCCAAAGGCACATTCAACTGTCATCCAGCAGCTACTAAGCCTGTTGTTGAACCGCTCTTTACTGCTGTCCAGGTGTCCCATATAAGGTTTCATGACCCATGGTTCTAAGGGGTATCCCGGATCTCCCAGGATCACTAAGGGCATTTCAACATCCCCCACTGTAATTTGGTTTGGAAAGAAAGTTCTCCATTGTAGTTTTCTGTACAGATTCATAGATTCATAGACTCTAGGACTGGAAGGGACCTCAAGAGGTCATCGAGTCCAGTCCCCTGCCCTCATGGCAGGACCAAATACTGTCTAGACGATCCCTGATAGACATTTATCTAACCAACTCTTAAATATCTCCAGACATGGAGATTCCACAACCTCCCTAGGCAATTTATTCCAGTACTTAACTACCGCCTGACAGTTGGAACTTTTGCCTACATGTCCACCTAAATCTTCCTTGCTCCTGCCGAGTTTAAGCCCCATTGCTTCTTGTTCTAGCATTAGAGGCTAAGGTGAACAAGTTTTCTCCTCCTCCTCATGACACCAATTTAGTACCTGAAAACGCTTCACTGTCCCTCTCAGTCTTCTCTTTTACCAAACTAAACAAACCCAATTCTTTCAGCCTTCCTTCATAAGTACATGTTCTCAGACCTTAATCATTCTTGTTGCTCTTCTCGGACCCTCTCCAATTTCTCCACATCTTCTTGAATGCAGTGCCAGAACTGGCAACAATACTCCAGTTGGCCTAAAACACAGAGTAGAGCGGCGTAACAAGAAAACTTCTCATGTCTGTTTACAACACACCTGTTAATGCATCCCGAATCAACGTTTGCCTTTTTGCAACAGCTATCACACTGTTAACTCATATTTAGGCATTGTGGTCCAACTTATGACCCCTAGTCTCTTTTCTGCCATACTCCTTCCTAGACAGTCGCTTCCCAGTCTGTATGTATGAAACTGATGTTCCTTCTAAGTGGAGCACTTTGCATTTGTCTTTTATTGAACTTCATCCCGTTTACCTCAGGTACCATTTCTCCAATTGTTCTTAGATCATTTTGAATTTTGACCCTGTCCTCAAAAGCATTGCCACGCACTCCCAGTTGGATATCCGCAAACTTAATAAGCGTACTTTCTATGCCCAAACTCTAATGTCGGTTGCATGAAGATATTGAACAGAAGCCAGGTGTCCCAAAACAGACCCCTGCGAACCCATTGTGGTATACCTTTCCAGCAGGATGGGAGCCATTAATAACCACTTCTGAGATATGGTTATCCAGCCACCTGATATAGCCCATCTCTAAATTGTATTTGTCAGATTATATCGTAGAATATCATTGCGAGACCATATCAAATGACTACTAAATCTAGGTATTACCATATCCACCCGCGGTCTCCCGTAATTCCCACAAGGCCGTTATCCTATCAAAGAAAGCTATCAGATGGTTTGACACAATGTGTTTTTACAAATCCATGCTGGCTATTCCCTATCACTACCACCTTCCAAGTGTTTGCGATGTTTCTTTAATACTTGCTCATTATCTTCCCTGGCACAGAAGTAACTAACTGGTCTGTAGTTCTAGTTGTTTTTATTCCCTTCTTTGTAGATGGGCACTATATTTGCCTTGGTCCAGTCTTCTGGAATCTCCCGTCTCCCATACTTGCCAAAGATAATAGCTAGAGGCTCAGTATTGTCCTCTATTACTCCTGTGAGTAATTCTAGGATGCATTTATCAGGCCTAGTGACTTGCAGGCAGCTAATTTTCTAAGTGATTTTTAACTTGCGCTTTTTTATTTATCTTCTAAACCTACGCTTCGCCATAGCCATCACTATGTTAGACATTCCGGTAGAATTCTCAGTGAAGACCGAAAGAAAGAGGTATAAGCATCTCTGCCATTTCCAAGTTTCGTTGGTACTGTTTTCTCCCCCTCATGAGCATGGGCCTACCCGTCCTTGTCTGCCTCTTGCTTCTTAATGTATGATTAAAAAAGTTTCTTGTTCCCTTTATTCCATTAGCTAGTTTGAGTCATTTGTGTTTCCTGTTTTGGCCTTTTCCTAATTTTTCTTGCCTGCATTCCTGTGTTATTATGTCTACAGTTTACATCCTTGTAATCTGACCTAGTTCATTTTTTATATGACTCGCCCCCATTTTATTTTGATTAGGTCATGCAAGAGATCTCGTGATTAAGCCAAGGTGGTCTTTTGGCCACATTTTCTCTTTTTCACTTCCATCGGAATAGCTTTTGCTTGGGCCCCTTAATAGGTCCCTTGAAGAACTGCCAACACTCTCCTCAGTTGTTTTTTCCCCTCCAGTCTTGATTCCCATGGAGACTTTACCTATCAGCTTCCCTGAGCTTTGCCAAAATCTGCCTTCCTGAAATCTATTGTCTCTATATTTGTTGTACTCTCTTCTACCCTTCCTTAGAATTTGCAAACTCTATGATTTCATGATCACCTTTCACCAAGCTCCTTCTACTTTCAAATTCTCAACGATTCCTCTCTATGTTGTTAAAATCAAGTCTAGAACAGCTTCCCCCAGTAGCTTTTTCAACTTCTGAAATAAAAAGTTGTCTGCAAGCAGTTGAGGAACTTATTGGATAGTCTGTGCTCCACGGTGTTATTTCCCAGCATATATTCTGAATAGTTGAAGTCCCCATACACCAAATCTTGGGCTTTGGATGATTTTGTTAGGTGTTTTAAAAAAAGCCCATCACTCTTCCACTGGTTAGGTGGCCTATAGTAGACTCCTAGCACGACATCACCCTAGTTTTTACCCCTTTTATCCTAACCCGAGACTCTCAACACATCCGTCCTATGTCATCTCCACTCAGTCCAAGTGTGTACATTTTTAATATATAAGGCAACACCTCCTCCCTTTTTGCCCGTCTATCCTTCCTGAGCAAACTATACCATCCACACCAACATTCCAATCATGTGTAATATCCACAAGTTCAGTGGATGCCAACAATGTCATAGTGTATTTATTTATTAGCATTCCAGTTCTTCCGGGCTTATTACCATACTTCTCGCATTTGTATATAGGTATCTAAGATACTGGCTTGATCTTGCCTCCCAGTTTTGCCCTGACCCTGAAGATGCATGCATCATGCACCTTCCTGGACCCTTCTATGTTGATGTCAGTGAAATGCCCACAGTTTTCCACAAGGGCCTGCAACACCATGGAGAATTACCTGTTCCTATGGATATACTGCATCGCAAGGTGGTCTGGTGCCAAAACTGGAATAAGTGTGCCAGCTATCGCCCCTCCACAGTTAGGGAAACCCATTTCTGCAAATCCTTTCACTATTTCACACAGATTTCCCAGAGTCTGGTTCCTTCATAGAAGGATGCAATTTATTGCCCTGCACACTTGCATTAATGCAGCCACAATGGTCGACTTCCTCACTCCAAATTGATTTGTGACCAACTGGTAGCAGTCTGGAGTCTCCAGCTTCCACACAGCAATTGCCACATGCTTCTCTACTGATAGGACAGTTGTCATTTTGGTGTCCTTGCGCCACAGTAAAGGGGCAAGCTCCACACACAGTTCCAGGAAGGTGGCTTTCCTCATCCGAAAGTTCTGTAGTCACTGCTCGTCATCCCACTCGTGCATGTCAATATGATCTGACCATTCAGGGCTTGTTTCCCAAGCCCAAAAGTGATGGTCTACCCTATTCAGCTGTTCTGTGAATGCCAAAAGCAATCTAAACTTGCTCCTATCCATGTCATGCAGCATGTCAGGCACCTGGGAGTCTTCTTCAGTAAGGAACTTCACGATGAACTGCACTGCCTTCCACGATGTCTTCATGACAGTTAACTGAGCATAGGAGAGCTTCTCAAAAAATGCTGGAGTGCACAGCAAAGGGCCATTGCAAAAATGCTGCGAAAGAAAGCCAGAAACCCATGGAGTACTGGGACAGAAAGCAGTGCATCACAGGACATTGAGCCCGGTTCCAAGATATGCTGTGATCCACTCCGCCTTCCCGCAACATCTAGCGACAGAAGGTTGAGCTGTATTGTGGGATAGGTACCCACAGGGTGTTGCTCACACTGTCAATGATAGTGCCTCAACTGTGGAAACGCTCTGCTAACAGAGGGAGCGAGTGTGAACACGACATTCCAATTTTCACTATGCTGATTTTTGAGCGTCAGAATCACATTGTTGATAAAACTTGGTAGTGTAGAAAAGACCTAACTTGCCTAAGTAATTTTTATCTTGTTCTTTCCCTATTTTAGCCTCTGATACTACCGCATTTTCACTGGCATTCACTATGTTAGACGTTCAATCACTACTAACCTTCTTGGTGAAAACTGAAACAAAAGAGTCATTTAACATTTGTGCCATTTTCACATTTTCTGTTATTGTTCCCCACCCCCAATTGTGTAATGGTCCTACCCTGTCCTTAGTCTTTCTCTTTCTCCTAATGTATTTGTAGCATGTTTTCTTGTTACCTGTTATGTCTCTAGCTAGTTTAATATTGTTTTGTGCTTTGGCCTTTCTAACTTTGTGCCTATATTCTTGTGTTATTTATTTATATTCGTCCTTTGTAATTTGACCTAGTTTCCACTTTTTGTAGGACTCTTTTTTGAGTTTCAGATCACTGAAGACCTCCTAGTTAAAGCCAGCATGATCTCTTGCCATACTTTCTATCTTCCCTAGTCAGTGAGATAGTTTGCTCTTGTGTCCTTAATAATATTTCTTTGAAAAACTGCCAACTCTTTGAACTGTTTCCTCCCCTAGACTTGCTTGCCGTGAGGATATATATTCCAGTGGGACACGGGGCAGAGTTAAGGATGACTCTGCTACCTTGCATTTCCATTCATTAAAACTTCTTTTTAAAGTGTAACCTTAATTTTGCATTGCCTAGCTTGCTGACTTTAAAACTACAGTTAAAAGTTTTTTCCCTTAGGTTGTTGATATACATTTATAACCTTCATGTCAGTTTAATTAAATGTATTGTCTGGGAACTAATTTATTCTTAAGAACTACTGTAAGGTTCCTGTTTTCACAGAAACACACATTTGAAAACTGATAAGCTAAAGAAAGGTAATATTCCTTGAGACAGGCTGTTTACATTCTTCAGCATTATTCTAATACGTGTCAGTGTTTTACAACACTTTCTCAGGCGTCAATTGCAGCTTGCCATTTCTATTGAGGAACAGAAGGTGTAAATGGGTAAAACCAGAAAGAGAACTGCATCTCCTGGGGTGTTTTTCTGACATTGTAAGACAGATCTGCTTTTTAGTGTGTGCATTCTGCATAACCATTTGCAACTTTGAGAGAGATGGGACAATGGTGGTGAGGTCAGCTTAGGCTTGCTTGTTTGTGTTATTTACAAGAACTGAATGTTTTACTCATGTGAATCAAGCACCATCTTGATCCACTGATTGTCTTATTTGTGAGTTGAATGTATGGATTTAAAATATCTATAGATAATTCATTTTCTCAATTTACCTGATAAGAAGCCTGTTTTGAACTTTGTGAAAATAGTCAGGAGTTGCAATATTCTGTTCTATGCTATTCTGACTCTTGTATTGTGTGCATTTGAGAACCTTAAATGACATAATTACCATCTGTCACGTGATTCTTTCTTTCTTTGTTCCTCATGTTGAGGGAAATTTGTAAATAACTGTTATAACTGTTTTTATTTATATGGGATGCTGGAAAAATACACTCAGCATGAAAAAATTGGAGAAGTGCAATGTTTCTGCTTTTATCATCGAAGTCATGCCTTCTCTGTTAGTTTAAAAGCAGCACTAGTCAAAAGGTTTATTTATTAGCACACAACTGATAACGGTGTATTAGATATGAAATAAACCTAAATTCAGAGGATCAAATATAATACAGCCTAACCTGTATGCAAGATTAATCGTTCTTGCTACTGAAAAAAAATCTAAGGCCCAAGTCTTGACTTAATGTTTTTTTCTCAATGACTTTCAGTGAAAAAAGACAGCAAAGCAAATATCTGAAGTAGCAGTTAAAAATAAACTTTATTTGCCACCATTTCTTGCTTTTCAAATACTTACTATCCAGATAAATTTGTTCTTTGTTTTTACTGGAGATTTACTGGTGAGTTTCAACTTTATGCATCATAAAACAATGCACCAGGGGATTGTCAAGATAATCTTGAAATCAATCCGAATATTTTTAATATTTTTAAAAATTTTAGTATGTGGCCATTAGAGGTTAAAATTTCTGTGGAATTAAGTGAAAAGGCTACAGAAACTGAGCAAATGATAAAAAGCATTTTTTTTTAAAAACCCAATACCTAGTACACATGTTCCAAGTAAAGTATTTTAAAGCTTTTTTTGTGTGTATGTGCACACACCTTGGAAAGTCTTATAAATCAATTTTTAACAGGTCCCTGCTCTATTATACAGGCAGCAAAACTATTAGAGACTGTTGCATAAGAGGCTGCAGGACAAGATGGCCACATATTTGCATACAGCAGCAAAAACCTTACAAACCCTGCATAAACAACTTTACTGATACCCAGTCTATGCTGAGAAGGGAGCTATGTTTGAAAACCAGATTAAAACCTGATCCTAGCAGGTGCATAGTTCCCAGAACTTTCCTTGTACATCTTCATTGAGAGGATGCTCAGCACCTCCTAGAGCACTCATCATTTTTCAGGAGAAGCAGCAGGTGTATTGGATGAAATCCTGGACCCATTGAAATTAATCTGAGTTTTGCAAAGACTTCAGTGGGGCCAAGATTTCACCCATGTCCCTACTGTTGTCAAAGATAGGGTCAAATTCATCCATCCTTCCTTGAGCAATTCTCCCATGGGAGTTTTGCTCAATTAAGGATGACATAATTTGGTTCCTGGTTTGACTGGCTGGCATGAGTAGGGACAAACCACATTAGAACCATATTCAAAAACCTTTAAAAATATGTTTTGGCTTTATCTACAGTCACCAATCCACTGTGCCAGGAAAAGGTTCAGCAGGAGCTGTGTTTGATTCATTTTTAAAAGCTGTTTTCAAATATGTCCCCTTTCCCAGGGTAGACTGGGCCTGTCACAGAGCTAAAGCTAAGCAATGATAATGACCATAATTTTTCCCGAAGTTTATTTTACTTCAAAATGTGTGGCATTATGTTTTGAACTGAACTGTAATTTCAACACTATTCAAGGGAAAGGAAGGTATATACTATTGATTCAGACTAAAGGCCAAGATCCTTTAATCTAGAAAGCAGTCATCATATTTGCTTGATTTACTGGTATAATTTCAAAATAAAAATATGTATTTGTTTGAATAAATGGTAATCAGTAAAACCAATTTATAAGGGATATAAGCAAGTTCAAGTTGTTAAAAAAAGAAAGTGAAGAAAGTAACATAATGTAGATAAGCTTTAAAAGATGTTTTAAATGAAAAAAAAAATCATTCAGTGCTTCCAAACGAAGTTGCATGAACGTAACTGGCCTTCAGTCTAGGTAGTTCACTGAATTGACAATGACATAGCACATTCTACAATTGTTCTGCAAGACTGCAGAGTATTCTGTGTGAAATGAGTATAGAATATATCACTAAATGCTTAACTAATTATTTCTTTTGTTAGTCAAATGCTTCCTACGCTTTGACCTAAAAGCAAAAATGAAAAAAAACAGTGCACTGTCTGTATTATGAGTCATTAGAATGGGTTCAAAAACATGCCCAACTTCATTGAATCTCATAAATTAATTATCTATGTAACTGGCAACTTTCTACAAAGCCCAAAATACTGTCCATGTCCTTCAAGGATATTTTACTTGGAATGTGGAGAGCACTGGCAGAAGTACATTTCAGTTGAACTAGTTCAAGAAGACTAATAATGTATCTACTCCATTTGTGTGAAAAACTGGAATAATGGGAAAATATTAACACTTAGTCACTACTAATCCATGTGCATAATATAAAAAGATTCCATTCAATATACCATAATCTATATTTATACTACAAAAGATATATATATATGTATGTGCACAAATGTACTACTTATTTCCTTGCTTTTTGTGGTTTGTGTTGGTGGGATCTGCAGACTAGCCACCTTAACTCAAAGTTAATGAAGAATTTTGTATCTATAATCTCTCATACTAAATTATATATTATATAGAGAGGTTAAATCTCCCATACAAAATCATTCATTAACTTTAAGCTACAGGATGCACTCATCCCTATTTATGTAAACCACAAAAAGCAAGGATCCAATAGTTCAGTATTCAACATTCCATCTGTATTCCACTCATCAGTTCTGCTTCTCCATCCTGAACTGTTTCCCTTCCCATGATTCAAGCCACCCTTGTCCTGTACACCAATATTCAACCTGTTCAATATGCCACCACGTTTATTAGTTATACATTCATGTGTTTTTTGACTGGTACAGGGTTGCTGTGGCTTTCATTTATCACACAGAATGTGCTTTTGTAATAAGTCAAGGGCAATCTGACTGCAAATGGTAGACCTGATTCTTCATTCCTTTATAACAGTTTTACACCAGTGTAACTCCACTGCTTAGTAGTATAATATCAGTATAAGGTAATCAAGAATAGGAAGCAGGCTGCAATAAATGTTCTTCTGTAATGTTTAAAAAAGTTGTATTTGTATGATCTGTCTTATTAATGATTGTTCTCAATTTGTTATGAATAAATTAGAAAATTTAAATCTGCATATCTGGTTATTGGCATTGGTGTATTATGTGACTGGTCAGATCTGAGGGCTACATAGTGGTTGGTTAGGATGAAGGCTGGCTTACGTGGACTGTATGTGGCAGAAGGGTGGTAGTTCTGGTTGAGAAGGGGAATGGATAGGTGGGGTATAAATGGGGTGTAGGGGATCTGAACTGCTATTTCCTTGCCTTTTATAAGCATGTAGTGATTGATTTGCATGTAACAATCAGCTCAAAAGTAACATTTTTCTGAGGGATTTCTCAGCTTTTTTATTCAGTATAGATATCAGAGTTAATAGTTATTCACATGGTTAGCTCATGCATATGTTATCCACTAACCCCATGTACTCTCTTGCATAGCTCCAGTGTCTTCCATGCTCCCCAATCCCGTTTCCCTTCCTGGCTCCCATGCAGACCTGCACTCCTCTCACATAATCCCTCCATCTCAGCTTGGCTCCCCAAAGAGCTACTGTAAGGTACAATGGGAGTAGCCTGAGCTGTATGGGAGTCCAGTGCCTTTGTATCATGGCAGGGATATGAGTAGGACCCTACCAATTTCACGGTCATAGGATTTTTTAAAATTGTAAATTTCATGATTTCAGCTATTTAAATCTGAAATTTCATGGTGGTGTTGTAATTATAGGGATCCTGACCCAAAAAGGAGGTGTGAGGGCACAGGGGTGGGGGGGTCGCAAGGTTATTGTAGGGGGGAGTTGCAGTACTTCTACACTTACTTCTGCACTGCTGCTACCTTCAGAGCTGGGCAGCTGGAGAGTGGTGGCAGTTGGCAGGAAGCCCAGCTCTGAAGGCAGAGCCACCACCAGCAGCAGCATAGACGTAAGGATGGCATGGTATGGTACTGCCATGTTTACATCTGCGCTGCTGCCTGCAGAGCTCGGCCCTCAGTCAGCAGCCGCCATTCTCTGGCCACCCAGCTCTGAAGGCAGCACAGAAGTAAGGGTGGCAACACCACGATTCCCCTAAAATAACTTTATGACCCCCTGCAGCTGCCTTTGGAGTCAGGACCCCCAATTTGAGAAACGCTGGTCTCCCCCTTGAAATCTGTGTAGTATAGGGTAAAAGCACACAACAGACCAGATTTCATGGTCCGTGACATGTTTTTCATGGCTGCGAATTTGGTAGGGCCGTCTATATGAGGCTAGTTTAGGTAGAAGAGATGGGAGAGCCTGGTGTCTCTGTGTCCAGGTGTTGACGCTTGAAAGTCTCCCACTATGCTTCTGCCTTGGTTCCCCAGTACATCAAAGCAGTAGCCTAAATCTCCCCAGTTTTAAATCTTGGGCCTAGGCTGGGGGATTGCACAGATAGTTACAAACTCAGTGTAGTCAAGGCCTCAAGATGCTGGAGGGCCAAGGAAGAATTGCTGGGGAAACAGAGGGTGAAATCCTGTTCTCATTGAAGTCAATGTTAAAATTTCCGTCAACTTTAGTGGGGCCAAGATTTCCCCAGAGTGTGTCTTGATCAGTGCTTGAAGGGCTCCTCAGGGTTTTGCTGCCACAGTGCTCAGGGTGATGAATCAGGAGCATCAAAGGAGCCCTTTGAGTGCCAATACATCAACACAGACATTAGGGTCCTCTCACTCCAGGTGCCCTTCACAGCCACAACCCTGCTCTAGGTTCCCCCGCAACTGCTCAGCAGATAATCCTTTTCCCTCTGAGCCCTTTATCCTCACCAAATCTCCCCCACATTCCTATTTACCTCCCCATGACATCACAGAGCTCTTCCCCAGATCCTCTCCTCTCACTCTTGCTGCCCAGTCCGTCTTCCTGATTCACCAGGAATATAGGAGAATGTGCAAGGCACCACTGGTTTGTTAGGGATAGAACAGCTAAAAAGATTTTGACAAAAACCATTTCTGAGCATAAATAACACTATTTTCAAAAAATGTCATTTGTGTGTCAAAATGTTACTTCTTGTCAAGGAAGCAGGCTGACAAAAAAGGCAAATAGAAACAGCTGATGCTTCTGTGCAGTTCCGTTGGCTAGTCTTGGTGAAAGCCAATTAGATTATGATAAATAAGAGGAATAATTCCTTATGTGTTTAATTTTACAATTGGAAAATTGAGCTGTGTCTGAGATTTTTGCATAATACATGTGGGTTCTGAAGTTTGGAGTTCATGGGAAATGCGATTGCTCAGCTAGAGGAGCCCAAAGAAATGTGAGAAATAGGGCAAAATTTCAAAAAAGGGAGCATTATAAATATTTCATATACAAAAGTAACTCTTACTTTAAAAATTACATAGAAAATTCAGTTGTCCTATTAGGACTTTAAATGCCAAATTTGGAGATTAAATTAAATCATTCATTCTCATGGTGAAGCAGAAGAATTTTAAGTCCTGATTTAGATACAATCTCAACAGAACCTTTACTGTGGAGTTTCTACTGATGCATCCATAGTATGCTGCAAAATACCAGTTTTATCTGTATTGTAGACTGAGGAGAGAAGTGTCATAGCTTATACAAATTAACATTTGTACCAATGGTATATTATCCATTTATTTTTTATTATTATCGCCTATCTTGAGGTAGCAATCTTAATAGTTCTAGGTGTTTTCCAACACAGAGGATCCATGGATGCAGACAGCCTCATTTATAAAAGTGTGTGTATGTGTTTTATATACAACGCTGATCCAATAATGTCTAACAAACACATTTACCTGTTCTCATGTGAGCAGTGTCAGTGACTTTAATGGGATTATTCACATGAATAAAGTTAAGCATATGTGTGTCTTCAGAATGTGTGCGCTTACTATTATAGAATACACACTGTTCTTTCTTCTATGATTTGCCTCTGTAGAGAGAGGCAAAAGCATGATGTACTGACAGGTGGTCTTCATTATAAAGGTCATTGACATTGTCAAGCATCTTTTGAAAGGTGACACTGCACCTAGAACCTTATCAGGCCAGAGCCATGAAGTCTAAAACAATTTCTCTGACAACATTGTAAATGGATAATCTCTCTGACACCCTTTTAGCTTTAACACGGTATAAAAGATTAAAGTTATGAAAGCAAACAGTTTTCTTAGAGTCTCTCCCTGTGGTTCTAATCACCCTTTCCTTTTCCTTCACCAGGCATGTATTCACTTCCCCTAAGCTTTGTCTCTGTCTCTAAGTGCTCTGCAAAAGTACTGAAGTTGTAAAGGAGCTACTTTAATTATAAGTACTACAGTAATGGATTCAAGTACACTCATTTATCATAAAGGGCTTCCTCATCTGTCTCTAAAGTATGCTCACAAATGCTGTGTATTTGATAACATTAAGGTGGAAAATTTAACACATTTTAGTTTTAAACACTGCATATTGGTTAACTTTTTGTCAAATAGCATTTCTGCAGATTGACTGATAGAAGAGGGTGTGTGTGTGTGTGTGTGGTCTCTTCCTAATTTATTTGCACTTCAACCCACTGGGATCAAACTGCAATCCCTGTAGGCAAAAGAAGATTAGGGAAAGGGACTGTTTTTTCCCAGACACAGAAGGGAAAGCAACTCCTCAAGTACACAAGTTCTTCTGGCCACTGTACAAATTGTTCCTGAGTGTGGAGAGTTTCCAAAAGACCTAATTAGCAACTTACTGCAAACATTTCTTTGCATTAGCTAATGATCCAGCTACACTTGTAAGCAAACAGTACCAACATATCTAATCAATGCAGAAAAACCAACAGAATGCTTATTAAACATCTGGATGTAATTTTCTAGTTAGACTTAGAACAAAATGAAAACATATGCAGGTTCCTTTGATCTGTGCTTCAACAAAGAAATTGTTGATAAAAAAGCATACTGGCCAGTCAATGTGTCATTTTCATAAAACCTGGTCATTTCTCTTCAGATGTTCCCAATTTAATTTTGTTGGTTTCCCGCAATCTCTAATTTTACCATATTGTGCGAAACCACAAGAGATTCTTTGGATCTGATTTTATTTGAGGTTTTACTGCTGCATGATTTGCTACTGATTTTTTTTTCCTACTTAGCCTGGAAGAATTTTTTTAACAGCAGGAGGTTGAGGGAAAGTAATATAGAGATGATGTCCTGCTGGAACTATTCAAAAATTCCTGTGCATAAGGAAAATTATTAATTTGAAAAAAAGTTTGTCATAAAAAATGTAAAGAACAGGTATTAACTGTAAGATAATGAATTATAAGAAATTTAATTATTTTAACTTGCTCACATCATGTGATTTTATAGATAATGTAGAATCTTAAAAACAAGTATGTCTTTTGCATTTCATCATAACAATTATAATCTCAATAATATTGCACTACTGTATTACATGTATTGTATGACTCAGGCAATGTTTAATTTATTTTTCGCTCCTAGTTGTACTGTTTGTGCATTGCAAACAAATATTTAAACACATGCACTTTCTTTTTCTGACTGAAAATCCAATGAATTTTTAACTCCAGAATTTTAAAAGCATAAAATCTATTGCATTTCATAATTGTCCTTTTTACATATTTTTTTCTCACTGCATTATGCGTTTCAGAAGAGTGAAATAAATTACAAATTTCAGAAAGAGTCCCCTTCTGAATTAGCAAAGTCCTGATAATTGATGTCATCAGCATTTTATTATAGGGTTTTTGCCACTTTGTGGAAATTTTAAAATACCTGAACACACACATTCATATTGCTTGTAACCAATAACGTTAACTGGAAATGAAAAAACAAACAAACAAACAAAAAAACAACCCAGAAACATCTAAAGTAAACTGAATATCATTTCCCTAACAGAGCAAGATGCTACATCTGAAACCTAATATTATACTAAAACTACATTTTGGGCCTGATCTTGATTGGTTTGTGCACCAAAAACTCCCACTGACTTCAATATGAGTTTTGGTACATAATCAAAACAGGATTAGGCCCTTATGCTGTTTGAAGTAAGAACATTACATTACTATGCTCATAGTGGGGGAAAAAAATAACAGACTTCAAACAGACGAGTACAAATTATGATTAATCAGATTTCTGGTATTTTAATATTGAAGGCAGCCTCTGAAAACTGTATGTTTATTTAAAACATAAGACTAAAGCAGCTTGATTGTTTAAACTATTATTTTTAATGCAGTTAGAGAATTTAGTAGTATAATTATTACAGCATAACAATCTGGGAGAAAATATTA
Organism: Chelonoidis abingdonii; assembly: GCF_003597395.2. Classification (NCBI taxonomy): domain Eukaryota; kingdom Metazoa; phylum Chordata; order Testudines; family Testudinidae; genus Chelonoidis; species Chelonoidis abingdonii. Next base: position 104,825,139 of record NC_133774.1, on the reverse strand, counting down.
CAATGACTGGGATACAGCTTTGTACACACTTACCCACTTATCCAAATTTTGCTCTTAATAGTTAAATTGGTGCAGCAAGAAACATCATAGACTCCAACTGAAGTAAATTCAGGTTATATTTACATAGGTTTACCCAAGAGCAGATTTTGGTCCTCTACCATCAACCATATATATGAAAGAATGCATTTATTTATTTATTTACTCACTTAATTATTTTATACCTATAGCAGCTTTCATTTAAAAAAATATCAAACTGCAAACAGTTCTACTATTGGTTTTACTTCTCTTCCATACTGATTTTGATGGAGGAGGCTCAAAATGCCCTTAAGTTTCTGTTCCAAGCATCTCAATAGGTCAGAAAGCACTTGTTAAAAGGTATGAGGAAAGCAGAGAGCTGTATTTGTTAAAACATGCCCTGAAAAATGTAAATATGGTAAATAAAGATCACAAGACACTTCAACTTTCATGTAGGCGAGCAATTAAAAAAATCCACTTCTGTTCTTGTTCCAAAATACACTGTTGTTTTAATGCTTTATCTGTTTTTATCTCATTAACAACTTGTGCCAGCAGGTTAAGCATAGTATTAACCAAAGCTGGATAAGAAAGTGTTATGTTGTCTCAGGTTCCATAACTACCAGGTGCACCCACAACATGTATAATAATGGTTTGCATTTTATAGCACTTTTCATCTGGGGAATCTAGAGTGCTTTATAAGCATTAATTAATTAAGCTTCTTAATGCCTGGGTGAGGTAGCTAAATAGGCTAATACCTATTTTATATGGATAAACCAGTACACAGAGAGGTGAACTGACTTGCCTGAGATAATACAGCAAATCATTGGAAGAGTTGGGCATAGAACTCCCAGAAATTCTGATTCCCAGTCCTGTGCATGGACCACTAGACAAATTTACAGTCTGGTGCCATAATTACTGCCTTCTAGTGAAAAGCAAACCTTTGTTGACTGCCCCTAGGAAATGGTGAAAGAAGAAAATATGCTTCTTACTTATGAGATTGCACTCAATTTCAAAACTCTGAGGAGTGCAAAATTCATCTGGTGTTTTGCAAAATACTCCACAGGTAATGAGAGTTTGCTTTGTTTTTTGTCCTCCGCCCCTCTGCCTTTTGTCATTTTTTATTGTAGATAAAACTGGTAATAATGCAGTTAAAAAATAACACTGAGAATTGAATAAAGCCATAAACTGCTCTTGTTTGATGTAACAATTTTCACTCCTATTGAATTTTAGCCATGGTCGGTTCTAATTTAAATTACATACTGAAATTTAATACAATTATGAATAAATCACGTACATGTATAAAGGGAAGTTTAATTGTAGGTTAAGAAAATATTTACTGTAAAATTGCTCCCCTTTATGTTCCAGTGACTCCCTTTGATATTTTAGGGCTTTTCCTTTAGGTAAAATATATTACCTGAATAAGTATAGGAACATTTATTCAAATATTATTTTAAATTATTTTAAAGCATTAAATTTAAATTATTTATTAAAGCATTATTTTAAAGCTACTAGTACCTAATGCTTGATTATTAAATTCTGTTATGAATAAGATGGTTGTTACTAGAGGATGTGTTCTGCAGATGTTTACATCCCATTGTGGGCTGTGTCAGTATTTGGCGGGGCAGTAGTCCCACATGGAGCATCTGGAATTTATTTGACCCTAGTTTACTTCAAATACACCTATAAACTGTTTATAACATTGGAAGTTTCTAACTGCTTAACTCCAGTGGAACTCTTTTAGAAAAAGTCAGTTTTACCCAATGGGCAACTTCAGTTCTGTCTGAGGGTCACTGTAACTAATATTGCAGTTGGTGCATTGCAATACATTAGATCAAGATGAGACATTCATCCTACTGTACTATATTTTCCCTCTATTGGAGTACACTATAAGCAGGTGCCACAGTTTGTGCACTTATGTGTATGTAACCTATAAGTTAAATATGTATGTGTGCCATATTTGTCCATCAGAATTAAAAAGTAAACTGGGATAAAAAAATCATAGGCCAAAATGTGCTTTCAGTTTACAGCAATGAACAGCACTGAGTTCTTTTGGATAAAAACTGAGGAAAACAGAGCAGACTGTGATCTGATTTTTATTTGATGTGATTTGGATATTGTTTTGGATGGGCTATCTATCTGTATTATAACAACATAAAGAGGGTGTGTGTAATTTATATTCTTTAAATAAAATTGGAGTCTGTACATACATACTACATTAAAATAGTGGGCCACTAGTAGATGTTATGGGTAAATCGTCTTTCCCTACAAATCTCATTTTGTCATGTTCATAATTTTCTGAATAATTCTCTTTTGGGCTACAGGTTTTCATGCTGGGTCTGGTCGCAGAGGTGAATTATTCCAAGAAAAATGTAATACAGATAGATATGTGCACACCAAGCTCAAAGCCTGGAGCATAACACTCCACCCCCCCACCCCCGTGTTTAACCAGGGCACTGTATGTCTGGCTCTAACTGCAGCTTGTCCTGTTCTATGGTAGGATGCAGCATTTATCTCCCCGTGTTACTTTCACAGATTGAGACTAGAGAAAGGGGGGAGGGCAAAATGGAGGAATAAACCAGATCCCAGCAATACACGCCTCCCTTCATTCGCTTTCCCGCCTCCTCCTTTTTTCTGCCCCCCCCGCCCACGTTACTTTGATTGACAGTTCAGCCTCCCTCTCCTTCCCACCGACCTTCCCGTACTCCCTGCCTCTATGAGCGTTCCACGGCCTCCTATTGGTCCACTCGGAAGAGTCCTGCAAGCTCCGCCAGGAGAGCTGGAGGAACCAGAGGCTTGTCCCATTGGGCAGTCGAGAGGAGTACATCAGTGCCCCACGTTGGTGCATGAGCAGGCGATTGGCCAGGGATCCCTTCCTCCCCTCGAGTGGGCGGGGCCGGGTGGCTGGTTAGCTAGAGGAGTGTGAAACCGCGTGTTAATGTAACCAGCGCGGGCGGATACATTGTGTCCTGTATATTGAGAGGCTGCTATTGCCGCGGCGCTGCGCTCCCCGGCCCATACACCGCGAAGTTTGTATACTGCGCACTATTATCCATGGAGGGGCAGCTGTAATTGGGGGGCTGTTTTTTTTCCCAACCACCATTATCTGGATGTGTCACCTCGGGGTGCTAGAAAGAACTTTTTCCCGGCCGTGAGCTGGGCGAGGCGCCGGCCCGAGAGAGTCCAGGATGCTGCTGCGCGCGGCGCTTGCGGAGCGCTGATGAGAGTCGCTGCTCCCCGATGTGTGCCTGGCCGGAGGAGGCTGTAGTGGCGCTGGTGCGCGGAGGAGCTTCCCTTTAATTAGTCCCGCCGGGGGGGTGGGTGGTCTCGGACCAGGGTGGGTGTTGGTGCTTCTCTTTGCAACGGCCCGAAGGGTCTTCGTGGTTCCCCTTTCCGTGGTGCATGTGCCGCTGGAGCAGGCCCCCGCTACTTTGCGACTGGCCCCTTCGCCAACGCCCGGGAGCAGCGCGGCGCTCGCCGGAGACTTTCTCTTGCGCCTCCATCTGCTGAGTGTACCGTCGGTGCCAGCCCACCCGCGCCCTGGCCTGGATTTCCCCTGCGGGCAGGAGCTGTGGGGAGAGGAGTCGCCTGGGCTCGGAGTTTCCGGTTTTACAATTGCACAAGTTACGAGCCTGCGAAAGGGGATTATTTACTCTGCAGACAGAAGCAGCGGCCAGAGGAGGAGGAGGTCGGGCAGCGAGGGGAGCGGCCACCCCCCGCCTTGCACCGCCCAGCAGAGCCGCGTGGCCTAGGGACCGGCTGGGGCCGACGCGCCCAAGAAGCCGACACCTGCCCGTGACTCTTCCGAAAGCGGCAGGGGCGCGTTGCTGGCCGAGCCCCCAGCCCAACAACAACAAAGGAGAAGGCGGCGGGAGGAGGATGCCGCAGCCGGGCCGCTGAGCAGCGGCGTCTGCCCGCGGGGGCTGCTCGGGGCTCGGGATCTAAAGTTGGGGGCTGAGTCGAGAATTGAGCTGCAAAGGAGCAAAGCGGCGGCCAGAGCCATGTTCCCCCAGAGCCGGCATCCTGTAAGTAACCCCCGGGCCGGGCTACTCTCCGGCGCCCCCTCTGAGCAGGAGCCCCATGGCAGAGGCGATCCCCGCTGCCCTTTGCCCTGGAAAGCGAGTGGCCCCTGCCCAGCTGCCTGGAGGGCTTCACTCTTCAGCCCTCGCTGTCCTGCGGGCCCCAGGGCTTCCTGCCCCAAGAGCGACAGACCCTCACCAGGGCACGGGGCAACTTCTTGGTTTTCCTGCCTCCACCCGGGCGGGGGGCTCCCCGCGTGTCCCTTTCCCGGAACACAGACCCTGCCTGTGTATGGAGGGTATTGGGGGAGGGGCTCTTCGCCCCTTTGTTTTAATGTGTAACTTATTTGCATATAAATGACAATGGCGGGGCCAGGACGCTCCTTCGCCTCGCCGCCAGGTTGGCTCCTTCCCCCTTCTTTAGTTGCAGCCAAATAAACTGGCTCGAGCAGAGACAGGATGTGTGCGGACTCCCCCCCCCCCCCCCCGGCATGTGATTTTACCGCAGGGAGGCGTTAGCACCGACTACTTTTCCTGGGATGGTGGTGACAAGTGTAAAGGGGAGGGGGGGATCCTACTGCCCATCCCTGTGCAGTTATATCCCAGGGTGGAGTGAAAATCACCTTACTTACTGATTGATTGAGAGGGGTGGTGGGTAATAGTGACGGGGATGGGGGGGTTGAGTTGGGTCCCCAAGTCTCTTCCCCCTTTCTTTAGCGGTCTCCTATTGTACCCTGTGCTGGAATTAAGCTTCGTCTCTTTCCTGGGGTGCGATGTTCATGAGCGTGGGACCCATTGCTGTTGGATGTGCCCCAGTTGGAGTGTAGGGTGGCATGTTGCTGGGGAACGGTCTCTAAGAAGTTAGCTGTGCAGACAGTGGAATAAGTAGCTTATCTTTCATGCATGTCCTATGGCCTTGCTAATTGTTTTTTATTTAAACATTTTCCCTTTCTTGTGCCTGCTCTGTCCTATGCTGGCCTTTCTAGACACCGCACCAGGCTGCAGGTCAGCCTTTTAAATTCACTATTCCAGAGTCTCTGGATCGGATCAAAGAGGAGTTTCAGTTCCTCCAAGCTCAGTATCACAGGTGGGTGCAGCATGCTCTGTTCATAATCAGTTCTTCCTGTACCATAGGCCTCAGGCATATACTGCATTTGAGGATTCAAGCTGGTGCACAGCGTGTTGTTCAGTGGGGTGTGTTTCTTTTTTCTTGTCTCCACTTTCGCTGCTGGGAGAAGCTGTGTTTTATATCAGCGTCCAGATGGTGGCGTGGGGAGTCACCGTTAAACCCTGTCATTCACTCCTCCTTTTCTTTCCCTGCCATTGTTTTCGCAACCTGTTTTGCTGCTGTTCAGATGAACTTTTTTTCTGTGTGTTTTTAGAGCTTCACAATAACTGTCAATATTTGCTCTTGGGGAATTTTGTAACTGGCTGTATTCAGAACATCAGGTCAGTGGGTGGCTGTGTCCTCATGTTCCTGCATTCCAGTAGGAAGGCACTGTTGAAATACTCTTTTAGTAAGAGTTAGAAGTTTAGTAGGAAGCAGTGGAGTCTAGTGGTGAAAATGAGTGTGACAGAGTTTGGGACCAGTAAGTTCTAAGCCCAGCTTGGTCACTTAATGTTCTGTTTGTGACCATCTGTAAAATATTCAGGGTGGGAGTGTGAAATTTAACTCTTTGGTAGGATCCTTAAGTGAAAAACCCTCATGAGTGCAAAGTATTCTGAGAGGCATTCTACCCTAACTCCCTAGCAGAAAATGTTATGGTTAGTTCTCATGTAGTGTATGTCTGCACTTTTTTGTTTACAGTATTAATGCAAAAATATAAACATGAAAATAAGCAGTATTTAAAGAGCAAATAAAGATTTTTTTTAAAAAGCATACAAGTATTTTAGTGCGCTACCACAGATAAGTGAATTTCATTGCTTTGATTGATTTGAGTTATGGTTGCTATGCCATCCTTGAAGCTGGCAACTGTGTTGCTAGTTCTTGTGCTTGTTGCTGAGGTCTTTGCAGATATCAAGGGTGTATTTTCCCCTCATTACATAGACGGTACTTTTGGCATTAACAGGGAATGTGTCCCTTGGTGTGTAGCTGTATCCTATGGCTGAGCAGAGATGAATAGAAGGCTCTGTATACAAATTTTCTTCTTTTTGAAGTTTGGATTCGGCCTTCATGATTATGATGTACATAGTGTTTGTTTATCTATACAGATAAAACCCAACTTATCAAGGCCTCTGGGGCCTATTTTTTTATAGGTCTTATATTTAAAAATTGCAAAACTTAAACTGTATATTGTTACATATAAAAAAGGTGAGCATGCACACCAGCCACTTTGATTGCTTACTATTTTCTTTAAGTAAAAAAAAAGTCAGTTGCCAGTCCGTATTACAAAAAAATGGTATTTAATATTTTATTTTAATTGGAGATATTGGCTTAATAAGGGTATAGGTTATTTGAAACTACAGCTGCTTCACTTTATTTTTGTTCTCAAAATATATAAAAAGAAAAGGCATATCAAATTTTAGATAATGCTCAAGGCTATACAGCTTCAAGACTTTGGCAAGATAGCGAAGTACAAAATCAGGATACTTTTTGGAGTAAAGGTTTAGAACTGAAATGCAGGTGAGTCTTCTGCTGTGGTTATGCTTTTGAATTCTGGTACACTAATTCCTTGTCACCTAGAAAGATCTTTTTACTTCACATTTAAACTCTAGTAATTCAGGCAGTACCATAGTCTGGGGGTTGTGACAATTTTTGGTAATCACTCTAAGCATAGTTTTTTTTTTTTTTTTTAATATTAAAGCCGTATTTAGTATGTATTTAAAATGAGTCAGATCTGATTTGATGGATGCTCTGTACTCTTTATATTCATATTATGTTTTTCTGTTGTGATACCAGGCTAAAGTTTGTTATTTATATTGAAGGGGAAAGACTAATAAGCTATCAAAGAGCAAATAGGGCAGGTAGATATCGAAACAAGTGTCATAACATTTACATTAAAGTGTCTGTTTTATTTTTGTAGCCTTAAATTGGAATGTGAGAAACTGGCAAGTGAAAAGACAGAAATGCAGAGGCACTATGTGATGGTAAGTATAAAATATTTGTTTTTCCCTTTTGTTTATTACAGCAAATATCTTTTAATACTTTACTATTGTATGCTGGTTTTAAATTATACTTTCCTTTATTTGCAGTATTATGAAATGTCCTATGGATTAAACATTGAAATGCATAAACAGGTAAGTTGTTCATCTAAGTTCATAACTACTAAATTTATAGTCCAACTTTATAATGTGTTTAAGGTACTAAAATGCAGCTTTTGGATTTATATTTGAATTAGTGCAGTATGTCAGAAAGAGTGGATTGATTCATAGTTGTGACTAGTATAAAATGATGGGACAAATAAGGTCTGCAGAACAGAATGGTTATGTTGGTGCTGGTTCTGAAAGATGTTGATTAAATATATAGGAAATGGCTTGCCTCTGAACAAAGACACTTGAGTTAAATGGTTTATAAGGAAAGAGATTTCTTTGAGGAAATTCCTAGTTAATACAGCTCTAGATTTGTCTAATCAGTCTCTTGTGCATCTGCAGTATATGTTGATAGTTGCTGAAAACCTAGCAATTTCAAAATAAGAAAAGATTAGTGACTTGGAAAATTCTTATGACCGAGTTTGCAAGTTCCCATAAAATTCACACTTATGGCCACTATAATGGAGAATAAAAAAGAGGTATTGAACTGGAACAAGGCACTAAGGACCTCATGAGAGAAGAAAAGCTAAATGATTGCTCAGCCCGGAGGACCCTCAATTGAGTACTCATTGTCTGCCAAATAAAGCATTAATGGCAGGGTGTAAGTATTCTGTAGATATGCTGACATTCACTTTTTCATCAAGATGCTGGTACAATAAGTCTTTCAGAAATCAGTGGCCTCTTAAAAAAATTATCATTAGATGAAGTTGCACAGTTGGACACATTTCAAAGTGCAACAATACAATTCTTTCTTGATGTATATGTGCTATTTCATCTAAAACTCTTGTTTCATTAAATTAAAGAGCACGGCTGACCAGCTAGGGCACAGCAAAGAAATTGATTAGTTCAGGTTTCAGATCTTCAGTATATTCCAAGACTTTCATTAAGGAAGTATATTTCAGAGCTGAATTCTGTTTTTGTAACTCTGAGCTCTTTGATATTTTTTTCTTAAAATTTATCATGCATTGAAAAATATCAAATTTGGTAATGTGGAGTTAGATGTGTAGCTTTACATGCTCCATTGGAGATGCATTTGTTTAAATTTGAAGTATTGACTAATACAGAAATATGACAACTTTGTTTTGAGGTAACAGTGAATTTTGTAGGGAGAAGATTTGGGCTACCATTTGTGACACTCAGATTAGATATAGAGCTGATTTTTTTTTCTTTTTTTTTTTTTTTCTTTTGCAACATTGTCAGCTTTTACTTCAGGCAACTGTTTTGGGTTCAGTGGAAAAAACTCTTTTCTTCAAATAACTTAATGGTGACAAAGTTATGATAAAATTAATATCTAAATGCAAACCTCTTCTGGTATAAGTATTACAAGAACTTTTGCTCCTATTATAAGTTTATGTAACTGTCCTGTAGATGGGTTTAAAATAATGGAACAGTTGATGAGAACATGCATTTAGTGTATAAATGCACTAAAAATGTTAACTTTTGCTGTTACTCTGAAGTTAAGTCCACAAAATCAAGGAACCTCCGAGTTCATAGCTTCTGTGTATTGTCAGACTTTAATGTTTATATATAAATGATGTATAATGTTTGTTTGCTGTGGTGATATAGTGTAGAAACTTTTAAAATAAATGAAAGAATGTATTATAACCTGTGACAGTCTAGCTGGAAAAGGCAGTGTGTTTTGTGTTGCTTAATATTGTGATTTTTAATGTCTGTGTTTTGCTTAATCATAATATAAAGGATGAAAGGATAAACTTCTGGGGAAGTGCATGACGATCCAAAAAATGAAAGCTGACAAGAAAATAAGCGGCTTTAGTGTTAGTGGGTTCTAATGTCTTCCATATAACATCTTTCACTTGAGTGCAGAGTCTTTAAAACCTCAAATTCAGACCTAAACTACAGAGGTGCAAAATAGCACTGTTACAATTCAGAATAAGTTGTCTTAAATTGAAAAAGCATCCTTCTAAATTTCAAATACTGTGAAGGCATTTGGTAGATAATAATCATAATTCTTATTAAAACTGGTGACGTCTAGTCCCTAGGGTGTAGCCAGCCTCAAATTGATGCTTTTTGCTGGCTGATCACCAGCATGGCCTAAGTGCTCATTATGTTGTAGAGAGGGCCTTTGGAGCTCTCATTACGTTTGACAGGAGTTCTCTCTAGGGGGAAACTGGGCATTAGCTAGACTCCTGACAGGCTGAAATTATTCCTGCTTTATGGCTTATAACCAAATGCTAGCAAGGCATCATCAGGGGACACAAGAAATTGTCATTTCTGACAACATCTTTGTTACAGAAAAATGCAGTGATGGGGAAACTTTCCACTGAACAAGCTTTAATGTTCTGAAGGGCTGTCTCCTGTGTAGATGTTACCCTTGCTTTGTGTGAAGCCCTTCAGTTATTGGTCAGATTATTATTATTTTTTTTTTTTACACAACTTCAGTGGCTCTTCACACAATGAAGTGCTGCACCAGTGTTAAAATAAAAGTGTCAAATAAAAAGTGATGTAATTATAGCTTGCCTTCTCATGTAAAAGCTGGTTTGTTGCACGGATATTATGTGTTAATGTTGTGTCAACAGTTCCATTATCCTTTAATTCAAGAATTTATAACAACATTCAAGCCTTTGTGAATTTATTCCAGACAATTTGTTATAACCAGCCCTTTACAAAAGTAAATATGCCATTCTAAAATGTACTGCATTAACTTAAGCATTCTTTTAGAAAGTGATGCGCTCAGGTCAGGAAATGGCAAAGTTAAGGTTGCCTCCACAGCCTTAACTCTGCCCCTTGTGCATATGTATTACAGTAGTTTTTAATTACATATGCTTCCCCTACTTCCGCCTTATTTTAGCTTTGGAGCATGGACAGTGCTTAGTGAGCGAAGTATCTGTTTAAATATATTTATCCTCACTGTTCAGTTTCTAGCTTCCTGTCTTGTTTTTGTCATGGACTAGCTTTGGTAGACTTAAACAATATAACAAGTCTTATTTAATATAGGTTTTTATGCTGTTTTATGGGTATCCATATTAAAATAAATAGAAACAAGGAAATACAAAACAAAACGTAATAAACCAAAACAAAAAAACCCTATAGAATTGTTCTCAACCAGTGTTTGGATGTGTGTAGTAGAGGAGATGATGTTCAGGATATATTGACTTGCATGTGGATTTTATACTCAGTAGGACATTACATTCTAATGACTGGGGAGCATTTTATAGGTTTTTATATACTAACTTTTCGTTCTCAATCCTTTCCTACTGTGACTTCCATGGCCAGCAATGGATGCACTGCAGCTGCTGGCGCCGAGGCATACTGTCTGTCGGGTGTTAATAGCCATATTATACTCGAAGGGCTGCTGTCATCGGGTATTAGAGCAATGTCTCTTTATTTTCATCAGCAATGTCTGTCATCTTCTGGAATAAGTCAGGAGATAAAGCTTCCTGTGTGTTTAATGTCCAGATTGTTTAGGTGTAAGATTAGTTTTTGTTCAGTGGCAGGCAGCCAAAGAGAGAGCCATCACTGTTGAACCCACTGACAAAGTTATATAAACTACTGCAGTGTGTGGTGACTTTCTGCTGTCCTAAAATTGACAGGTGGGTCTCTGAGTCTTTGGATGGATAGTTATGATCTTTGACCTGCCTTCAGGCAAATGTCTTTCTCCTTTCTTTGGCTGATTGCCTTTCTTGCAAAATAATAAAACCCTTAACTGCATATGTACTAACCAGTAGTACAAGAGTTAAATGTCCTCTTAGTTAAGTCTGTCATGTGAAATCACTTTAAACAGTATTCAAGACCCAAGTCTTTTACTATCACTATCTCCAGGAGCAGGTTAAATAGTGAGGAATTAAGAGGCTTACTTGGCTCTCTGCAGCTCTTTAATAGGGTGGTGGTATTGTTGAAAGGGATTTAAAGATAAATTAATTTTTTGCCTTTTTTCTTAATTGCATTTTAATTATTGGAGTCAATTTTATGAATATTTCCTAAAGATTTTGATGCTGTGTAATGACAACATTAAGTAGCTTTGTTAACTTTTGGAAACTTAAGATACATAGAATCTGCTCTTAAAGGAAACATGAAGATAGGATCATAATGACTTTCTTCTCCTCTCAGAATGTCATATTTACTTTACAAGTGTGATTAATATATAAAAGAACCATCAGCATTTCTAAATGGGTATAAAGTGAGATGACTGCACTCAATTTGAGCTCTAGGTACTAGAAAGCTGAGAGGATTGGTAATGAGACGGAACATTTCACCTCTTGATCATTGGCTTGCCCAGGTCAATGATGTAGTTACTACTATCTGTCAGTTATTCAGTGGACTATGCTAAACGAGCTAGTAGCCTTCATCCATTTCTAAGTAGATAGCTTGCCACTTGTCAGACACCATTACTGCAGTCCTTTTAACTAGTCTCAGCAGTTGGGGCAAATTTAGACATAAGTTAAACGAATGGGTACTTTATTATTCTTTATATTATTTTAGCACCAAGGAACCGTGGACCAGGCCCTATGGCACTTGGCGTTGTACAAACACGGAACAAACAGATGGTCCCTGTCTCAGAGAGGTTACGGTTTGAATAGACAACTAGGGTGACCAGGCGTCCCAATTTTATCAGGACTGTCCCAATATTTGCTTGTTTGTCCTACGTCCCGACCGATGTTAGGGATTTCAGTTTTGTCATCTGGTCACCTTATAGACAACGCAAGCACAACCTGGGGGAATTGGAATAACGGAGTTAACAATTTGATGGTGGCAAGCTTTCCATGGTGCTTGTCTCCCTTATCAGCAGTGCATTTGAAAGCAGTATTTTGAGTCTTCAGTTTCCTTGCAAACTTAAGTCAACTGGTGTTAATAACTAAATTGTAAAACAAAATTCTCATGAGGGATATGCCTGTGTTATATCCTGGAATGTGGCCTGTACTTTTCTGGTAGGTGTTTCAAAACAAAACATCTTTGGCAAAGTAGTAATTAAGCTGCTAAAGATAGTGGGCAGCAAACTGAGTTTCTTCCCAACTGATGTTTTTGTTCCTCTTGCAGCTTTTTGATGTCTTGGATAAACAGTCGGTCAAAGTGAGGTGACCAGTCAGTGTATTGACAAGAATAGACACAAAAGAAAACTGCATTAGGAGGCAAGCCATTGGGATTTGCAGTAAATATATTACAGAACACAAGTGAATTGCCGATACTGCTTGTTTAGCAGTTTGCAAGGGCAATGCAAGTATGGATTTTTGAATTAGAAGGGAAGGACTGTTCTTTCTCTGTGCCGGAACATCTAGTTGATGGCTGAGGAGAAAATTGATTTAGAGAACAAAATGCTGCTGCCTCTATCTGTGCCATTTGAAAAGCTTCTATGGATTAGTGAATGAAAACAAAAAGGTAGCTTTCAGTTTAGGAGAAAGGGAGCAGAATGGGTCTGTTGGTTTAGGTGCATCTTGATCAGATATTAAGCACATGAGATGGGGGGGGGAAACAGCTATTGTGAGGTCAAGATAAGGAAAGGGCATCTATAACTGAAGCTTTGGGTTTTACACAATCTGCTTAAGTCTTTCTAGTTCTAAAATTGTTTTAGAAGTGCTTATCTTCAGATAAACCCAGTCATTGTACTCTGTCCTGTAGTAGATCCAGTTAAGGTTTTATTTTTAGCTTAATTAAAAGAAATGATGGAAATAAGTTAGCTCAGGTAGCTCTGTAAAATAGATTATCGAAGATTTCAGGTATTCACCGTGTAGTAAACTGTTTTCAGTACTGCCGTTCTTGCTTGTGGAGTCTTATGTCTGCAGTTGCTTACAACAACATTCACGTGCATGACCTATTGGTATCAGTGTAGAAACATGTCCAGTGGATTTTAATAGCTTCAAAATCAATGCTAAATCTCTTTCAGTTTTACTCTTGTTAAAGGAACAGGGCCAATGTAAACATTTCACTTAACTTCTTTCTTGGAACCGTTAATAATGCCCTGAAATCTTTATTTCTTTAAATTTAATTGGTCATTAAATTTGCAACACCACTTGGTAATATATTGTCATTCTGATGTGTAAATGTCTAAAAGTTGCATAATTATTATACTTTTCAGTGAAGACTTCCTATGTATTATTTTTATACTATGATGTACTAGGGGATGGCTCTGCCAGTTTCTGTGGTATGAATGTGAATTTTTCCATGTTACGCTATCTCCAAGCAGCTCCTTCTCTTGATCCTCAAATCTGATGACTTTGTGTCTGAGTCATTCCACTGAAGTCCAAATTGCACCAATATTCTAATCTTTTATTTGGATTTTAGTAGCTCCCAAAGGGCCTCGATCGAGATCCTATTGTTCTAGGTACTATAAGTGCATATTGGCCTAAAGAGTTCACGGTCTAACTTGAAAAACCCTGGGGCCTCTCCAGCTGTGCAACACTTCTGGATTTTTTATTGCTACTTCCTGATACAGGAAAGTTCTATATGATAGAAGCTTCAAAGGGCATTCTTGCACATTGGTACATGTGTGGGTATGACAATGTATAAAGGGCAAGGCTACTTGTCAAGACAAACACCTGTCAGGGATGGTCTAGATAATACTTAATCCTGCCATGAGTGCAAGAGGCTGGACTAGATGACCTCTCAAGGTCCCTTCCCATCCTATGATAAGCATAGGGTAGATATGAAAGCATTACTAAAGGTGACAGGATATTTAGAACTGGCTACAATCAGTATAAAAATGGGTAAGATTTAAAATAGTTACAAGATGTCCAAGGGGGAGAAGTTAGATGGGAGTAAAATGCCAGTTCTTGGTCCTTTGTGTTCCTGTAAAGGAAGAGTCTTAATGTAGAGGCCCAGCATCAATGGGAGTCAGATGCTGCATAGAAAGTAGAGATTCTGCTTGCAGCACCAGCATTTAGCTGAAGGAGATATTGTATCCCTTTGTCCTGGGAGGACCGTTTATGTGGTTGATATTCTTCATGCTTTAAGTTGGATGCACGTTGGATGGCTTTGGAGATGCTCTTGTTCCTAGGAGGGGACAGTGACAGCTAGGTGGAATTGGGGCTTCAAGAAGAGAATTGGGTGTAAACAGTTGACCAGAGGTAAAGTTTAGTTTTACATTTATTCAGTTATGAGGCTAAGACAGTTTCATTGTGTATTCAAGGCTAGATATTGAAACAGAACAGTGGAACTGAAAGGCTAGTTATGGGCCTCTGTGAATGTGTGTAAGTGCTGAGTGTTAAGTCAGAATTCGTGAAGTGAAACATGATGAAAATTTGGATTAGCAGGGAGATGTGAAAAGTGTCCTTCTGTTAAGCCTAATTTAAAAAGAGGCCTGACATACTAAAGATGTGTGAAAGGCTGTTGTCAAGATGCTAAAGTGTTCCTTGTTCTTGCCAGTTGGCTTGGGTTCAACAGCATTTACAGCTGAAAGTGGGATGGGCAGTTGTTTACAATGCTTGGTCAATAGCTGCTGCAGAGCAGCTCACTGTGCTATTACGGGGAAAATTGGAATTGGAAAACTGAAATGTATCCAGTGACTGTACTTTAAAGTTGAGTGAAGTCCAAACCCACATCTGATAAATGTAACAGTTGACTTGTGTATCATATACTTACGTTGGAATATTTTGGCCTTTCTGTAGCTTAAACTGACATCTGAGAGGCTTCAGAAAAATGTAGCCTAGAGTCTGGAATCAAAAATGTAAATTTTTCCACATGGTGAAATGTACATAGTATGCTTTGAGACTTTAATAGAAATCCTGATATTTTTACTTCCCAAACAAACTACGTGCACCCTACATTTTCAGTGGGGAAACATTTAAAAGAAATGTGAGGATGTCATCTACTGGGGTTTACTCTCATAATATTTTGGCTGCCTTACCTTGTGATTTTAAGTGAGTACAAATACAAACGTGGAGCAGAGGGAGAGATGCATTTACTAGCTGTCATGTTAAACTGTTGGCTTTTGCCCCAAATACAGGAATTGTTCCCTTTATTTGAAATGAGTACCCATTGCTGCTTAGTTTTCCTTTCATAGAGTAAAAAACCTCACCCCTCCTGTTGATGAGAATATTAGTAATGACAGTGTTTATAATTTTAAAATATAGTTTAAAAGCTGACTTCTACAGTTTGTCGTATACTGGTTAATATGGCTATAAAGAGGAGATGAATTTGGCTACTTTTCTGAGTCTATTACTCAGGAGGCCTGTAAATTTGATTGGCTGTTACAATTCTAGCAGAATCATTCGATTTGAGAGCAATAGAAAGATAAGATATCCAATTACCCAAATGATTTGCAGGGTTAGCCAACGTTGTCATGGAGACATGAGTTGGAACAAATTAAATTTTAAGCAATAAAATAATCTTAAAGCACGTCTGGGAACAAGAAAATTTGGCAGTGGCACTTACCTGAATTGAATCTTAGCTTGATGCGCTGTTGTTTGACATTGATGTACTGTGGGGGCTTCAACTTTTAAATGGCATGTTGTCTTCATGTTTTTTTTCTTTTTGCAGTCATTGCCAAAACAAGGGACTGTATTAGTTGTAAATAAATGGTTATTAATAATATATGCTTATCTCAGTACTCAACCTGGATTCAGTAACGCTTATGAACAGGAGAGTTCATAGAATGTTAGACTTAAATGCTAAAAAGCCTCAAATGACTTTAGTTTTCAGATTGTTTATATAAAAAAGAAAAAAACCAAAACCCAACCCAATTATTTGCAACTAACATTTTTTAACGTTTTTATATAACAATTTTTTAGCAGGCATAGTGGAGACTAAGAAGTTTAGAAGCACCTCTTTGTGGTGGGGGGAGACTGAGTTATGAACCCCTTTTTTGTTTTTGAGGATCTTGATTTTTTTAAAAAGCACTACAATTCTGTGTTGCTTTTTTCAGCAATGCTGCAAGAATACGAGAAAATACATACCTCTAAACTTCAACTGATGAAGAATAAAATTTGTAAACAGAATTGTGATGTGTGAAAGGATTTTTTTTTTATTAATGCAACATTTAACTGATTCCTGGCTTGCAGCATGGATTTAAAACAGTCAAGTGAGTCACATAAAGAGAGCTTTTATCCACATCTGTTAGACAGATGGAGATGAAAATTGGTCTGAGGTCAAGCCATTTGCAACATTCTCACATCCTTCGATTTTCATCTCATCCTCTCCACAGATCATCTCAAATGATTCAGTAATGACCAAGAGTGCAACATTGACCTCTATTCCCTGGTGGATTAGTGTTACACAGTATAAATGGCTGGACGTACTTTCCTTCATGCAGAAGTTGTTCAGTGCTGTGTTTGGCCTTCCACATGGAGAAGTGCAAATGAAGGCAGAGTACTTAAATTTAGTTTCTAATACTGTTGTAAACTTGAATTGACAGTCTATAATTTTTGTCCGTGTGTGTGTTTTTTTCTTTAAGATACTTGTTCCAACCTTTTCACACACTATGATGCCTTTTTATTAACAGGATGAAGTTGGATAACTTGATTAGTCACTAATTTTTTTTTTAAGGCCACTTCTAAATGTAATCTGTATTTTGGTAATTAGCTTTGGTCTAACTGGCAAAGACTTGATACAGTAGGACCAGTTTTCTTTTAGATGTTACCACTTGTATGACTACATTTTCCATGCTGCTTCATTTTTACTTTTTAAAGCTGCTTTTTTCCTGTAATATATGGAATTTTGGTGTAACAGTTTAAATATTTTAATGACTACTTACTCTAAAGTGGGTTTAACCTAGTAATTCCTGTAAAAGATTATTTTTGCTATTTTATGATTTACAAAGAATACGTAAGAAAATGATCTTGATAAGCCATGCTGTTTATCGCTAAGGGTCAAGTCCTGGTCCCACTGAAGTCAATGGGAGCCTTTCAAATGGTCATCTTCAAACACTTTCTGTGAATAATTTTATTATTTAATCCAAGTAGAATGTACTTTATTTTTCTGCCATCTGCACAACTTTGTCTGGAGAGACTTCACGTACAGTACATAAACTTGTTAGAATCACAGGTGTCACTGGAAAAGGAGCAGAACATCTGTAGTTGTAGCGAGCTTTTGTTTTAACATGAGCATCTGACGAAGTGGGTATTCACCCACAAAAGCTCATGCTCCAAAATGTCTGTTAGTCTATAAGGTGCCACAGGATTCTTTGCTGTTTTAACATAGACTATAGGATCATTTTAAAGCCAAGACAAGGGTTTTTTGAATATCAGGTTTTTATATTTTAGACTCTAGCACCATTGGCAAAGAATTTACTTTTTAAATTATAAGAAGACTAGGTAATTGAGATTTGGATTTTTATTCCTATTACTCCCTTTTAAACTGTTCTCTACATTATCTAGCCTTCTAAAATGGATATGAAATGTGGCATACAAAACTGAATAATTATAAGGAGGCTAAAAGGCCACACTTGTGGCATGCAAAATTCTGCTCTCTCACGCTTAATGTACACCAGAATCAGACTGAATGCTTTCATATCTTGATCTAGTTTTGTGACCTACAAAGTGCTATTTTCAGATCTGTGGGGGCAGACTTCTCTTAACAAAGTGCACTAACCACACTGCTTCTCCATGTTATGCTGCTAATTTTTTTTATTTTTCAATTTGGGCTTTAAGTTTTGAGGTGCCTTTTGAAAACAGATAATGGTATTGAACCACAATATTTAACATGTCTTATTAAATATTCTAAATATATGATTTAAGATAAAGTTGGTTGAGATCTGAAATATCATTTACAGGCCTAGAGGTGTTTCTATGGATCCTTGTTGCTAAGGACACTTAAGCCCTATCTACACTTGTAGAATAGTCTTAATAAATAAAATTATTGCATAGGTAACACTGTAGGAGCTAACCATATGTTAACAATGTTGGGGGCCTTAGTGTAAAAAGGCCACGTGCCTTATACTATATGTTGACTTGCCCCAGTCAGAGGAAACTTGTGTAATACTATGTCAAAATGCCTGGTGTGCCCTCTGTGCTAGGGCTTCTTCCAACATTACTAGCATAGATGAGCTAGTGGTAGTAATAGTGAGAACTTGTTGAAGTATTTTTCTTGTGTAACTAAGCCCTAATATGGGAGTGATGTCTTTTAGGATTACATTGCACTTTTTCCTTTCTCACTTCCAAAGCAAAAACTTCTTCCTGAAGAAAAGATTGGTTTGAGCATGGGTTTCTATATTATACATTTTAAAAACAAGAAAGTTGTTTGCAGGTTGTATTTTAGAATACAAAGCCATCTGTTAGATCAGACATTTGTGAAAATTTTTATTAGTATTAATCATTCTTTTACAATATGGAATAAATAAATATTGTATTGGTAGAAACACTGCTTTCATAAGTGCTTAAAAAGATCTGTATGACAATCTTATTTAGGAATAAGTATGGCTGCTTTGTTTTTTCTCATTTATGTCAAGAATGCAACTAGAGCAAAATGACACATTAAAAATACAAACACTTGAGCTTAGCAACAGTTGGGTCAAAACATTTGTCATTAACTAGAAGGAACCAAGGCAAAAAAATTACATGAAGACAACACTGCAGGCTCACCTTCACTTTGCAGAATGCAGCTGAATTCCTTCATGTTAATTTTAATGATGCTTCAAAAAGGAGGGCAGCACTTGAATCAGGGGTCTGACAAGCTTGTCATTTGCAAATAAATCAAAAGACCATCATTGCAACAGCAAGAACCAATGAATAGAGTTGCTTTGTCATTCTTTGATAGGCCCCACACTCAAGCCTGCTATTAAAAATGAATGTATTCAAGAGGCTCTGCATTAAGAACATAAACAATTAAGGGCACTTGAGATGTTCTACTAAGAGCTGCCATACAGATACAGGAGCTTTCACATGCAGTGCAGGCCTATGCAGTCTGCTTTGCCAGTGCACCAAAGAGAACATGGGCAATTAGTGTTCATGTCTGTGCACAAGTAGCTTTCTGCGTGATTCCCCCCAACCTTGTTGGTCTTCAGGCATACATAGGGCAGTTAAAACAATCTGAGGATTGCATCAAATTGGAGACTGCCCCCAAGTAACTGTTAAAAGAACACTTAGCAACTACCAGATGACTGAATATAAATGTCTATCTTTATAAGCCTCAAAAATTGGTGACTTAAGTCATGGTTAGCTAAACCATGCAGACTCTCTTAATGGAAATGAGTTTTGATTTTCAAGCATATTTATTTCTAGGAGAATTGTGATGGGAGTTTGTTCTTGCAATGATGGATTTAAATGGCTGTAGTCCTCTCTGGATCTGCATTTGAAACTTTCACAATTATATAGGAACATTGAATACACTCATGTTCTTTCCTGAATTGCTAAATGAGCAATTAATATTCTTTACAAGGTAGTAACATGGTGGAGGTGAATATGTAGAAACTGAACTAACTAATTACTTGTATACATCTAGGTAGCCTAAGTTTATGGAAACAACTTTTTTTTTTTTTTTTTTTTAACCCTTGGGGAAGAAAGACTTCAGAGGAGCCAGGGCAAAGTTAAGTGTTCCTTGGTCACTAGTCGTACTTCCAGTGTTTGAGAGAGGAAACTGATGTAGCTTGGGTATTAAATAATCCCTTTAATAGCTGCTGATGGATTTTTGGTGGATACTTGAAGAATGTCTTTTTCTGAACTGAAATTTCTAACTTTCAGTATTTTAAAAGCTCCCTAGAGGCAGGTGCAAAGGAAAATTACTAATTAGGTACACAAGTCTGAATAGAGGAAGGTTTTGTTACGTAATGTTGTCAAAGTGGAAAAACGCATATGTAACTGTTAAATATTGTGGTATTATCTATGGGTATTGTAGGAATTGAGTGTTGTAGCTAGATGTACGACTATTTCTCATCAATATATATGTTGTTACATGGTTTTAACCATAATTTTCATCTTCAAGATTAAGCTTTCCAAGATTTATATGTTCCTGAAGATACGTTTTAAAAACCAAGTTTTGTTGGCTTGAGAGGATGGTGAAAGCTGTGATGGTGGTGACTGTATGTTTTTCCTATGTTAGTAAACTCTTGAAACTTGGCATATTCTGGTAAAAATCTGTTTTGATTTTTCAGCCCTTGAGAATTTCACTCTATACCTATGGAGTCAACTTTTTCATGAACCTTGTTGCAAAGGTGATGCAGTAGGCAGCGAAGGCAAGCTAAATTGTGCATGGTATTACATAACTGGATTAACTATTCATCCTTTAGTTCCCTGATCTAAAACAATTTCAAGGCATTTTGGTGAAATGACCAGTAAATGGGGTCATCGGCCTACTGTTCCATTTTTCCTATCAAAATACCGAGGTCACTTAATATTTGGGGCATGTCCATGGGAGTTGAGGGAAGAGGGGGGGCTCAAAAGACTGCTAATGGGTTTGCAGAAGACTTACAAATCATGATTGCTAGGATCTTCATTAACAAAGGGTGAGTTTGTAGGGGTATGAACTTAAAACAAATAAACAAAAAAAACCACACCCAGACAATATTAAAGAGTTTGCTTCCCCATTGTTTAGGTTCAGAAGGGACTTTTGGATGAGACCAAGAACAATGCCTCTTCAGTCCCCTTCTTCTCAGTGCACATGCTCATATGCTGATTCTTCAGTTTCAGGTTTACTGTTGTGGTTATTCTAGTAAACACTTTTGCAGGGCCTTAGAAATATGTACGCGTGTGCATCACCAGAACAGTGTCTGGGTGCTGCTATTATGCTAGCAAGAGATAGGCAATGGTGCTCTCGATCCATGGTTTGATCCTGTGAACAACGTAAAGTTGAAAATTAGACATTTCTTTTTCGGCTGTAGTAATAAATGTTAATTTTTACAATACTAGGGCCAGAGTCAAAAAATGAAAATGAGATTTTTAAATTGATTGTGCCCCTTTGAAGTAGTAAGTGCCCATTTTTAACAACGTGGAGAGCTCTGTGTTATCTCGAAAGCATCTTTCTTACCAACAGAAGAAGTTGGTCCAATAAAAGATACTACCTCACCCACTTTGTCTCATGTTTTAACAACTGACCTTTCACTGTAAAGTAAAAAGTGACATTTATCAAGAGTTAAGAGGAACAGTGGAGGCAGTGCATTTAACAAACAACCCAAAAACCTTATTGATTTTTCATGTATTATTTTTCATGTCACAAATATCTCTGGTAACCTCTTTGGTTGAACTATGTAAATATCTTAGTGTTCCACAAATTCTGAAATGCAGATTGGATGTAAGTTAATTCTCAAATACTTCAGTGATGTAAGGTCAAAAAATTATTTTCCACCAATATCAAGAGATTCACATTTGTTTGACCCATGTAGTGGTTTTTTAGGGAAAAGAAATTTGAAAATGCTATAAGGATGTTAAATTTCATGGACAACTACTTGGAACCAAAAAGTGATCAGTGGTCCTGTTGTCTTGCTTTACTGACTTTGAACCATTTTTCATTCAATTTTTTTAATCCCTGTATATGAACAGAGGGTCCACACCTCCAAATGTGAGACTTCCATGAAACACCAAATATTTTAGAAATCTTGCTTTAAAAAACACACAACTAACCCCCAAAAGCAAAATCTCTAATCAGTTACAGTAAAGGATTAGAGGCCAGAGAATCTTCACTTAGGCTCATCTGACCAGAACTGCTTTCCACTTGAAACTAGAACTTATCTTCTCCCATCTTGAAAACAAAGGACTTATGACCTAATTTTAATTAGGTCATTCAGTCGATCAGGAACTATATATTACCACTCCCCTCTCATGAGGATTCAACCCCATTACACAGCAGTCTACTGGCATCCTAATTGCTGGCAGATCTCCAGCTCAGGAGGGGATAGTGTGTGGGGAACATGCTGCAAAGAGTGAGTTTTGGTAACTACATAAGGGTTAGTTGTGTACGTGAAACTTAGGAAAAATGCACATAATGCACAAACTGGCCAACAATAGCTTGATCATTTTTAAAACTGCTACAAATGTATAACAGCTTTCCCATATTACTGATGCTATTCTTTTTTGTTGTTGTTGTTGTTTGTTATTTGGATTGCACTAGCACTTGAAGACCCGAGGCAGACTCTGCCCCCCTGGACTAAGAATGCAAATAAAATGATCTCCATTCCAACCGTTATTTAAATAAAAAAGCTGTTTCTGGGCACTTTTCATCCTGTGGAATGGGAAGGAAAGGTCAGAGAAGCAACCACTCCTTCCTCCTCTGAGGAAAGGGAATTCTATTTCCCTCTCTCCTTTCCACCCTCTCACCCCTTTAAAAAAAAAAAAAAAAAAATCATGTTAAGGGGAATACTATTGGTTGTGCCAGTTTTCAGTGAAACAGCTATCAAGTAGCTGGCTGCTGGTCCCTGATTCTCTGTTCCAGCTCTGATGCAGGGTACAGGGCCCTGGGACTATTTTAACTTGTATCAACTGGCTTTAGTTCCCTAGGGTGCTAAGCTCGGTGTATTCTCCTTCTCCAGCCTCCCTGCCAAGGGTTGTGGAGAGGGGAGCACTCAGGCAATTCTACTAGTTCTGCACCTGCTGGGCACTACCCTACACACAGGGAATCCTTGCAAGGAACTTGCAGGTGGCTTCCACGTCTCTTGTTCTTCCTGGGTGGTGCAAAGGGAGCAGAATAGGACAGAAAATCTGCTCCTAGGATCATTAGGGTGGTTGGGCAAGGAGGTGGTTCAGTGGTTAACTTCACAGCAGAATCTTCAGCTATGAGCTGCAGCTAAGATCTTTGAGTAAGAGTTCCTCTATTCATCATAATATTGGAATTTGACTTCGAGTAAATGGATGGAGAATCCTTGCTATCAACAGACTGTTATCTTCTGTTAACCATATCTCTTATTTTATAGACGGGGAAACAGAGATGTAGGGTTTAGTGATTTATTGGGGGGGATGAAGAAGACTCATGTTGATGATGTAGAGGGTATTAGGTACAATTCTTGGAGTCAGGGGATCTGGGTTCTACTAATCTTAGTTCTGATACTGACATGCTACAAGTTGGAGGACACTTACTATATGACTAATAGGCGTGTAGTGAGGTATAAATAAATGTGTGAAATTCTGTATGTAAAAAAGATGAATGTCAGTGACTGTTGGGACTAGAATTTGGGAATTCCTGGTCCCCCAGCAGGCACGTGCTGTACTCTAGGCTGTGCTGTGTCTGAGAAGGAAGGTAAAAACATCCTTTCCCTTGATAATGAAATATTTGAGATTTACCGGTTAAGCTCTGTTCTCTGCTGTCTTCAGTGAAGCTGATCATTTTCTCCTTTGGTTTTTACAGTTCTGTAGTCTTGTTCTGATAAGTTATCCATTGTTTCAGTGATTCCTTATCCTTGCCAGGCCCCCTGTATGTTTGCCTTCAGGGTTCTGTTCCTTTCTTCATCTGCTCCATTATTTCAATTCTTTGTAAATAGATGTTTCTCAAGTCGATCTCTCTGCCAAGTGTCTGCCCTGTTTTGCACCTGTCCCTTGGGTATTTCGTGTACACTTTTGATTCTGTCTTGCTGTCTCAAAAACTCCTAATCTATCTTCACTATCCCCTCTGTTAGATCAATTTCTTCAGTTTCAAGGTCCTGCAAAAAATTTTTGCACCTCCATGTCTGTTGTTTCTTTCAGCTCTCAGTCCTCCCTTGCTTTCTGCTCCTTTTGTCCATGTCACATTCTTCATGCCCTTCTGTCATGCTCCCCACCTCTACTTACCTGCCAAGCACCCTCTCCTCTATCATATGCATCTCTTCAGTAATCCTTTCTGCTGTACCTTTTCCATCCTCTCCATTATTTGAACTGTTGTGTTCTTTTTTTTCTTGGCTTTTAAATTGTAAATTCCTCATGGCAAGCAATACATCTTGCTCTCTAAAAGGATTGTCTAAACACAGCACCTGATAAAAATCACACGAAAGAATATTCACTTCACATGCCATTTTAGTAGAACACTATTCTGTGCAACTTGGTAAATTGAGTAATAAATCTGCCTTTTAAAATGCTTTAACTTATGTTGGATTTGAACAAATCCTTTACTTGTTAATGAGCTACTTATAAAGACCAGTTTTTTCCTTAAATATATAGAGAGATTAGGTGCTTGAGACATAGCAGATGTCCTAGAGTAACGAACTAGGTCAATGGCCTGATGGCCTGATTAGGGGCCTATTAGTAATCATTTATACTTTCACTAGACATCTTTATGAATTTTTACAATACTTGTACTTAATATATGACCCTGTAAACTAGCTGATATATGATAACATACCTCATGCATGTTTTAACCCAAATATTTACCTTTTTTTTTTTATTTTTTATTTTTTTATTTTTTTTTTATAGACAGAAATCGCCAAGAGATTGAATACTATTTGTGCACAAGTCATCCCGTTTTTGTCTCAGGAAGTAAGTAAAACTGTTCAGCTGTTAAAGTGCAATTATGTTGCTTCTCTGTTTGCAAATTAGCTAGTTTTAAGATCTTAATTTTATCACAACGCTCAAGTGTGAGGAACATCTGTTATAGCTGAAGTGTGTAACTCCCCCCTCCTCCCCCGGGTCTCCCCGCTAATTTAGTCTAACATCCGAGTTTAAACTGAAGAACTGGTGACAATACCTTAACCTCAAATTAATTCTCTTCAGGAAAAACTATAAAATGACTATAAAACAACTTTTTGTTTTCATCTTTAATGACAATACTAAGTTCTACTTAATAGTCAAGTGTTACATTCTGTGTAAATAAGAACGTTGGCCTTCAATGCTGAAATATTCATATATTATTTTTGGGTAGGTAACACACAGTTGGTAACTCAAATACAAAATGTTTTTCAAGGATATAAAAACATTGTTTGACTACAACTGTAGCATATTAAAGACTACTTCTGTTCAGTATTGGAACTGCTTTGGATTAGACTTTCAAATACTTCATAGTTGCAAAGACTATTTCACGCTCTTGTTAGATTAAATGTAGGAAGCTGCCTAGTCTTTTTGTTGATACCTCCACTATGTTCATTATATTGGATGCAGGAGTTATAAACGACTTATAAAATAGACACTAGCTTAAAGTGGTCAGAACCTTCTCATCTCAATTGGAAACTAATGATTTAGTTACTAGAAGATATTCTCTTTAAAAGTTTCCAACATTTAAGTTACTTTACGACTTTTGCCTCACTCTCTTAAACAATGAGTAACAAATCAAGTGCTTTTACATCTTAACTGGCATAAGATTATCTATAATAGATAACCTGGGCTTCTGCCTTACTGTGCAGATTTCTTTACAGAAACTATTTTTGTGCATACTGGTCTCAGTTTTAATGTACTGATGTTTTTAAGAGGTGGGAAGAGGAGAAGCTAGTTCAACAGCTTAATAACACAAATTTTTAACTTTTTTTTTTTTTAAATAGCATCAACAGCAAGTGGCCCAAGCAGTAGAACGTGCCAAACAAGTGACCATGGCTGAACTAAATGCCATCATCGGGGTACGTGGCCTTCCAGGTCTACCTCCTACAGTGTGTATAACCAGCTTTCATTTCTTATTGCTTTGGTTGTTTTAAAATAAACTTGAGAATTTTTTGATATCTAATTCTGTTTTGATACCTAATATTGTAGCTCAGACTTATTTGACTTGGCTCACTCAGATTTTAGAGGAGGGAGAATTAACAGCAGCTTATTTTGTAACAGAATGTCTTTTCATTCCCTGCACTCACATATTATATCAAAACCTTTGCTGCAAGAAAGACCAGGGAGTTTGGGAAGATTTATTATCTATTGATCATGGGTATTGTATGCTACTTGATCTAAGTTACCTTTGTTGTACCTCCTGCTTTTTATGACATTTGAGTTTTTGGAACCTGTACAACTATTCAGTCGTCTTCCTTTTCTTTTCTTCTGCATCTTTTTTCATGAATTTTAAAGTAGCAGGGTAATGAAAGGAAATTTCTCTTGCTTTTGAAGTAGTATTAATTGTCTGACATAATGTTCTAATAGCCTTTCACCAAGTTTGTGCTTCTAACTATGCTGAAATAAGTTAATACTACTTGTTTGTGACTGGTTGTCAATCACAAGTCATTTGTTCTGCATTAATGAACTCTGTGAACCGTGCATTCCTTCCACTGCATGAGTTCATTTCCCCCATCACTAAGTCTAGAATATATCTCATGTTTTCTGCCCTTCCAGACTAAGTGAAAGAAGTAGCCGAAACAAGAAGCCGTCCTTTCTGATTGTATTCATATGTGAGCGCCTTGAGCGGATTCAAATTACTCATTTATCAATTTATGTTAATTGCTTGTGAGAAGATGTCCTGCTGGTCTTTATAGTTCCCTCAGACACTTTGTAATGATAATTAGACATGCTGCTGTACGGATTAACAGTGCCATAGTCCAATGACGTCTACAGACAATGGAACCAGTTAATCCATCTGTGCTTAAAATTACATCCCAACTGGAGATTGGGGGGGGGGGGGGACATAAGAGGGAGGGAAGATTAAAAGAATGAGCCTCAGCTTGAAAACTCTCCTTTCATCAGTTTCTCAATTGCAGATCTGCAGTCGGCTTGCCTGTGGTAAGCTATTGGCACTCAATTAGGTGAAATAAACTAGGAGAGTGACCTTCATTTCTTCTTAATAGCTTTTCCCTCCCTCAAATGGGGAGGTTCAGTGGATTTTCAGCTTAAATTTTATTCAAGCTGATTTATTACACTTGACAGATTAGCTTTGCATAAACATACCCCCCTTCAAATTGGAACCCCGTTTTTCCCTTATTTTCAAATTTTGACTGTTACTGAATTAATTCACTAATCATGTTTAATAAAAGTTACATCTGCATTTGTCTGCAGTTTTCTCTGTGCTTTGCGTGTGTAATGAATTTCCTTATTTTGAAGATCAATTAAATATACATGCAAGCATACTGTATGAATAATATTTGATTAGCAAAGATTTATAGAGTGGTGTTTTCTTGCTGTTTTAAAAGTGTACAATTTCACTGAGGGCAGTTCCTGAATAAAAAGTCTTTTCATAGTGGACTAAACCTGTAGGACACTTTTGCACAGTGCGTTGTGTGTGTGTATATATATATAAAAAAAAGGCATTAAAACATCTTTGTCATTGGACCAAGAAATTGTCCTGACAGCGAAAACTTACTGCATACAAAACTTGTCTTACCAAACTCGCTATGATAGTGTTGTCCCAAGTGGCATTTCCTGAATGTGTACTGTTCACTTCTGTGTTCTTAGGTCTACAACTGCAGAGTACAATTAAGACTATTTTGTAGGCAGGGTTTTTTGGAGGTAGGGAGAGGTATGTTAATCTTATGAATAGAAATCTCAGAATTATTTAATTTTAAACTACCAATGATCCTTCAGTAGAAACATTTCCGTTTGTTTTATGAAAGAGTACTCAACAATGCTGTCATAGTTCAGATGTTGTAAATGAGGACATAAACATGTAGTTAGCACAGATGTATTTTAATTTTCACTGTACATCTGTGTATTATGCATACTAGAAATCAGATGCATGTGAAAATGATCTTTTACAGTTTTAGGTGATCAATAATTATCCTATGCTGCACAATAAGTTTCATGCTCTGACATAAGCTTGATTTTGTTTGAAAGGGATTGTGTGCATCCTGGAAAATCAGAGTAGCATAAAATTGGGTTGACAATTCAGTGGACCTTTGCTCCCCTTCATTGAACATGCAGTGTGTCTTCCTGTCTCCCCAGAGGGGAGGAGGATCAGGAGGCTGGCTATTCCTACAATCAGCAGCTGCACTGAAAGTAAACGCAGCCCAGTTTGATAGCAGCTGTCAGTATTGTTCAGGAACCCGACTTAGTGTAAAGAACAATAGAAGGGGCCATGCTCTTAAACTGCAGTGTCTTTCAGGCTAAGAAAAGAAATAGTAATTTAACGGTTTAGACATCTATTATGAGTGTGAAAGATCATGAAAGACTTCTTTAAAATGCAAATAGACCAAAGCATTCTCCAACAGTATAAGGTACAATCAAGTAGCCTATGGCATCATCATGCTAAAGATATTTCTGTACCATAAATGTTGGGGATGGGAAGAAAGTTAAGCATTTTCTCAGCAGATGTTCAGTTAGGTGTTCTCCCTGACTTGGTAAAATCTGCATTCTTGGCATTTCTGTCTGAGCACTGATTTTTCTTTCCTATTTTAAAAAAGGATTGTGATTCCTTGACATGGTATAATTCAAAATAACTGGTTCCATATTCAGTCTTGCCTCATTAATTTAGTTATAAAAGAGTCAAGACTGAATTTGTGTTTCCATTGGGCGCACATATTGAGTTGGGGGGGAGGGAAAGCAAAACCAAACCTTGTAATTTAGTGGACATTAAAAAATTAGATTGACCCATCTATGTCGCTTGGAGGTGTGAAAATCCACACCGTTGAGCAACATCGTTAAACCAACTTAAGTCCTTTTGTAGACAGCACTTGGTCGACAGAAGAATCCTTTCATTAACCTAGCTACCACCTCTCGGGGAGAATCCCTCCCTTCAGCCCAGATAGTGTCTACATTGAAGCACTACAGCATCACAGGTGTGACACTAATGTTTTAAGTGTAGACAAGCCTTAAGACTTGTTTCTTGATAGGCCACTTTTAAAATACAAACACACTACTACTTTAGCTACTTGAGAAAATTGAATTTAGAGCAAGACTGAAAGCATGTAAAAGCAATTTTTATTCAGTGTATGTAAAGAAAGTATATTTAAGTTGGAGGAGTAATGAGTGCGCTGTTGCATTCAGAAACTTTAATGAATAAAAATAAAATTCAGATAGTGTTAACTTCTTTAATTAGATGTTGGAAGATCAGTTGTGAGAGGTGTGTTCGTGCATACACTCATTCGCAGCCCCTTACTAATGATTATTGAAATGTGTTATTGGGATTGTCTAATTACTCATGTCAAGCCACTACAGTTTGGCTGAGCTAATTATTTTACTTTTCAGCCACTGTACATATCTCTGCATGTTCAGCCATTGTACGTCTGTTATTTTTTTTGAATTACACCAGTGTTCATTGTATTACTGTTTCTCACTAAAGTTGATTGAGTTAAGTAGTAGATTTGCTAGATACTTAAATGAAAAGTTTGATCCTAAAGGATAGGTGCACCTGTTAACTCCTTTGCACCACTGATTTCAGAGCTTTGCCTGAAGTCTGTTTGGGGGTTGAGGAGAATCCAGATCATGGCATGAAAGGATTAAGTGGATTATCATGGTAGAACTTGAAGGGATTTTTTTTTTTAAAGATATGATTAAGCCACAAGCTGGAAAATCAAAGATGCCTATCAGCTCACATCAGGAAGAGCTAAGGGACAGTTATAATTAGTCTATCCCACTGTCAGCAATAATGTAATTTTGCAAGATTTATATATGGGCAACATTAATAAAATCCAGACATTTCTATAAAGTGTACATTCTTAATTTAGAACTACAGATCTGTAAATTGGAAAGCTATTTTAGTATAGAGAATGTAGCCTACAGACATGAATGCTTAGTTTGACATTAGTTGCTAATGGTTCTGCAAAATGTATCTTTTTGGATTGACAGTACTTTTCAAGACAGACTGATTTGTAGACCTCCAAAAGAGTTCTCCACTGTTGCATGAGGTGATTGGCTAAAGGATTAGCAAACTGCTGAATTATTTTTCTCTCCTTGGCTGTGGTTGCCAGCTATCTCTGGGATGGTAGTGTGTGAAGCTTAAGAGGATGAGGTTAATCTCTTGAGGGTTTATTCTTATGAGTGTGTAGTTAATCCTTGGAAAGCCTATAAATAACTAGGCTGTATGTTTTGTTATAGAATAAAAATACAGACTAGAACAGAAATGAATGCAAAATTCTGTGCAAGGGAGGGGCTAAGCAGCTGTAGCATTACTTTAGTTTAGATCCTTCTCAACAGTGATCTGTATTTTGTGCCAAATGATATTTGTGGGGTGGGGCAGTTTAAGAACAATGACTTAGTTTTCTTTAAAAAGAAAGCTGAGTGCAAGATACTTATGCATCTTTTTGATACACTTCATAGCGTACTAACCTATAAGAAACAAGCTAAAACTTTGCTGTTCAGATATTTATAGTTTTTAAGTACGTACAAAAGTGCATACACAAACTTGTGTTGTGCCTTAAATTACATGGGATTTCTTACTGTGTATTTGCATTAGATACAAACCAAGTAATCGGTTTCCTTTTAGTTATCGCAGCTGAGGCAAGATTCATTATTTCAAGAGCAAGTGACTTGCTTAATGTTGGGGATTAAGTAGATACCTTGACTTTCAGCTTTCCTTATTTTATTATGTGATTTTTTTATTTTATTTTATTTTTTTTCCCTTCACTCAAGTTGTGAGCACCCATTTCTGGAAAATCATGCCACAAGGTAATTGCAGTTCTCAAAATACACATTCTTGCAAGATGGGAACAATTATGTATACTTTCTGTGCTACAGCCCAAGCAATGATGAACATAAATACAACACTTCCAAATAATATTTAAAGGTGACCTTTAATAATTATGTATGTGGCTTTTGCTATATAAAGAAGACCTGAAAGGGGGCTTAAATATGTCTGTGTGGATTTGGAAATCATAATCGTCATGTTTTCCATGATTTTGCTGGAGAATCTGAGAGATGTGAATGGTACTTCTATGCAAGGGGTGACAGCATGGTCAGTGTCCAAAACGTTAGTGAAGTTGAACAGTGTGTTTTGTTTTAAACTGACTAAAACTCCCTTCCTCTCTCCATTGCACAATTTTTATTTTGTCTTTTGTCTGTCACCACTTCAGTAGTTTTCCGTTGATTAGTTTTTCTCCTAGATAAGACTTTTATAAAGCAAGTAGGTACACCTCTACTCCGATATAACGCGGTCCTTGAGAGCCAAAAAATCTCACCGCCTTGTAGGTGAAACCATGTTATATCGGGTTTGGTCCAGTATGCCATACCAGACCGGACCGGCTTCCCCAGCGGTGATTTAAAGGGCCTGGTGCGCCAGCCGCAGCGGCTGGAGCCTCTGGCCCTTTAAATCTCCGCCCGAGCCTGGCTGCCAGAGCCCTGGTGGGGATTTAAAGGGCTCGCTGCTCTAGTTGCTGTGGGGAGCCCTGGGCCCTTTAAATCACCGCCAGAGCTCTGGCAGTGGGGCTCCACGCTGCTTGACCGCATTATATCTGAAGTTATGTTATATCAGGTCACGTTCTGTCGGGGTAGAGGTGTATGGGGAAAATACTTTCAAGTCCCTCTACATCGATCATAAAAAAAGCAAAAAAGGATACAATACTCACATCACCTTTAGACTGATATGTAATTCAGCTAATCATCTCTGCATCTCAAAACAGTATGGATATGCTTGCATTGATTATATTTTAGAGGTGTAATGAACCTGCAAATAAATGTAGATGGAGATGGGCAGAATTACAAGGATTATGTGGTTGACCCAACAAAAAATTATTCTTTGTTTTTGGTTGCAGAATTTTGAGAGCAGTACACGTGCTGACAGATTTATTCTAGTAATATTCATTAGCCCTGTCAATTTCCAGACCAAATTGCAAAAATTTGTCTAAAATAGAAAAACATGCTTTAAGTGTTTTAAAGGCTTGCTCCTCTATCCCCAAAACCACTCTCAAAGTGGATTAGTTAAGTGGTTTCAGATGCCCAGCCTGTTGGTTCAGTCCAAATATAACAGTTGAGTTCCATGATGGAGTAAGATACTACAGAATATACCCACTTGATTAGTTTCTAGCCCTTTATGGTTAGGAACGCTCTTCGAATGTCAACCCATGTAGTATTGTCTCCAATGTTTGGGGACTCCCTTGGCAAATAAGAGAGATATTTTCCCAGCAAGAGCCAGCACTCCGCCATATGTGCTTCCCTTTATTGTACTTCACCCTCTCCCCTTTGTACTGTTCTCCTTGGTCCAATATTCCAGGCTCTATCCTTCACTGTTTTTTGTTCCACCAATGCTGACCCCGCCCCCTTTTTTCCTACCACTTAAAAAAATTCTTTCTCTCTCATATGTGTTCCAACTTCCTTCATTTTATTTCCCTTTCTTTTTTACTGTTGTAAGGTCCTTGAGCCAAAGACCACGTCTTATTTGTGCAAGTGTCTCACACCTGTAGTGCTATATAACGATATATACTATAAGTATTAAAAATGTAATTAAAATACTTACTCAATGAAAGCTTAACTGCTGATCATATTAAGCAGAAAAAACCATTCAATGTGCAAATACAGAGGGGTAGGGCTGTTCAGCCCCACTGTTTCAAAAAGTGCACTGTTATACTCTGCACTGCGGAAACCTACAGTAAGATCTTTCATCTTCCTGACATTGGGCCTAGGCTTGTCTTTTGAGAGCCAGAAGGGAGGGAGGAGAAAACCTAGATGTTGCTGGATTTCTGGGCATTCTTCCCAGAGGTTTAGAAGAAGGAAGAGCTGCTGTACCTTCTACTGACTGCTAAGGAAAGAATTTGAGAAAAAGCAATACAGTATTCCCAAGTTTTACCTCTCTCAAACTACTTGCTTGCAAAATTGGACATAAAAATACAGAAGCGTCACAGCACACTATTACTGAAAATTTGCTGCCTTTCTCTTTTTTACCATATAATTATAAAGTAAATCATGATTCCCAGTTTGAGAAACGCTCATATAGTATATAGAGCAGTATAAACAAGTCATTTTCTATATGAAAGTTTAGTTTGTACTGACTTCACTAGTGCTTTTCATGTAGCCTGTTGTAAAATTAGGCAAATATCTAGATGAGTTGCTGTACACCTTGAAGACCTCTTCAAATCCCCAGAGGTATGTGTACCCCTGGTTGAGAACCACTGCCTTAAAGTAAAATGAAGAATGTATTAAAATAAAATAAGGAGTTACAATAGTGTAATGCTAGTCTGTAGGAAAAGAATAAGATCTAGAGATATCCTAAGAAGGAGATACCAAAGCATTCAGGGGGAAGCAGAACAGTCCATCTGATAAGAAGCCTAGGGAGGAAGCAGCAAATCATCTGCTCCCATCGGATAAGTCTTCATTCGACACCTTTTTTTTTTAAACCTGGAGTTAACTGAGGTATCTGTTTGTAGAGGCTGGTGTGGACACCCCACACGTTTGTTCTTTACCCAAGGGTGTTCGTTCATGGGAACTGAAGGGAAGAACAAATGTTTGCCTCCTAGAACAAATATGTGGGGAGTGTTCACACTAACTTTTGCCAGTTAATGTGAGGTTAATGAACAAATTTGTAGACAGTTGACTCAAGTTAAAGTTGGCTGAAGATGACGAGAAGCATCTTTCTTGTGGCTTACCTTTTCGTCGCCAAAACTGTGTGTTTTACACAGATTGGTACCTTGGTGTAAAATTCTAGTTAAGACCAGGCACAGGCAGACTTTACCTAGTCAAGGTCAACCTTGTATCCTGCCCACTCACTTTCATTAGGGACTTTTTAAAAACAAACACCCCACCCCAGTGAACACACAACCTCTTTGGGCCCGTGATGAATAGGTAAGAGTGGAAATAGTTTGAGATTCTTCTGAAATGTGAGGTGGGGAAGATTGCAAAGAAGATAATGCAAGAAATCGTGGGAACATAAGGAAAGATACAATAGACAAAGGAGGATGGAAAAGGAAGAGAAATGGCAGTGGTTCTGAATCTTCTGCTTCTTGGCCTGTCATGGAGTTGTAAAGATTCCTATCATGTAGATGTTCTGTTGAGGGTCTCATGTCCCTAACTTTGTAGATCAAGGCAGTGTGTGTGACGTGGGTTTTAATTCATTAATATATGTATATATGCCTCTGCAGAGTGAGTTTGACACCCTTGTTTCACCCTGAGTTGAACTAGTTTTGGAATTGGAATTAATTTGGAGGGTGAGTTGGGAAGGAGTTGCTTTTAGCTAGTGTTTCATTTTCCTACTTAACCTACCTCATTTCAGTCAAACAAATTTGAGAACTTTGTTAGTTTCCTTGATTTTTTTTTTGAGATGAGCGGTTGAGTATTAATTAACATGGTTTAAAATATGGGCTGAATGAAGAACAAGGCAGGAGCTTTGAAACGTTAGCTGATTTCTTATGGAAAATGTGAAGAACAGTCATAAGCCATTCTGCTAATATAAGGTTAGCCTCCATAGAAAAGGCAGTTGCTTTAAAACAAGGTAAACTTGCTAGTAATTTTCGTTTTTTGTAATTTGACGTTGTTTTAGCATCAGTCATCTCCACAGAAGTAAATGGTGCCAAGCAAGATTATGATTTTGTGGGAAGGCAAAATAAGTGGCAAGAGCAATAAAGATCCTGTTTTCATGCATTTGTCTATAAGAAAGCAGGAAAGAGAAATAGGATTTCCCCCCTGAGACATTTAGGCTTTTAAATAATAGCGAAGTCCCATTATCACCTATGAGCTGGATGTATGAAATGTGTAGGTTTTGATAGTTTTGCTAATACTACTCCTCTGTAGACTTAAATCTCTTAGCAGGGTCACATTTTGTGTAGTTAGAAATAGAACAGGTTTGCTGAAGACACTATTCCCTTGTTTTGAAGAGACATTCTTTTCCCCAACACAGGGCACTATAACTTGTTCACATAATGGAGATCTTTCAGATAACTTCTGCAGAGCTACAAAGATTTCATTCTCAGCTGTGTAGATGCAGCAGTGTGCACTTCCCTGTTTGTTTTTCTGTGGCATACTATAGCTTCAAATCCCAACAAATAAAATCTGAGCCTAGAAAGAAAGAGGAAGTAAAGGAACTGAAATAAGTACAGACAGTTCAAAATGGTGGATTGAGTTAAATTAAAGTTATTTTAAGTCACTAGTTTTTAATCATGATTTAAATCAGCAAACAAGAAAACTTGATTTAAATGATTTTAATTAAAAAGCACAAATGCAAAAGAGTATTTTATGAACAAAGGTTGATTTGCATTTATTGGTAATTATTAAAATACATTGATCTGCTATTAAATAACAGCCTTTACACTAAATTTATGCAGTTGAACAGCTTAACTTGCATTTATTTAGATTCTTAATATTTACATTTTTTGTTATAGTAAAAAATGTGAATAATGCATGCCTTATTCACTAGATGAATTTTTATTTGTGATTTGTCAGTTTCTTCAGATGAGAACACAATTAAATGAACAAAACTAGCATTTCAAATTTTTTTTATTAAATAAAGCTACCTTAAAAGTGCCTTGATTTTTTGTTTTTTGTTTTCAAAACATGTCTTGCATTTAGAACTAAATGGATTTATTTAAAAAAGGAAGTATTATCTGTAGTTAATGGAACCGGTTTTCCGGTCCCTGTGTCCTTCAGGATTTTAAAACTAGTAGATCTTACCCTCACACCTAGTTTTTATTTTTAGATTGAAAGAGGACACCAAGATTTTCCACTTTTTCAACTTCCAGTTGGTTTCTTAACTTTTGAATGAACTAGTCATTGAACTGAGCTAGTTGAATAAACTGAAATTAAGAAAATATTCTCTCTCCATTTTCAGGAAAGGCTACTGCTGTCAAAAACAGCTTTTGCACATCAGCAAACTCTTCTGGTCCAGGTGCTTAACCACTGATTTCCACCAGTTCAGTGGTTTGACTTCCTTTAAAACTTAGCAGCAAACATGCACTGCTTAATTTTATTTTTATATTTAAATTAAATGATTTTAATAAGGTTGGACCTTAATGTAAGTTGTCAATTTCAAAGCTAGTTGAAAAAAATCTTAAAAAAACAAATATTTAAATAAAAAATCAGGTTTAAATAAGATTGATGATGGGGGGGAAGGAAGTATTTTTAATCCACCCTAAATCAAAAGAAATTAGATGAAAATTAAGCAATGAAGGTAGCAATCTAACTTTTTTTTCACTTTTCACAAATGAACTCAGAGAGAAACGAACCAACAATTGGATTATGATATTATTGAACATAGAGATACAACTAATTTGACAGCTTCATGGACAAACATCCCAGCCTCATGGATGCAGTGGTTAAATAGCTCAAAAAAAGAGCACAACATAATGATTGGGAAAACGTACTCTTCTCTGCTGACTCTCTCATTGGAATAACCCAGGATGGAAGTGTATGGTGTCCAAAAGACAAATTTGAGGGACATTCAGCATCTACTGTCATTGGAAAGCTTGGGATGATGATGTCCTTAATGTGGGCCTTTTCACACACTTATACTAGCATTGGGCTTTGTTTTGATATACAGTGTACTTGACAAAGTTCTTTATGCTAATCAAGACTACTCCAGGGCACCACAGAGCACTCTTCCCCCAGACTACCTTAAGCACTCTAGGTCTCTCGCTGAAACATTTTTCCTTTTAAGTGTGGCTGTGGAAGTGCAGATAAGGGGCAATAGTGTTTAGACCCTCTGTATCTTATGAGGTGGCTACAACTTTCCGGGCTGCTAATGTGCTTTTGAGTGAGCAACTAGGTGGTTTGAGCATTGGCCTGCTAAACCCAGGGTTGTGAGTTCAATCCTTGAGGGGGCCATTTGGGGATTGAGTTGGGGATTGGTCCTGCGTTGAGCAGGGGGTTGGATTAGATGACCTCCTGAGGTCCCTTCCTACCCTGATATTCTGTGATTTGACGAGTGTGATTTCTTTTGGACTCTGCTTCCTAAAGGGCAACCAGCTGTATACAGCACCAGCTGGAGATCCCAAGTGGCCTTCAAGAATAGCCCCAAAATCAGTGGGTTTAACCTTGAGGCTACAAAGATGTATGTTATGTGACTAGCTATGTATCCCTGAAGAGTGGTGACCATTTTTGAGCTAGCTGGAGCTGAAAAGGTATTCCTGGCCACTGCTGCGTTTATTACCGTTCAGGTATATTGAGGATTGTCTTAGCTACCATGAGTTTCCAAAGCTGTGTTTTTTAAAAAATTAGGTGCTTACATTTAAACAAAGCAACACTAGTGCACATGGGGATGAAGAGGCAGTAAGGCTGAGTGTAGAAATAAATTTTCCCTTCTGTCTTTCTGCCCCCTCAGAAAGCTGGACAGACTTTCTGTTTTGGCTGAATTTGGAAAGTCTTTTTCTAGCAAGAACAGTATTTCAAGGCTTTAAACAGTGTCTGTGCTTACCCAAGCATTCTTCAGGAAATCTCCCACCTTTTCAGTACCACTGGGACAGCTCCAGTGGTAGTAACAATGGAAATAGCGCTAATGCGGGAAGGGCATAAGTGCCTTTACCACTGTGTTGTGTGGACATGCTTAGAGCTAGTGGCTGTGACATGGTGGTAGAAATACTAGTCTTTTCTGTGTTAGTACTAGAATCCTGCCACCATCAATGGAGCTGCCCT
This sequence comes from Chelonoidis abingdonii, assembly GCF_003597395.2. Lineage (NCBI taxonomy): Eukaryota > Metazoa > Chordata > Testudines > Testudinidae > Chelonoidis > Chelonoidis abingdonii. The sequence continues at coordinate 104,787,752 of NC_133774.1, read as the reverse complement.
AGTAGTAGTGCAGAGTCAAGAAACTTCCTGAAAACTGATTACATAGATAAGCAAGTAATCACAGGTGTTAGAACACTTTCAGAACCACTCCCATCATTCTCCATAGGTAGCAGAATCCTGGAGGGCCAAAAGTCCTTTGGACTCCATGCTCACTAGGATCAATGTAAAGATGGAAGTGGGAAATATGACTATAAAGGCGGGGGTGTTTTCACTCCGTCATCTATCTCAGTGCAGCTTTGAAGTATGGGAATGCACTTCGTCCTTCCCTTTCAAATTCAGCACCAATTGCTAACAGAAGGATGTGCAGAAAAGTCTAGCCCTCTTACTTATGACCCTGTTCATTCTGGAGCCAGCTCAGTATGTGAGACGCAATGACAGCCTTTTTTGTAGCCTTTCATATGGTAAGAGACATTAATGACTGCTGGAAGAAACGTGTGTCTGAGAGAGTTTACATTTTGCAATGTGTACTCTGTCCTTATGACCTGAGAGAGGCTGAGTTACAGGAATTAGGGTGGGAATTGGGGCAAATTTAGATAAAACTTGTATAACCACTCAAACTAAGCTCAGTTTGTTCTCTAGGAAAGTGTCGTTGCTTCTTCCAAACTCAGTGTAGGTGTGCCTGTTTTAATTTGCAATTTACAAATGTATTTACAAACAGTATGACTTTCTGCTCAGAGTGCATGTTGCACATCTTTGAGCTTGCATTCTCTAATGGAAATACACAGCAGAATGTACGTAAAACACAAAAACCAAATGCAGCATTATAATACAGATGCAATTCCTCCCCTAGGGAAAGGATGTGAGAATGAATACCGTGTAACAGATATTAGTTATATCACGTAATATGCTACTGGAAGGTGCTCAGACACTATACTGATGAGGGCAATATAAGAACTTGCATAGAATAAATATTTCATATGCTCATATACGTTCTTCATAGTTGTGTGTCCCTGTCCCCCGATTTGATTAGATGTGCTTATTATTGGGGGAAACAATCTGGATACAATATTTTTGCTCATAGTCCAGATTTCTAGTGTTGCAGTAGAGATGGGATAGAACTTCAATAGCGCAAAAGAAGGTGGCAGAAAGACTTGTGGCTGTGGAGGAGAGAGCTTTAGTTTTTGAGGTTAAATCTGGTAATAGCACTACTTATCTCTCTTCTACTCATCTTGAGTTCACCAGGGTAGTCTGACACTACCACTCTGCACATAATAGGCATTAAGAATATGGTTCAGGCTTCTGGCTGGGCGGTGAAACTGTCTACACTAGCTCTGCTCTTTGGTAGCTGTTGATCTGTGGCTTGGGAGATAGCCCTGCAAATTCTACTTGCACCAGGGCCTGACTGCAGGAGGACAAACCCCAATTTAAAAGTCTGCATCTGCCCCATGTCCAAACTGCTGAGCATACTTCACCTTTTATGAGTCTGTAACCTGGTCTCAGCCCAATCAGGTAACCTCTGTGCCTGTTCATTCTAAGTCCTTGGCTGCTGGTTTTTTCCCTTTGACACCCTGACACTAGACTGCTGATCAAAGTAGGGACACAGAAGCTACATCTGCCCATGCTGAGACTAGCAGGATCTGTGTGTTAGGACATTTTTAGTGGTGGGTTGTGGATCACCCTATTGGAAGAGCCGAGTATGTACTACCTATAATCATTTTCAGAACTTGGTGCAAAATGCATGTTTCTGAATAAGCCTACTCGCTATCTAGGAACTACGAGGTGTGTGTAAAAGTATAGGAGTGGCATGTATACTCTATACTGTACTGTCTTTATATAATGTGTGACTATATTCATGCACTGTGCTTAGGTAACAAGATGGAGCTCTCCCAAGATGGTCGTCCCTCCCCACACTTGCTGTACCTCAGCTCCTTTATGCAACATAGATAAGGAACGTATACAACACTAGTCACCTTAATATGTAGGCACTACACATGATAAATAAGGGGCACAAGACATAGATCTTCTGGGGCTCAGCCACTTGCCTGGAAACTAAATATGCTTCAGTTACAACTTGTGACCGAGCCCCAGAAGGTGAAAGCAGTGACTGCTTTTTTCTGCATCTTGTGCCCTTTATTTTTTTGGGCCCCATGGCAAGATATTAAGGTGATTGATGCTTTGTACATACCTTATATCAAATTGTATAGAGGAGCTGAGGAAGAACAAGCGAGGACAGACTGCTGCTGGGGAGATTGCCACCTTGTTATGTGTGCACAAGCGAGAGACTACCAGTTTGGGAGCATTTCCCTTATTTGCAGTATTTGAGGAGGGGTGGAACTGCTGCTTCTGCCTCTGCTTGGCAGGCAGAACAAAGAACTCACTAGCAATTTTTTTCCATTGTCAGGAACTGGGAAAAGGGGAGTGATGGAAGAAGCCAGGAGGTAAGTTTAGTGGGGAGAGAGTTGTAGAGTAACGTGGTACCTGGGCAGGAAGAGGATGACTGAGCTTAGGGCTTGTCTAAGCGAACACCTAGTTCACAGCCAGATGGGGCGTTAATCTGCCCCCACTAGTGTGCTGTGCGCTAAGGGCTAGTCCACACTAGCAGTGCTAAAGCATTGCTGGGGCAGTGTTGCCATGGCAGCTTTTTAACATGCCTCGTTTTAAAAAAACCCACTCAATAAGGGGTGTAGCTCCCAGTGCTGGGGCACTGTTTACACTGGCACATCACAGCGCTGCAACTTGCTGCACTCAGAAGGATGTTTTTTCACACCCCGGAGCAAGAAAGTTGCAGCTCTGTTAATTGCCTGCGTAGACAAGCCCTAAATGTTCACTTAGGCAAGTCCTTAGAAACTTAATGTAATCACTGTGTAGAGAGGAGAATGGGCTCCTGGCAAAGATTGCTTGCCTTGGGAGCCCTGGATTAAATTCCCTACTCCACTACAGGCTTCCTGTGTGACCTTGGGCAAGTCACTTTAGGACCAAATCCTCAAAGTTACTTGGCTGTTCCTCCACTCTACACCTAACCAATAGGTGCCCTCTGCCTCAAGCTATGTGCCCACACTCCCTCTACAGTACAGGAGGAGAGAGAGAGAGAGATGCCTAAGAGAGAAATCCCCAGAAGTCAGTTGATGGGAAGCCACCTAAGCTAGTCAGCAGTGAAATGCTGAGGTAAGGGGTGGGGAGAGACTTATGTGCCTGGCTGACAGGCTGGAGATAAATGCTTCCCTGTGCTTGGGATCAGTCATGAACCCTGTCTAGCAGTTAGGTGCCTGGCCCAGGTCAACTGTTTAGGTAGCCCATGAGCTAGCAGCCAAAACCATTTGCGCAAAACAGACACATTTCACAGTTTTTACAATAAGAGTCCCCACAATAGCTAGTAGGCCAGGGATTAGGACATTCACTGCACATCTGGGAAACCCAGACCTGATTTGGAGCAGGGACTTGAACTCTGGTCTCGCATATTCTGGGTGAATGCCCTAATCCCCAGGAGAGAGAAGACATATGCATGCATCCTACCTTGTCCCCAGGTGTCTTGTGCTGGCTGTGCTATACTGGATCCCTTCCGCTATCCATGGCTTGCATCTGGCCTTACTTCTGCAAAGTCTGATGGTTCCTAGCCATATTCAGAGCATGCCTACAGTAGTGGGTTGTGCTAAAGAGAGAGGTGCTTCCCCTGCAAAGCTTCAGGGCCTCTGTAACTTTGACTTGCGGTGTTGCTCCAAATAGCTTGTTAGCTGTGGGATTGTGTCAGGGCTTAGGTGACTTTGCAAATGCCAACTGGTGGAAACTTTGGGGACTTAGGTGCGTACAGCATTAGGTGGCAGCTCAGTGGTGGCTTTGAAAATGTCAGTGTCTAAGGATCTTTGTCAGTCTTGGCCCAGGTCTTCCCTTACCTCAGCTTCCTATCTATAAAATAGGGGTAACTACTTCCCTACCTCACAACGTGTAGTAAGGATAAATACATTAGAGTGTGAGGTGCTGAGGTACGACTGTGGTAGGAGCCAAATAAGTACATAAGATATAGACATAGGGACGCCAGGATAGATCAGTCTATATGGGTAAGTACAATCATATGCTAATGTGACACACCTCTGCAGACTTATAAATAAATTTGATGCGGTACCCGTAAGAGAAATTAGTGGTTCAAATCATCAGAACCTCTGTGTTTTTAATAGATATGAATCATCAAGACTTAAACAGAACTTTTCAAAGCAAAGGTTTCTAAAACTTATTACAAACATGAAGTCTTGCTCTGCAACCCTTAATAATGTGGCCCACTGAAGTTACTCTCTGGTATATTTGGTGGAATGTGGCCCTTGATTTTTTTTATATATATGTAAAAATATATAAATAATAAAAAGGGCCACATTCCACCATGATGTATAAAATCATCATCTCCACAGAAATGCAATTGCCTCAGAATTTGAAATGTAGCCTCTCTTTTGGTACCATACAATGTACTACACAGCAGTTGAAGAATGCAAGAACAATGGAAATATAAAACTACAGGTGAATTTAAGCAGGTCCTAGGTATTTAGACACTTCAGAAATCACACTATATAGATCAGGAATCGTCAGCCTTTGGCACACAGCTCACCAGGGTAAGCACGCTTGGGGGCTGGGCCTGTTTGTTTACCTGCCATGTCCGCAGGTTTGGCCAAGCGCAGCTTCTGCTGGCCGCAGTTCACTGCTACAGGCCAATGGGGGTGGCGGGAAGCGTCAGCCAGTGCATCCCTCAGCCCACGCTGCTTCCCGCCGCCCCCATTGGCCTGGGACAGCAAACTGGAATCAGTGGGAGCCGTGATCGGCCGAACCTGCAGATGCGGCAGGTAAACAAACGGGCCCGGCTTGCCAGGGTGCTTACCCTGGTGAGCCGCGTGCCAAAGGTTGCTGATACCTAATATAGATGTGTAAAAAGAGCTTACAATCTAAATAGAGTAGATGAGTTAAAGAAAGGAAGAAGTATCACCATTTTGCAGATGGGGAACTAATGCTCAGAGATTAAGCTTGGCCAGTATATCTCAGGAAACCCCTGACAGAGCTAGGAATTGGACCAAGATTTACTCAGTCGCAGTCCCATGCTTTGAACAAAACTATCTTTCTTAATGACTAGATGTGAACTTTGACAACACCCTTATTCCAAACCAGAGGGTCAGTGAAATATTGCTCTGTGATAGCTGTTTTTGATGGTGAGGGGAAATTGGGACAGAAATTTTGAGGAAATAAATGCTGTTTGAATCAGCTTTCAAATGATAAACTGAATTGTTCTTTTGCCAATATTAAAAGGATTTTGGGGAGTGGGGAAAGGTGGTTGTAACAAAGCCGTTCTGGTTCAATTAGAGATTACTTTTAAATCAATACTGTGGTTGATTACCACAATACAATTGCTTGTGCATGCATCATTGCAATTATTTTACACACACACACACACACACACGACACAGCTTTTGCTCTGCAAGCAGTGATAGTAATTGGTGGTAAGACAGACCTGTTACTCATTCTTCTGAGCACGTTTCTTATGGCAAGTGTCTAGATTTTAATTAAGTGCTAATGAGCATGCCTGTCAGACCGTGATACTCTACCAACTTTTTCAGTTTTATGGCTCACTATTGCTGAGCTCTTAAAAAGAGACAGAGCAGGCATTAGTATCTTTGAAGTGGCAGGAAGGTGATTATATGCATAGTATAATTGTTGCTATCATCTAAAGTGGTGAATGCCTACTTTGTGAATATGTCCTCTGATTGTTGCTGTTATCCATTCTCCTGCTCCTTCTTCATTTTCCCATTGCAGACAGCATAGGCTCTCTGTTTGGAGTGGGTGCTGGGGAAGATGACTAAGATATCTTAGGTTTTGTCTACACTGGCACTTCGTCAGCAAAATTTTTGTCATTCAGGGGTTTTAAAAAAACAAAAACAAAAAACACACCCCGGATGATTAAAGTTTTACCGATGAAAAGCACCTGTGTGAACAGCAGTTTATCAGCAGAAGAGCTCTCTCCTGCCGACAAACAGCAGCTACGCTGTGTAGCGTTTAGCAGCACAGCTGTAGTGGCACAGCTCTAAAAGATGCGTAGTGTAGCTATACCCTTAATAACTGAGCGTTTTCTAACGGAAACAGAACATGAGCTCTTTGGGGCTGGGATTGTCTTCATCTGTGTTTCATATAGCACTCTGTCTATGCGTGGCTGGAATATAAATAAAGTTTTAAATTGAAACTAGATTCAGATCATACACACTCAAGTGCAATAGCTCCAGTGTTGCAAGAGACCAAATTTAGTCCCTTATTTTATAGCAATTATAGCAGTCATTCTGCAGATAGTTATATAACGGAGAGTCCTTACAAATAAGCCAAAGTCATAGAATATCAGGGTTGGAAGGGACCTCTGGAGGTCATCTAGTCCAAACCCCTGCTCAAAGCAGGACCAATCCCCAACTAAATCATACCAGCCAGGGCTTTGTCAAGCCTGACCTTAAAAACCTCTAAGGAA
>NC_133774.1:104683886-104780750 GCF_003597395.2 Chelonoidis abingdonii | reverse complement strand
AGTGAATGGGATTCTTCCGTCCTAAGTGCAGGACTCTGCACTTGTCCTTGTTGAACCTCGTCAGGTTTCTTTTGGCCCAATCCTCTAATTTGTCTAGGTCCCTCTGTATCCTATCCCTACCCTCTAGCATATCTACCACTCCTCCCAGTTTAAGAGAGGTCTATCCCTCTCTTAGTTGCTGACACAACACTGACCAAGATCAGTTCTGTAAAGGATCATGTAGGATTCTTCCACAGTTGTGCTGGAGAAAGTGTTTTCCCCATTGCTGCTGCTTTGAAGGTTTGGTGAAAGCACTTCAGAGTTTACAGCAGGTGATTGTGGTCTAAGGAGGAATACCCTACTCTTGATTTTTCCCATCAAAATGCATACCTGGCACCATTATGAATGGTTGCAGGAACAGATGGCTGATACAAAACAAACTCAGTTTTGTTAATGTTTGTATACTCTGAAATGGCATCACCAAACCTTTACAGCTACTGAACTTAGCTAAAAGGAAAGTGTGGTATAATAGCTGCCCAAAGGCGGGGGCGGGAGGTGGGAAAGACTAGGTTTAACCCAAGCACTTTAGGCAGTGTACACTAAAGAATGCAGGTTTCTACAACAACAGATCTGGAATGCTTATAACATTCCACAAACATTCCAAGTATTGCTACAGCTTCAGCAGCTCTGTGTAAGTCCAAGAACAGCCTTGTTAATGTCAGTTCTGTCTGAACTCTTGGAGTACTGCTGTGGGCTGGAAGCTGCCCCATTTCAGTCAAGTAGTGTTCTTGGTGTAGTTCCACAAGGCTGTGCCCAGTGATAGCTCTGATCACTCAGAGGATTGGATCAGTCTGCTTGTTAAGGTTACCCACCTACTGGCTATGTGTGGGCTCAAGGGCAGCTGAGAAGATACTTGGCTGGTCTTGGCTCTGCTCCCTTTCCCCTCACGTGACACCCCAACACCCGGACATGAAAGAAAGAAAGAGAAAGAAACAGCTTCTTTAAACCACAATTTTAATGTAACCTTTTTTCCCCCATCTACTTCATGCATACACGCCCAAAGTATGTCAGTGATCCTCTGTCGTCTGTATGGATTGTGTGGAGATGTAGAAAGGCATAACTTTTCCCTTTCCACCATGTGCAATCCTTGTGTGTGACCATTCTTTTTGAAACAGTAATTGGACCAAATGATGATGTGAACAGGTGCAAATATGTATCTTATGCCAACATTAGATATGTAATATTGCATAGCTCTGAGAAATGTAACAGATGCTTTACATGTAAACACAAAAAAAATATAAAACAAGAAAAAAGAGCTAAGAGGTGAAAACATTATCTAAAAGTTGCAAAGTCAAGCACTCCAGAGTTATTACAGTAGTCTGTGCAACATTAATTTGGTGTCCTTGCATGTGTGCATTATGATGCAATCTTTAATTACATGATTGCATGCTGGTTTTTCCACAGGCCTTTTTCCCTCAGAGTGCACAGAAATCATTGATCACTTAATGAGCAGGTCTTCAGTATTTTGTTTTGTTGTCATTGAGCATGCCCCATTTAATTTAAGCTATCCCAACCCTGCTCTGAAGAAAGGATTATTAAATTTACTCTTGGGCTTTTCTGTGATGTTCATTGCCATACCATTCAAGTGCATCACAAACTTTAAATTTATTTTCACAGCGTCCCAAGGAGAGTGTTTTAGGTGGGGAACTGAGGCACAGAGACATTAAGGTCAAAAATGTCTACTAATTATGGGTGCCCTATTTGGCATGCATAGGATCTGAATTTTCAGAGTATTCAGCATTATACGGCACTTTATATGTTCAGAGCATAGTTCCTATTAACTTCAGTTGCAGTTGAGTCCTTTGCACTGCTGTAAATCAGACTCCATGGTCTCAAGTTGGACATATAACGAGGAATACACAATTAGTGAACACATGTTAAAAATTTGGTTTAAGTGACTTGACTAGCATCACATAAGAACTCTGTGGCAGGGGTAGGAATGGAATTTAGTTCTCCAGTGTGGCATTCACCTGCCTTAACCATGAGGCTATCTTTTGTCTTCCTGTAATCCCCTGTCTCATTCAGACTTCTGCACCAAATGAGGCAACAGTCCGGACCTGCTTCACTGCTAGAGCAGGTCCATCCTGTGAACTGAATGAAGCATGGGTCCTGTGGGGAAAAAGAGTAATCATGTAATTAAAGACTCTATCATAATGCATACCTGCAGGGAGGGCTGAATTGCATAGGAATCCTTTATTTTGGTATTTCTAACTTTTGAGTGCTTGACTTTGCAAATGTAATGTTCTGTTATTGTAGTTTTATGTGTTTAATTTCTTGGATTTTTAAAAAAGCAAACTAACCCCCTCCACCCCTCAGTTCCATCCTGTGACATCATAGTGAGACACATGTGGTTCAACAACAGTGTTGAAACATTTAGATCCTCTGCCACTTGAGCTTATGGAGTAACTAATAGCACTAGTAGGTTGTCATCTTCTATGTGGCCCAGCACATTCCAGACGGGAATGAAACATGCAATTTGTCAGTGAGACAGATGTTTGCAGACTGCAGAGGAATAGGGAGATACAGGAATCTCGGGTTACATTCCAGGTTCTGGAGAGAAATGTCTGTAGTGGTCAGATATTTCTGTCAAGCCTGACTCCCTTCTGCTCCTCCAGCCATTCTCAGTTCCAGGCCTGTGTCTCCCCTCCTCTCTGCCTCCTCCTCCCAGACTCTCTGCATACCTGGAATGGCAAGTGAAATCTTTGTGGAAATTAGCTGCCAAATTCTAACAACTGCACATTTAGAAACTTTGATGGATTTACATAGGGGGAGCAAAAGGCACATCCCTGACATGAAGGAAACCCCCTGCCAAATTTCAAATCCCAGCTTCAAAACAGGAGTTCTCAGTGAACTAATTGAAGGAATTTTTTAACTTGGGTAAAACAACTTATTTCCCCCTAATCTTGTTCTTGGAAATGGCAGAATGATTTTTCGCAGAAACTTGCCCAAAAAATTTCAGCTTATAGCATGCTCCCAGCATGGGAGATTTCATCTTGAATGGTTAAAGTTTGGTAAAATTATTAGCAACTTAAAACAGAGCCTTATAATAGGAAGTGTTAGGCAATGTTAAATAAAGGCAGCGGTATACACTGATCTAGGAGGCTGCACCTGAAATTGAGAGAGGTGTCATAATCCATAAGCACCAGTGCTGTAGGGAGTGCTGTATTTGAATGCATGAACTGGTTGATGCTAGCTAGGTTTTTTAGTGTAGACACTGAAATATTTTAGGAACACAGGTTCTATAAAAGCTCAGTTTAAGCATGAAATAATGCAGTCTTGTAGGCTGTCTTTTTGGTAGACATTTTTTCTTATAAATGGCCCATCATTTCAGTGATGATGGGAGTGCTGTTGTAGACAGAGCTAATGTGTTTTTAACCGCTTTGTTTAGCTTTACTCGGATAAGGAGTAGGTAGGGTGACCAGACAGCAAATATGAAAAGTTGGGACAAGGGGTGGAGGGTAATAGGAGCCTATATAAGAAAAAGATCCAAAAATCGGGACTGTCCCTATAAAATCGGGACATCTGGTCACCCTAGGAGTAGGTGACACAAAGTGTGGTGGGGTGGAGAGGAAGATAGGGTAAAAACAGGATTGATTATGAATAGCTAACCAACATTTTTCTTTTCTTTTCTTCCTCAACTATGTGCTTTGCGTACTTCCTCCTGTGAATAACAATACCATCCATAACAGCAGCAGCAGTTGCAGGCTCAGCATCTATCCCATGGCCATGGACCTCCAGTGCCTCTTACACCACACCCATCAGGACTTCAGCCTCCTGGAATTCCTCCGCTTGGAAGCAGTGCTGGCCTTCTTGCCCTCTCTAGTGCTTTGGGTGGGCAGTCTCACTTGGCAATAAAAGATGACAAGAAGCACCATGATGCAGAACACCACAGAGGTGAGAGGCATGGCAAGCCTGATTAGGACGTTGTCAAATTCGCACATTGCTGCAAATTGTGTGCATCTCTAAAGAAATCAAATTATATAGAATGAAAACGAGAACAAACTGTTGTAAAAATTTTTTTTTAAAAAAAGCGTGTCTGCATTTCTACCATTGAAGAAAAATTAAGCTTGGAAGTTTTCAGTATTTGAAATAGGCAATCCATTAGGTGTCTCCTGCTTTGTAGATTGCAGGGCATTTTGACATCCTGGGAAATGCTTAGTGTAACACCAGTGCCTGCGCAATATTGTGGATAATTGTTAAACTGCATAATTGGGTAAATTTTTTCAAAAGAAACTAATGTTGTTAAATGGCTGGGGAAAAGGGAAGATGGGAATGAGAAGTTAAATTTTGAAGTGAATGTGTTAAATGAAAGGTTTAGATAACTGTATCTGTTACTTTAGTTTCATAGGCTTAAGTTCTAGTACACATTTAAATATTGGGCAAAATTGCACTTGACTAATTTTTGAAAAAAATAATTTATTCTGTCATGAAATAAAAACTAGGCTTTGTGTATGTTTAAACTGTAAATCTATCATGTTTACAAAATACTGTAATCTTCAGGAAATCACTGTATTAGGAATGTGCAATGACTTATATAAATAAAAGCCATTTTAAAACTGTTCGGGGCTTGTGTTCTAATTTTTCCCCCCTTTTTTTATTTCTGTTCTTGCCTCTGTGTCTGAACGGGCATGTCTGTGCATTTCTTGGTTACTACGGGAGCAGACAGAGAGCCGGGCACAGTAAGTACCAATACTTCTGTTAACATTAAAATGTTTCTGCTTCAACAGTACTAGATAAACAAAAATTACTCGCACCTGTTTTTTTCTCTGTAGGTTTCCTTGTTCTCCCTCCTGTGTAATCATAGTTGTGTATGACAGGCATATATGTACCCGGTTCAGTACATTGTTTAAGTCGGAAAAATTAAAAGAAACTGTTTAATTACAAAATTTCTATGGTCATGATAAAATCATAGCAATGTCGGAGATTTGAACTTTAATCAGACTTGATTTGTTTGCCTTCTGGAGCTACTTTTGTTTTTTTTAAGTCATGTTTATTGCTGCTCATATTTTGAGTGGCAGTTAAGGTGTTTTTGTTTTTTTTTTAAAAAAAAGATCTGCAGAAGTTTAACTTGCAGAACAGGTGAGAAATCAAAATCCACACATTACTGCTATTTTCAGTCTCCTGGGCATTGTAATTTCTCTAACTGAATCTCTCTACCCATACAAATGTCTTCATTACTTGATTTATGCATCTGCTGCAATTTCCCTTGAAGAATTTCCTTTCAGGCATAAACTAATAAAAATTTCATTAAAAAATAAAGATCTGGCTTAGCCCCCACCCTTCTGTCCCCATCCTAAGAAAAGTCCCCCAAAGGGTGCTACTTTGTTTTTTCTTCACACTTTTGGGTCTAAGTAATGATGTCAAATTCAGGTGTCAGCAGGTATTTATTTTGATTGATAAAATGAAACTGTATTCACTAATGCCGTGGGTGAATTTGGTCCTTTATGCAGCAAAATGAGTTGTGATTATTTTCTTACTCTCAGTTAGACAGCAGCGTAAGATGCAATTTCACTAGGGTTATTCATTGTCTGATAGCCTTAAGACACTTACCTGTTTTTGTTGTATTTGTCGGTTGTTTGAATGGCAGGGCTTGGAAATATTTTAATTAAAAATTTCCTTCATGCTTTTTTTATAATAAACTGATCTTTTTCTCTTGCTTCCAAGTTGGAATTAACCGTTCTTATTTATGTCCTTGCTCAGTGCAGTGGCATGGAAATGGTTAAAGGGTAGAAATCTCAAAAGATCTGAAGGGATTGAGGAGTACAAGTCCCATTATATAACAATGGGATTTGTGTTCCTAGATCTATTTGGTGCTCTTGAGAATCCCACCCTTAGTTAAGTATTTTCTCAGAGTCAAAAGATAGATCTCACCACTCTTTTTTCTTGGTTCTGTGTAAAATACTTCGCTAAAAATATCCTGCAAATAATTTAAAGAAAAATGTGACAATTTGAGAAATATGCAGTATGCTTAAATGGCAAATATGCAGAGGACACTTGAGATGTATTGACTTTAAGATTAGGTGCCCAGAATAACAAGGCAGTGTTACAGAATGCAGACTCTGTGCAACCCTTCATTATGCACACAAAGAAAGTTAGATATAGTATAAATCTGATCTGCTGGATAGGGCTGTCAGAAAAGTCTTTTTGGTACATTGTGTGGGTTTGCAGTTTCATTTTCTTAATTATAATTGAACTCATAGTCAACTGAAACAATTTCACCACAGTCGTGACCTGCCACCATATGTAAAATCCATGATTCCCTGCTGTGGGTGTGAGGTAACTAGCATAAGTGCATTCTGGGATATCATGTGGGACTTCAGGGCCCTGAAGAATGCACAGTAAATGTAAAGAAAATTACATGCTGATTGTCCTTGCTGCTGGATATGCCACCTAGAATTGGATTTCTGCCACTCTTTAGATCCTAGTTCAGCAAAACACTTAAATGGGTTTACATGTTTTGCTGAATAGAGATGAATTTAACCATGTGACTTAACACACACAAAACGCATTGTTATTTTGGAGTATCTGTTTCATGGCGAACAGAAGTTTGCGTGTTTATTTATTTATTTATTTTAAAGCTGTTTAGACTCCATGGGACATTATCCAAATTGAGATTCAACATTGGTGGCTAACATTTATTTGACAGTGAGTTTTGGTTGGTTTGAATTTTCTTTCTTAGTCACATCTTTAATGTCACTTTGAAATGGTTTTTATATTTAAATACCTTTTAAGGCTAATATTCAACTGGTCAGAGTTACAGAAGTCATGTTCACATGACTATAAATCTTATCATAGTGTTTCGTAAACTAGCACTATATTATTATCATGCAGATTACTATTTAAATCAGTCATCTTGGTGACCTACATATTTACTTCAATGAGGCTTTGCATATTAAATGTATATGGTGATGCTGCCAGAACTGCTGACAGATATATGCTCTGATCACCCAAGACACTAGAAACCATGTAGTTTAATCTAAAGTAGCTGCAATATTGTTTAATATTGCTTTGCAGTACTTCACTATTATTTCCAGTGAAGATAACTGGTGTGAGCTTCCAGTGCAATCAATGGGTGTTGATTACTCTAAGTTGCAAGATAAAAGTATTCAAATACAAACCAAGCTTTTTATGCTCATCGGTGAGGTATTAATGTAACTTAATGGATTAAAGCTGTTTGAGTTTTTTTGTGAGGCTCTTTTTAAAAAAAACAAAGTGCACCCAGACTAGTACGTGCAGTCAGACTAATACATGCAGTCAGAGTTTATAACTGCGTGGTTTTGAAACAGATGCATAAGCTAGTGAAAACTGGGAGTAAAATACTCCACATGTGGAGGTGCATTAAGCAAATTTATTATAATTCTGGATGATTGTGTGAGAGCAATGCCTATAGAAGCTGCTACTGTACATACTCTCACTGCATCTGGGTGGCTGGACTACAACAACTTTTTTTTTTTCTCCCTTACCTTGTCACTCTTCTTATCCTAAAAATCCTGAAATTAGTATAAGAGCAATTTGTCTGCAAGCTTTTATTTTTCAAAAAGTTATTTTGTGCACAGGTTCTGAAGATGATGATAATAACTTAAATTAATCTTTAAAATTCAAATTGGCCAGTTTCGGAGGCAGAGGTGTGCACTTACAAACTCAGTCAGGTTTCCACTGATGTGATCCCAGCTGTCCAAAATTGAGCCAAAAGTTTGGCGCAAGAATGCAGACATGTTAACTGTTGTGATCCTTTTGGCTAATAAAGCTGACCAGTCAGTTACGCTAACTAAGTTTTGTAACTGAAGTTTAATAAGGGTTTTAGGAGACTCCAGTGCAAGCAAGTTTTGTCCACATTTTTTCTCTAAAGGGTATAATGGCAACATCTGTCAGTCATCTCAGGTATTCATTTTATCACTTGTGCTCTCACTGTTCTAGCAGTCTATTCAGACAACATAGAAATGCAGATGTTTTGAAGTACTGTATTGTATCAACAGTAATTCATAGTGGAGTTTTTAAATCTCTTTTTATGCACTTGTGATTCATATAGTCTGAAGACAAGAATTCCGACAGTATGTTTTTAGAAGACTTATAAAGTAACTTTAGTTTGAAAGTAGTTAATTTTTGCCTTGATTACCGTTTATGAAAACAGCAGTATTTATAAAGCAGTCATGTTCTTTGTACAGTGAATAGAAAACTTTCTTGCCCCCCAACCTCACCCACAAAGAACTCAAACAACACCCAAAGACAGACATTCTAAAATATTTTTCTTTCTTTCTTTCTTGGGGGAGGTGATTGTGGTGGACATAATGGTTTATGTAAACTATTTAATGAAATTTTGAATAAATAATAATTTGAAAAGCTTAGTATGCATTTTTATATATGAAAGAACCAATGCTTTCAAAACTGCACCAAGAAGATAGTATCTTTCCAGGAGCTTATAAGAGGGAAGCTACAATGCTTTCTTTAACCATATGATATCCCTCTTATTTATTTTTAAGGGCCATGTCAAGTTAAAACATAAGGCCAATCCTGTGTCCAAATACATGCAAAATACCAATTAACTCTAACTAGAGTTACCTGCATGCAGCTGTGGAATACTGTGTTGCAGTCTAGTGTGAAACTAACTTGAAGCAGCAAGTGCTGATGGCTGGCAACAAAAGTTAGAAAACAAAAGAGGAAAGGAAGGGGTGGTGAAGATAAGTATTTATGAATAATTCCCCTGACTCCCATTTTGACAGGCATTAGTTAAAAAATATTGAATTCAACAGAAGCACAGAGGAAAGCAATTTGGCATTTCTCACTGTGCTTGTATAATAATGTGAAGATACCAGTTTTTATGATGGTGGTTGCTGCCATTATTAGATTTAAGTTCCAGTTGTAATTACACTTTTTCAAATACACTTCAGTTTTTATGTGGGAAGCCTTCTTCATTCTGTGCAGGACATTACTACTCTACAGTAGTGAGCAGTAGTGGTTTCTCTAGCTTATGATTGGTGCTGATACTGTATATGTAAATTAAAAATAATAATTAGTGTGCATACTCATTTCAGTTAAGCTTTTCTCTCCCCCCAGAAATCCAACCACTGTACTCTTCAGTCTGTTTCTTGGTGTTTGAAACGTCTGACCCATGCCATAGAAACTTGTATTTGATTACTGCCCCTGTTTTCAGGCAACTTGTCCCACTGAGCACATAAATAACTGGTAGCTTTTTAATAGTAGCGGTGGTGCTTCTCTACTCTGTAAAAATATAAAATATTTATAATTAATTTCAAGTAGAGGAAGAAAATGGGGATCTGGGGCTGGGGATAAAAATAAGAGAAATGAGGGAAGATGGCAAAAGAGCAATGAGGCTTCATATTTAAAACAAAAATCCACTTATTTTAACATTAATTTCCTACAGCTTATTTTTCTGGAAGAAAGTTCTCATATTTAAGGGTAGTGGGGGTTGAGTAGAGAATACTGGAAGAGTTGTTACTAACTGTAAGTTGTTAGGACTTGCATCAAATAAATCTTTACTCTTGGGCAGATATTTTAAAAATTTACAGCCCATAGGATCTGTGAAAGGATTTCCCTCCTATTCAACTCAAGCTGTTTGTTTTTGTTTACTAGTGGTGCATGACAGTCATCTTTCTCTTGATAGGGAGCATCAGAGCTTACTTTGGCCCTCTGATATTTTGGTTGTAAATGTTAGATTTGCTCCTGCTTTTCTTTCTGACAAATGTTTTCCTGGTACATAGGGATGTTGGCAGATAATACTGGTGTGTAGTGCAGCAGATCAGGTCTAATGCAGTAGCTAAATGAGCATATCAGCCTTATTTTTGTCTGGTGACAGTACGGACAAGTGTGAGTTGAATCTGTTACAATGGTTGAGGTCAGTTATTGCAGTTGGTTAGATGTACAGCAGAATCTGTAAAATGACCAAGCACAGTGGAAAAAATACAGCTCTAGAAAATGTCTTAACTGGTCCCATGTGCAGTTAAAGCATGCATGCAGATGTGATGGGAACTCTGCTACCTAATTGTTATAATGTTCAATGTAAAGCTAATTGTCAGTGTGGTGTGTGCTAGCAAATTAACTTCCGTATGCCGTAGTATAACACAGGATAAATGAGGAGTTTTGGACTCCCAGTCTGTACTGCTGACACACTCTTTCCTTGTGGTTTGGAAAGAGTTCCTAAGGGGAATCAGAATGGCAGCTAAGGAAAGCCATTTGAATAATGTGCATTATATTCACATTAGGGAACCTGCCTTTTCTCTCTACATCCATGAGCGGGTTTTCCTTTCACATTTGTTGCCGATGATTTCAGTGTTTGAATTTTGTTGGCAGCAAAGTAGCTTTGAGATCCAAGATTGCCTTTACGCTGTCTGGTAATGACAGGAAGTAATGTCACATTAAGCTTTTTTCTTTTTCTTTTTTTCAAGAATTACTTGAAGGGAATCTATACAAATAAATAATAACATTGAACCATTGGAGAAAAATAAAATGTTAGTTCTAAAATTGATTTAATCATTTTTGCCAATCTGGATACATTGTATGTAGACTTTTGCATTCTTAATCCCTGATAAATTGGGTTCTGAGCATGAAAGGAAGGATTATCCTCAATTAAGTGTCTAGTCTACGGAAATTAAGACAAAACAAAAATTGGTGTCATGCTGTTTTTCTTCTTAGTGAGTCAACCAGATATTTTTTGACACACAATCAAATCAGTTAACACTGTAGATTTCAATCCAAAATGAAAAGTCTGCTATTAGCTATAAAATCTGTATTATTCCTATAGGGAAAATAGTAATTCTAACACTTCAAAATCAATCATTTGTAGAATGGTAAGACTACCTTTTTTTATTTCATTTGTTGTATTTAAAATAGCCATAAAAGAGAGACGAGAACTGATTAAATCTCTATAGAAATATCAATTGCATGAGAGTGTTGTGAAGCTGATGCTTTTTCGTGCTATCAGTCCTATATTATGCCATTTAGGGCACTAATCATGCGGGAAATACAGACAGTACTTGACCTGACATAATGGGAGAATCTTCTCAGTTTGCTGTTCTAATCGGTAACTGTTCTCTGAACCCTCAAGTCACTTCTGTTGGCAGGAGGCACGCTGAGCCCTGGGTTAAAAAAAGTTTGATGTTGTCATCTGTGTCCCAGTTTTTTGTTTACTGTCATTTGTGTCACTTAAGTATTTCATAAAGTGCTAGTAACATGACTGGAAAATGGAGACCGTTTCATACCACCTGAAGAAATTCCATACAACTGACACTCCGAAGGAGTAGTTTGCAATAGCAAGCATACATACATAAAAACATACTTTCATCAATTGTAGTGGATGTTTTGAAGCTTGCTCTTAACCCTTTAAATATTTTAATGTACTATTTTCATTTCTTGCCAGACTAATCATTGAATTTATCCAGTCTAAATTGATTATTTTCAGGACTGCTGTTAATGTAACTATTTTTTTGAATAGTTAGTAAAAATCTAATTTTTAAAATATCCCTTTATTGTCTACTGTGATTGTATACAACTCAGAACAGTGTTGGCATAATCTGTAAATGAACACTCAAACCATCCAAGATCTCAAACTCTAGGGTGTTAGACGTGTCATGTTAATTTATCCTGCTCACATTCTTACATCATAGGCTTCAGCGCTTGTCAGGGAAATTGACTGGAATATCTACTGCAGTAGCTTCTCGTGGATATTTTTATTCCAGAGTAAGGCTGGTCTGCACTTAAATGTTGCAGCAGCATGAAGTGAAGGCACTACCTATGCCAACGGGAAGGCTTCTCCTTTCATTGTAGGTACTTCATCTCCACATGCTGCTGTCTACACAGGGTTAGGTTGTTTAACTATGTCGGTTGAGGGGGTCTGGATTTTTCACATTCCTGAGTGACATAGTTATACTGATGTAAGTTTATAGTGTAGACCTGGGTGAAGAGACTCTCGTTCTGGGTTAAGAGTTTCCATATGAGGAACTATTGAGGAATAACTATTCTAGTCAATTTTTCTTTTTTCCTCAGTCTGGAAAACTGGAGAGGGATGGAAGGGGCTGAAAAATCATGAGTAGATTTCCTGATGCTGCAAGTCGGTGTGGAAAAATGGTGTTTTTTTGTTTTATTTTTTATTTAAGAATAACCTTGAAAAGATTGCCAATAAGTTTAGTTTCTCAGTTGCTTGCTACCCATTATCCATCCCCAGTGTGACCCTGCAGGGTAATGAAACTGTATTGGGGGTAGCTCTAACATGCCTTGCGCTTCCCCATTTACACCCCACACAAATTTCAAATGTCTCTCTTCCTTCCTCCACTCCTTTGCCCACAGTAGAAATTTTAGTGAAAACAGTTTCTGCATTTAAGGTCTGATCCAAAGTAAGTGGGGATGTTTGCAATGGATCAAGTCTGCATTTAATACCCAGTAAGATACGTTATTTTTTCCAAGATCTTTAAAAATAATTATCTTGTCTGCTACACCCCAAACTATATCCAGTCAAAATGGTTAGCTTTTAAAAATATGTTGGAAGTCGCGCATAGCTGACATAAAGAAGGCAAGTAGCAAAGTATTGTAATGCCCCAGAGCAGTGGTTCTCAACCTTTCCAGACAACTGTGTACCCTTTCATGAGTTTGATCTGTCTTGCATACCCCAGGTTTCACCTCATTTAAAAACTACTTGCTTACAAAATGAGACATAAAAATACAAAAGTGTCACAGCACACTATTACTGAAAAATTGCTTGCTTGCTTATTTTTACTATATAAATATAAATCAATTGGAATATAAATATGGTCCTTACATTTCATTGTATAGTATATAGAGCTGGATAAAGAAGTTACTGTGTGTGTGAATTTTTTGTTTGTACTGACTTCACTAGTGCTTCTTATGTAGTCTGTTGTAAAACTGGACAAATATCTAGATCAGTGGTTCTGAACCTGCAGCCTGGGGCCACATGTGGCCCAGTCAGCACCCATGTGCAGCCCTGTGACATCCTCAGTGCCATACAAGTAGTATATATATTGTGTGGTTGCAGCCTACATCACACACAGAGAGCTGCATGTGCAGCCCACGATGGTAAATAGGTTGAGAACCACTGATCTAGATGAGTTGATGTAACCTCTGCATATCCCATGGGACACATGTACCCCTGGTTGAGAACCATTGCCCCAGAGCACTGTGGCGGGGCAGGGGGAGAGGTGGTGTTATATAGGAAGTTTGCAGATGCTCGTATCTATTTGACTGGATGTTTTCAAGATATATAGTCTCCTTGTTCTTAGGAATTCCAGTTTGTAACAATAATGCATAAGGACTGCTAGTGGTTATTGGGATGGGGAAGTTACATCCCAGAAACTGTGGATCTTTGTCCCTTAATATAATTATTCTGTAAACTAGTAATTAAATACATATCATAGGAACTGCTTGTGCGTGTGCATGAGTATGCTTTGGGGGTTTATATAGTGCCACGTATACTTTTTCGACTGAGAAGTAAGTTTTTCTTCGTTTTTTAGAATACTGAATTGCACAGAAGTGTGTCATCATTGTTTGGTATAGACACGTGCATGTAAACATAGGGTGCAATCATATGTATAGGAACTATGCATTAAAGGGGCACTAAACTTAAAAATAAAATAAAACCTATTTTTGATCTCTGTTAATACTTGAAATTACTCTCTACGTATTTTAGGCACAGATCTTGCAAGTTGCTTGCATGAGTGGAATTTACACCCATGTGGAATAATTTGCAGGATCCAAGTCTTAAAAATACAAATTGCTCTTTCCTTTTTTGCAGTTATTTTCTGTGAGTTTGGAGAATGAAAACCAATGAAGTCAGTGTTACATTTTATTATTAGTTTCCCTTTCAGCTTCTCAATCCTGCAATATTTGTGTTGCTTTAAAAATTATTTCTTAGCTTTTTTTTAAAAAAAAGAACTATTTCTGTTGGTCTTGGGTTTAGCAAAAGCAGGCTTTTCCCCCCAAAACTTTTTAATTTGTGGTCAAATTTGAGTTGACAGTGTCTCTTTAAGCTGTATCTTCTATTGCAGACATTGGGTGTTCATTTTAAAATACAAATCCATTTTTCATTAGAATTGGATTTTAGTATATATTGCTTCTGAAACATTGGCTTCCTTATCCTCTTGTGTATGTATTTGGAAGGAGAAGCTGGGTTAAATTCTGCCTATACTTATCAAGGTAATTAGTTCAGTCATCCAACAAGCCCACCTTTTAGCCACGAAAACTTTGTGGTAAAGACATTACTGTGAGCTTCTTTATACTGAATTTCATTGGACCCTCCCATATGCTTTGTGTAAAGCCCCCTGGCATTTGTGTAGCTTGAATAGTCATGAATAAAAGAGCTTAGAGTGAGCTTTAAAGTACAGCCTCTGAAGTAGACAAAAGAGGATTCAAGTTGTCTTGTGTACCCTGTTTTGTTGTTGTTCCTCTGTGGTTGAGCATTAATGTTTGAGCACTGCAAAGCTTGAGTTTCAAATGCGGAGTCATTCAATGAGTAGCAAACTGACGTACTTTATTTTTATGATATTTTAAGAGTTAAATATCTATGGCTTTTAATTATACACAAATATTTCCTTCTGGACTCACCATTGTATCTGATTTGGCCTAAAGTAAGTTTTCTTTTAAGTATGTAAATGTATATTGGCACCATGCTTCCTTCTTGTGATGATTTTTTTTAGATGGCTTTTAGAAACCAGGCTTATCAGATCTTTTTGATAGGAGTTTTTTGCACAACTCATTCAGCATTGTTCATGGCATTAACACATCACTGAACAAATTGCCCTCTTGCATATGCTAATTCTGTACTTAAAAGAATTCATTGTAATATGTTTTAATGCTTTAGCTGGAGGGGAGATGGGAATCAGAGGCATGTCAAATTGTGTCATGTGACCCAAAAATATTTAAAATGCCTTTTGGGGGGGGGGGGGTCAACAGTTTGTACTTAGCATAACTGAATGAAAGTAGCCTGTGTTATTTGTAGAAAAGATTAGTCTTTGCTCTTGTCTTTTGTATGTGTACTGGCCTCAGTTGTATGGGTACACTCACACTTTACAGCGCTGCAACTTTCGCGCTCAGGGGTATGAAAAAACACACCCCTGAGCGCTGCAAGATACAGCGCTGTAAAGCGTCAGTGTAATCAGGGTGGCAGCGCTGGGAGCACGGCTCCCAGCGCTGTACGCTACACCCGTAAAGGATGTGGTTTACATGCAGCGCTGAGAGAGCTCTCTCCCAGCACTGCCGCTCTGACCATACTCACACTTCAAAGCGCTGCCGCGGCAGCGCTCCAAAATTCCAAGTGTAGCCATACCCTAAGACTGATTAAAAATGTGATAGCTTTAATTTCACACTAACAGTGAAAATATTTAATCTTTCTGTTTGCAGTAAATTTGTTGAGGACATCCTTTTGAGGTTACTATCACAACTAATAAATAAACAACCACTGGGTAATCTTACTCTGTAGTGAACACCTACTTAATTGTTGTTGTTTTAAGAGGTAGTGTACGTAATGATACATGCAATGGGCAGATCCTCCAAGCTTTATTTGTTTTTGACATTGGAGAAATCCATCCTTAGTTAATAACTTTATATTTGCAATTATAATGTATAAATGCCACTGTATGTTTGTGTATATGTGAATACATATAAAATACTGTATGTTCACGAATAAACAGTGTTTCTCCTAAAGTAAAACAATGAGGTCAGTTAAATTGAGTAACCTCACAAATAATTACTGACAAGTGAACTAAATTTCTGATAGGTTGATTTATACAAAGATTAAGCAAAGAATAAGCAAAATATAAAATGCATGAATCCCTGTCATTATAATTTCCCTTTGAAGATTCTGATGAGTTGAATTAAATTGAATGAGAGATTGAGAAGGTATTACATTTCTAAAATATCTATTGCATCTAATTTTAGTTTTCAGGTGTATATGAAGGAATTCGGGAAGGAATTTTTCATTGACCTTGTTTTTTGTCTTTACAGAGTAATTCTCTGTTGGTACCAGACGGTCTGCGAAACACGGATAAACGCAGGAATGGTCCTGAATATTCCAATGACATCAAAAAAAGAAAGGTCGATGATAAGGATTCCAGCCACTATGTAAGAAATCTGTTGCAAATAAATTAATCATTTATTTGCAGATTATATTGTGAGTGAGCAGTGAAATAGTTGTTAAAAGCAGGGCGGATTGATTGATTTAAATCAGTTATTTAAATCACCCATTCTAATAATTATTTACATTAGCAAACAGGCAACCTCATTTAAATAATCTATTATCTAGTTTTGTATTTATACTTTTTAGTTATTTTCCTAAAGAAGATTAATTCTCATGTTGAATTGCAACTAATATAGCTTCACATTAAATTTGGTGTTTGTTTTTGCTAATCAGCAGGATACACAACATTTATTCAGGCAGTTATATAGAATAATTTACATTTATTTGGATTCTTAATTTTTCTTAATTCATTTTTAATTTTTTATGATAGAAAATGTGAATGGTGCATTTCTTATTTATTAAATGATTAATTTTAACATAAGATTTATGTCAAGCTCTATTTTGATGGAATTTCAATTAAAAATGCACAAAAAATGGGATACTAATTTTTAATTAAACTATCTTAAAAATACTGCATACATAATGTGAAAGTTTATCAAAAGATGTATCAAAATATGTTTTGGATTTAAAACATCTGATTTGTTAAACAAAGGAAGTATTATCTGTAGTTGATGAATCTGATTTTCTGGTCACCTTGTCCTTAAGATTTTAGAACTAGTAGATCTCATAGTCTCAAACCTAGTTTTCATTCATAGATTGGAAGAGAAAAACAAGCTTTCCTGCATTTTCAACTGCATTAGTTATTTAACTTTGAATGAACTAGTCAGAGAACTAAAATAATTGAGTAAACTGAAATTAAGAAAATAGTCTCTCTGCACTTTCAATTATGTACTGCTTAATATTATTTTTGCTATTAAATTACATTATTTTAATACATTATTATAAGTTTAGACCATAGACCATAGATTATCATAGTTCTAATTTTAATTGTAAATAGGTTTATTGAAAACAAAAATAAAAACTGATTTAAATTTTAAAAACCTGATTAAAAAAATCCACCCTTGTTAAAAACTGTATTTCAGGTTTCGTGTGGTTGTTGCCACACTTACTGATGATCTCCATATTCATTCATGCTATATAATGTAATGACTGAATAGTTTAGCCTAGTCCCACGATTATTACTGTCATTGAGTTTTAGGGAACCAGCAGTGCCTGCCTTTAGGAGTCAGAAGCCTTCTAGGATTCAGAAGCAAGTTGTTTACCTCTGTTTCCTCCCCTTATGCAAATTGTAATACACCTCTACTGCGATATAACGTGACCTGATATAACATTTATTTGGATATAACATAGTAAATCAGCGCTCCGGGGGGGCGGGGCTGTGCACTCCGGAGGATCAAAGCAAGTTGGATATAACGTCGTTTCACCTGTAACACAGTAAGATGTTTTGGCTTCCGAGGACAGTGTTATATCGGAGTAGAGGTGTAGTAGCCACCATTATAGCTTGAATGTGCCTCAAGGTCGTGAGGGTACATCTACAAGGCAAGCAGTAACCTGTGGTGAAATCCATCCCCCTCCTTAACTTCGGAGCCCGAACCTAAATGTCTACACAGCTATTTTTAGCACTGTAGTGCAATCCCCACAAACTTGAGTCTGTATAGTCTCTGAAACACACTGCCACTGGTTTCTGCTTGCCATGTAACCTAACAAAGCTACTACTACTTACCCTGGTTGAAATTACAAAATTTCTATGAAAAGCAATGGAAAAAAAAATAAAAACCCACCAGTAAAATGTTTGCACGGCTTGTGTGTTGTCTTTTGACCAGCTTTACTTGCCCTTGAAGTTCCAAAGAGCCAACAGCAGAAAGGGTTGTGGATCATATGCACTGGCTGCAGTGGCTCAGCATTTCTCCCCTTAGCCTTCTTGCAAGATTATGGTAGATAAGCATGGGAGGAGCAGAATTGAATGTAAATTAAATAGAAATAATAGTAATTGGAAAGGGAATGGAGATGTTAGTCACACAGAGGAACAGAGGGGAGGACTGATCTATTTTTGTTAAAAGTGGAATTGTGACACAATTGTACGGTGGTAAGAATGCTCTGAGTCCGTGGTTTCAGGCTCTAGCTGCATTGCTGATCACTCAGACCCAAGAAAATTAGATTCTATTGTACAGTAACTCCTCACTTAAAGTCATCCCGGTTAACCTTGTTTCGTTGTTACCTTGCTGATCAATTAGGGAACATGCTCATTTAAAGTTATGCCGTGCTCCCTCTAATGTTGTTTGGCAGCCTCCTGCTTTGTCCACTGCTTGCAGGAAGAGCAGCCTGTTGCAGCTAGCTGGTGGGGGCTTAGAACCAGGGTGGACTGACAGCCTTCCTATCAGCTCCCCCATCAGCAGCCTGCTCCCCTAAGTTCCCTGTGCTGCAGCCGCCCAGCAGGCTAGCAGTTGCAACTATCTGTCCCCTCCCCCCCACGCCATGTGCTGCTCCTGCCCTCTGCCTTGGAGCTGCTCCCCAAGCCTCCTGCTTGCTGTGTGGGGGAGGAGAGGGAGAGGGAGGGGGGCTAATATCAGGTGTCTCCCCTCCCCCCTGCTCCTACACCCAGCTTACCCCTTCTCCATATAGAGCAGGATGGGGACACAAATGGCGAGAGACAGAGAGAGCCTGGGGCAGCAGCTGCTGTCTCAACTTCCTGATCCAAGACAGTTGTCCTTAGAGTGAATCAGCTTCCTTAAAGAGGCAGTGTGCTTTTCTCTCTCTCTCCCACACACAAGGTGTGTGTCTGTCTCTGTCTGCTACGCTATCTCCCCTCCCCTCCATTCCTGCTGCCTTGTAGAGTGAGAGGCTACATTTAACAACGTGTTAACCCTTGAGGGCTCAGCCCAGTGCTATTTCATCATTTAGCACAGGGTTTCTCAAACTGGGGGTTGGGACCCCTCAGGGGATCATGAGGTTATTAAATGGGGGGTCATAAGCTGCCAGGCTCCACCCCAAACCCTGCTTTGGCTCTAGCATTTATAATGGTGTTAAATAGATAAAAAAGTATTTTAAATTTATATGGGGCGATCGCACTCAGGGTATGGCTACACTTGGAATTTCAAAGCGCTACCGCGGCAGCGCTGTGGGAGCGCTGCAGCGGCAGCGCTTTGAAGTGTGTGTGTGGTCGGAGCGGCAGCGCTGGGAGGGAGCTCTCCCAGCGCTGCATGTAAACCATATCCTTTACGGGTGTAGCGTGCAGCGCTGGGAGCCGCACTCCCAGCGCTGCTGCCCTGATTACACTGACGTTTTACAGCGCTGTATCTTGCAGCACTCAGGGGGGTGTTTTTTCACACCCCTGAGCGCGAAAGTTGCAGCGCTGTAAAGTGTGAGTGTAGCCATACCCTCAGAGGCTTGCTATTTGAAAGGGGTCACCAGTACGAAAGTTTGAGAACCACTGATTTATCAGCAAGGCATTCCCTGGAAAATATCCCACTCTCTAATGTCACCACCTCAACCAAGCTTCACAATCATAGCTGTGAATAGTATTAAATTCTTTGTTTAAAATGTTTACTGTGTGTATGTCTGTATAATATATAGTTTTTTTTATCTGGTGAAAAAAATTTCCCTGGAACCTAACTCCTCCATTTACATTAATTCTTATGCGGAAATTGGATTCTTTTAACATCGTTTCGCTTAAAGTCGCATTTTTCAGGAACATAACGACAACGTTAAGTGAGGAGTTACTGTAATTCTCAACATCTGTGGGTATGATTTATCTCTTTCACTTGATCTCAGGTTTTCACCAGATGCTTGTGTTGATCACAATAGGTGCAGTTCTATCCTCAGTGACACCCTTGTAGTCTCTTTGATTTTGGGGTTGCATCAGAGCAACTGTAAGCAGATTGGGGCACCTTCCTTCTCCTGTTAACCTAGCCGTATATTACCACTGCATCTTTGAAACCAAGGTCTGTGATTTCTTCCACCATCTTGTATAGATGCTGGGAACTTTTGACAAACTTTCCTATGTACTAAAATCTTTCAACTCACTAGTGTCCAGATGCTGGCAGTTTTGGGAGTATTAGTAACCTCATTTATTCAAAGGAGAGCATGCTAAAACCATTGTCTGTTTCCTTGGGAATCATATACAATGTGAAACTGTTGATTTTATGGAAGATAAGACAACTTCTCTTTTTGGTAGAAACAGTAGGAATGAAACTGGATTATAAATAGATAAGATAAATACTTAATTCTTAAAACAAAGAGTTTGAAATAATTCCATGCTGGAACAGGCTTCATATTTAAAGATTTACTAGATTTCCAACTGCACTCACATGGCTGCTGTTTTCCTGCTTTCCTAAAAGCAGCACTTTTAATGACAAGGAGGCATTTGTGTCTAGAAAGCAGAAATAAGTTGGCTAAAGGGAATTGTGGGATTGGAAATAGGACAGTAAACTCGAGATCTTTCCATTTAATTTCTGCTCAAAACTTTTTGATATTATGAAGCTTGAAAATGGAAAATGGGATGGTCTCATACTGGACTCTAGACTTATCCAGAATTACCTTGGACTTAGGAGAATCTTCTGAAACAAGTAGTACACACAGGAAACTTCTTTGAAAATCTTTGCCATTGTGCTTTTCATGTTCAAAGCACTGTGCAAACTGTAACTAATCCTGCAACTCTCTTTTACAGTGGATAGGACTGAAACATACAGGTTAACAATGAGAGCAGTTAAGGATGTCTTTTTTCCTCAGAATGTAAACACTCACTGGAGTAGCCATACATCATTTATATTTTATAATTAAATACAAATATTCTTTCAAATATCACAAATCTAATGTAAAGCTAAAAGGCAAAAGAGCTGTGCTCCGATTTTCATCAAATTTGTATATTTGCCCTATCATTTATAAAAGTGGCGAAGGACTCTCTGCTGCTAATGGTGTGGCTCTCCTCTTTCTGTCGGTCTATTTCGGGTAGGACAGTGATGTTTAATATTCAGGTTTTGAATCCAGCAGATGCTTAGCCTTTTCCCGTTCTTTTCAACTGTATTAAATGAAATAAACAATTTTTTGTAGGACAGCGATGGGGACAAGAGTGATGATAACTTGGTTGTGGATGTATCCAATGAGGTAACTTAGTTTTTATTTTTTGCATTTTTAACATTTGCCCAAGCATTGAAGGAAAAATTCACTATCATCTAAATGTATATAAAAATAATACTTGGCTATTTTTCTTTTTACTAATATTAGTAATTAACCTGAAAAATCTTAAAATTTAATGCCTGCTGGCTGCCATATAACAGGACAGAGCAAAATGGGCTGTCTTATCTGCTCCTTCTTGCACTGGTTCATACACGTTTGATCTTTCCCATAAGATGCATTTTAACATTTCACAGCTGCTGTCATGGCTGCCTCTATGTGGTGGGGAAGAGTTAAGATGGAGATGTATGTACAGGACCAGGGTTGATCAGGCAGTGTTTTTAAATCAAAGTGTCTTTGGCAGGGGTGGGATTGGAACACAGGGTTAAAGTGAACTGAGAGTTGAGATGCAACTAGATAAGTCCACAGAATTTCCTAGGGGTGAGTGGCTCTTTAGGAAGACCTTACCATTCTTCAGGAAAGACAGTCTAGGTAGCAGCAGTTCCTGCCAGCAGCACCAAGGTGGAGGGGACTAGTCCAACTCCCTCCTCCGCCTCTTATGTCCTGCAGATACAAGACTTTGGGAGCATAGGATGCCATCAGTCCTCTTCTCTTACTCCGATCTGCCTTCTAGCAGCACTGGGAGGCAGGGCCTTTACCAAGCCATGGTGTACGGATGAGGTCCGCTCTGTCAGCCATCAGTTTCGTATCATTGGATGGTGGAAAGTGGGTATCCGAGCAGGGAGCTAGGTAACTAGCAACATCCTCAGAAGTCCAGACCACAGCAATATCTGAGCAGACGATACAGAATTGATTAAAAGACTTTCTGCTCTCCTGCATCTGATAACACCTGGAGGGGCCCACCCGACCCCCAGGAGAACAGCAGTGGGTGTGGAGGAATGTCATAAACAGATAGTAGGAGTTAATAGAACAGAAGTACTTTATATCTCTTTTAACTGTAAGGGGTTAACAAGTTCAGTAAGCCTGGCTGTCACCTGACCAGAGGACCAGTCAGGAGACAGGATACTTTCAAATCTTGAGGGAGGGAAGTTTCTGTGTGTGCTGTTAGTTTTTGGTTGTTCACTCTGGGGGTTCAGAGGGATCAGACGTGCAACCAGGTTTCTCTCCAATCTCCCTGATACAGGTTCTTATAGATTCCAAATAGTAAGTACTAGGTAGATGGCGAGTTAGGTTTTGATGTTTGTTTTCCCTTATTTGCAAATGTGCATTTGGCTGGAGGGGGAGTTTAATTGTGCATCTTGGTATGGAGGCAGTTCATATTTGTATTTTGCTGAAAGGATTTTAATTTGTACTGGAATAACTTAGGGGGAGGTACTTCCCATGTCCTTAGCTGCTAAAAACCCATGTACCGTAATCATCTTAAATTTACAAAGAAATTTTTTCTGTTTTTCTCTTTCTTTAATTAAAGTTCTTCCTTGTTTAAGAACCATTTTTTTTTTTTTTTTTCCATTCTTTGGTGTGAGGACCGCAGGGAACGGTCAGGGGTGGATTCAGCCAGGGATTGGTGGGGAGAAGGAGGGGTAAAGGGGAGAGAGCTCTAATTTCTCTCTGTGTTCAGGATTACTTTCTCTCTCAGAGAGTCTGGGAGGGGGAAAGTATGATACGAGGGGGGGAAAGGTGAATTTTCCTCTCTTTTAAGTTCAAGGAGTCTGAATCACAGTGATCTTCCAGGGTAACCCAGTGGAGGGAGCCTGGGAGAGGCAACGTGGGGAAAGGGGTTCTAACTTCCTTTTGTAAGATCCAGAGGGTCTTGGGTCATTGGTGTTCCCCGTGGCAAGGTTTTGGAGGGACCAGAGTTACCCATGGCACTGTAATTCCTGGTTGGTGGCAGCGCTACAGGTTCTAAGCTGGTAATTAAGCTTAGAGGAATTCATGCTGGTACTCCATCTTTTGGATGCTAAGGTTCAGAGTGGGGAATTGTACCATGACAAGGAACCATTGGAGTCCTGATGGCTTTGCAGCCTCCGCCCAGGGCAGGCATGTGGCCGGGGGGCTGGGAGGGGGAGGAGGGGGAAGGAGGAGGAGGAGTGGGGGGGAAGGTTTGCTGCATAGAGGGGTAATATGGACAGTTTGTATAGAGGAAAGAAAACAATAGATAATACATACTCTATGGGCCAGGAGCTCAGGGTCATTTTCTTTGAGGGTGGGGATAAGCAAAATGGGTTATCGTTTGATAAGAAATTTTTAAAATAATGTTTGCATTATTCAGAGCTATCATGCTGCGGACACTATGAACTGCATAATCATACTACTGTTACTCTTGTTCTCCCTTCCGTCTTACTGTTTGTCACACACTTGTCATATCTCATCTGTAATTATATTGTAATCTCCTCTCTATATATTTAAGAAAAAAATTAATATGCTATTATTTAAAACTCACATGCAAAATTAACTGGATTTATTTTAATCAGTGGGCTAACTGCCCCCACTGACCAGATGAAGAGGAGACATTGTCACAGAGAAACAAACAAAAACTAATATTTAAAAAATATTATGTATTTTAAACTAATCTATTTAAAACTTTCCAGTTTTTTCTTGGTGCTAATTCTGTGGCAGTGCTTCGTACAAGCCCATAGCCATAAAGTAGTTTTCTGCTGTCCCTCTTCCCCCATTTGTATTTGTTTTTTGCTTTATTAGTATTATTATTTTAGGATCCTTCATCACCACGGGCAAGTCCAGCACACTCGCCACGTGAGAATGGCATAGATAAAAACCGCCTGCTGAAAAAAGATGCCTCTAGCAGTCCAGCATCCACAGCCTCCTCAGGAAGTTCCACTTCCTTGAAATCCAAAGAAATGAGTTTGGTGAGTATTAAAAGCAGTCTGCAGTCCAGAGGAAACACCTATCTATTTCTCATGTGTGTGGTCTAACTACTAATTACTGTGCATAGTGGCTTGCTTGTTGGCAGCGGATGTCTGATTTTATACACTTGAAGTTGAAGCACGTTCTTGTTTATAGTACTATACAACCCCCTTCTTCGCTGATAAAAACTTCTACTTCACACTGATCTTTCCTATGCACTTATAACTAATGGTTTCCAAGTTTACCGTATAATGCAAATGGTTCACTTTAAACAGTGTTTTCTTTTTCGAGTTGAAAATAGCTTACGCTTATTCTTCACTACAGACAAAACATACACACTATACACAAAACATAAAAGTTCTGCAAAATCATAGTTGCCTTCTTCTAAATAGGCTGTTTTACTCTCTCTTTTGGTAAAATAGCATTAAATTATTTGATCATGTTATACTGGCACATTTTATTAAATTGTTTTATTTTAGGAGATTATCAATTAGGCATCACTCCTTTTTTGGACTTTAATCTGGGACATTAGACAAATTGTTATCTGTAATATTTGAGATGCCGATTTTAGACTGAAAGAATTTGGTGATATGTAGAATATTGTCCTGAATTAAAATTATCTCAGACATATTAATGCCTGTGGAGGAAGGAAAAAATGACCTTCTGCATTTTGTGCTTATTTAATTTTGGCAGGAATAGGAAAGGTCAACATTTCTCACTCACAAGTTAATGCTATCAACATTGTGTGGATTTATGAAAATTGGCTGAGGGAGTAGGCAGTAGGTGCCCAGTGTCCCAGCTGCTGTTGTGATAAATTGTGTAATATGGCCTGGATTAAAAATAATACTCATTTAATTTGTTTAATGATACCAGCATGAAAAAGCCAGCACGCCTGTTCTGAAATCCAGCACACCGACTCCTCGAAGTGATGTGCCAACTCCGGGCACTAGTGCTACTCCAGGACTTCGTCCAGGCCTTGGCAAACCTCCAACAATGGACCCTCTAGTTAACCAAGCTGGTAATGCATTGCTTTTCATGTGCTTTTCTAAGCCTTCCATTAATCTTTTACTTATGTAATTTGTGAATATTAAATAAATGTATTGCTTTATTCTTTATATTGTTGAAGAGGTTTGATAAGAAACAGATGTTCAGACTTAGTTTTCAGCAGCTTGTACCTCTTTCAGACTGTTTAGATTTTTTATCTTCTTTCCAAATAATCTAAACTATGTAATGACTTCTTTAAAGTTTCTGCTAATTATTCTGAATGCAAGCTCCTTGCTAGCCTTATCCTGTATTTGAAACAGCTAATATTTCCTGAAATGTAAATCGTGACAAATTCAGAGCTATGCTTACCTTTGCTATTCAGTCTTTAGATGTCAGTTTTCTAAACTGTACCTCAGCCTTATTGCAGTAAATAGAGAGAGACCAAATAACATGAACAATGGGGAGAAGGAAAATAGGAAGGAAGGAAGGAATGGGCAGTATGTGTAGGAATTATTAAAAGTAATCAGAATAGCTAGGCATATATGAGCTCTCATTTACAGAGAGCCAGGATGTGTGGTGGTGATGAGCCTAGTTCAGAATGTACCTGGCAACATTAAAAGGGACTGTGGACAGAAGGGAAGACTGGGTGTTGCAAAAGAAGTATCCATCTGGAATGACAGTGATTTCTTCCCTGTATGCAGAGAAATAGAAAATTACTTGAATTCAAAATGAGCACATTATTTCATTAAACTGCAGCTGCTGGTTTGAGGACACCCTTGGCGGTGTCAGGACCATACCCTACTCCATTTGGAATGGTACCTCATACTGGCATGAATGGAGAGTTGACCAGTCCAGGGGCAGCGTATGCCAGTCTGCACAATATGTCCCCGCAGATGAGTGCTGCTGCAGCTGCAGCCGCCGTGGTTGCCTATGGACGATCTCCTATGGTAGGAAACACGTTGCTTGCCATCTCAATAGGATGAGTTTTGGTTCACTGGGAAAGCTACATGTGTCATTTAACATTGTCTAAGTTTCAGGCCATAACAACAGCAGAGGCTTGGCTACTTCACTGTATGTTTCACTTTGCTCTATGGCTACAGAAGCAAACTCGTGCCTTGAAAACAGACCCTCAGTGTATTTATGTATGTTTCAGTTTTTGTTTGCCTTCATTAGTGCTTTGGTTCAATAAGAAGTGCCAAACTATTTATATATTTTTGTGAATAAAAAGGTAGTGTTGGAAGCTACAAAGCTCTTCATTGGTTCTCTGGACATCTGTTTTTCTCCTACTGGAGCAGATTTGTACACTTTATAGACATACTAAATTAATCCTGTAGCACGTAGAAGGCTTTTTATCCACTCTTTTGTGCTTGTAGTTTTATTTTTTATGAAAATAAAAATTTGAAGTTGGTTGGTGTCTCTCTTTTTTATTGCTCTGTGGCCTGGAGAGTTAGAAAATTCCTTATGCCTAGCAACAGTGCAAATAAGGTACTCCTTTAGTCACCACTACCATACAGTAAAACTAAATAGGGGCCCAGTTATGCGTGAAAGTATTTGCAGGATATGTGAGGCTTGGTTCTTTATTCTCTAAATTCTAGAATGAGGCTTATCTTTTTAACTGGAAAACAGTTTTCTTGAGCAGGAAGGATGGAAATTGTAAACGGCATATACGTGTCATTAAAACTACATGCATTATGGTTTTAAGTTATGGATACCATTTCAAAGGATGAACTTTAATTCACTTTGGTCCATATTTGTTGTAGGGGTTGCTTGAAGTATGTATTTATACTAGATGAATTAATATAATAAGATTTAAAATGCTAGGAAATCCTAAAGTAGCACATAATGTATTAAGCATATCATTACTGTCATATTTAAGCTGTTATGATCATGTACATCTATTGGTTCAGTTTTTGAATGTGAACACTGGACAACATAAAAATAAATCTCCTAAGAATGTCCCTTTAATGCATTCCAATAAGAAACATTTGCATTTCTAAAATACTCTACACCATTTTTTTAATACATAAAATGAGTTGGGGATGAAGGAAGGGGAGCTGTGTTTTCTCATTCAACAGGCTTGAGATTTATTCATTTTTCACTATCAGGTTGGATTTGATCCTCCTCCTCACATGAGAGTACCTGGAATCCCTCCAAATCTAGCAGGAATCCCTGGGGGGAAACCGTAAGTAACTTTTAACACCTTAATAACATCTGAGAGCACTTATCTTATGTCAGCAAACAAGACTTCCAAATGGAATGGTATCTTGGGTGTTTTGAAAGAGATTGCTGTTGTCCTCTTCTGATAAGGAGTATATCTTCTAAATTTTCAACTGGCAGCTGTCGTCTTAATCACATTTGTGAACGTTTAATTATTTCTGGAGAGAAGCTGTTGGTGGGATACATCCCTGAGTTTCCTTTCTCTCAAAGTTGCTATTGAACTAGAGGTAGCTAGGGGAGTTGGAAATTAGTAGTGCTCAGCAGAAGAAATAAGATGTTTTTGCCTTTATATTGAAACATGTGAAGCTGTCTTTCAGCTGCTACAAATTGTGGGTGCAAATCATATCCCCCTTCTATTGGTAGATATTTTAGCAGGAGTGAAGGTCTGAAATCACTGTGTCTCAAGCTTCAGAAATTTAGCTGGCACTTAATGGGGATCATAAGTACTTACTTTGGCAAAAGGTACAGAACTTGCATAATGAAGCAGGCACTTCTGAAAACTACCTCAGAGACATGCAGCTGTAGAGCAGCCGAATACACAAGCAAAGATGTACAGTGGACATATAAAAGTAGGAGGGTTTATTTTCACAGCAGTGCTTGAAATTAAATGCTTGTATTAATACTAAATTCACTATATAAAGAAAAGAGCACTTAAACTAAAAAACTTGTTAATGGTGACCATGCCATTTTGGATTCACAGATAAGTGTATTTTGGATTTTTAGAATAATTTTATTTTTTTACTGTAAAGGTAATAAAATGAAAGCAGTCTGATAGTTAGCTAATATTCTGCTCTGTCAGATGAATTTTGAAATTCTCTTAAAGATGTCTGGCTTTCTGTATTTTCACAATATAGTGCTTTGTTGGCATATTAAGCAACATTTTAAAATTATGCCGCTAAAATATGTGTTTCAGTTTGGTGGGTGAGCATTTTGTTGAACCTTGAGCGTTTGCAGCAATTTGATTTAAGTAGGTTGTAAAGGTTTAAGTAACCTTAATTAAACTTGGTTAGGTTCCACATTTAGGGTAGAATCATGGACACAGAAAAAAAACAAAAAAATCCAAGCCTCTAAAAACTTCTTATTTTAACAGTTTTCTTAAAGATTTTTAGAAAATAATTTTATACAGTTTTAAACAGAGCATAATTTCCAAAAGAATATATTATTGATAAAACTCAATTTTCTGGTGGTATTTCCTTTATAACAGGTGTATAGTTTCCCTCTCAACCTGCTCTGTTTCCTGGCAGTGTATATCTAAAATGCATGCCTAATTTGTGTATGGGAAACCCTTCCTGTTGATTACAAATATTCTGCAATATCGTTCTAGTTTACATTAAACTATCTGCCTGATTTAATAGTGAAACTGGTTTAAATTTTCCGCTCTTCACTCATGTCTTCCTCTCACAGATGCATCATATGCCTCCTGATTGCCTCATGACTTTGTTATGAAGCTTTGTGCTTACACAGGTTCATACTCACATTCACTTGTCCTGCACAGCTTTCAGAAGAATGCAGTCACTTAATTTTTAGTGTGAATTGTAAGTTAAGAAAAATGTACTGTGTTGAACCTTACAAGTTGAATCTTTACAAACACACCTTGATTTGCTTCCACCGTGCTTTTCAACCTCATGTGCCTGTCATCCTGACTGATTAAATTGTGCAGTGAATATGGTGTTTTGTGGAGTGCATGTTTCTTCTCCCACTTTTTCCTCTTTCATAGGAATTAAGGGCAAACTGCTCCTCCTAAATCTGTTTTCTTAGCTAATTACTGCACTTTTACATGAAGACTCGACGAATAGGTTGGCACTCTCAGGCCCTTCTTGGACTGAATTTCATGAATGAAATCCTCACCTGCGGAAAAGATTAGAGAAGAGATAGTGAATGTACTGCATTTCTAAGAGGGTTCTAAGGATGGTATTATGCATCAAACATTGGCTGTCAGGTTAAATATGAAGAGCGTACTAGTTCTTAAAATAGATTTTTTCTGTTTTAAGGGGCTATTCCTAGTGACTTCCTAGTTACTTCAGTGAAATGGGGCCCACAGTTTTATAAATAAAATATTGTTGAATCGTTCATAAGGCCAATAGATATGAGTAATTTTAATTCCTGGACTTCATTTATTAAACCATTTCACTATTTCCATTTCATGACTTCCAGAAATATTTAATAAAAAGTGTACTGGGGAAGGGGGCTCAAATCTAGATATTGTTGCAATGTTCGAGGCACATCAGCCATGTCTGTTTCCTATTGCTTAAAAAGTATTATTTGAATGAAAAATATTGTGTGTGTTTTCCTTCTAGTCACTTAGATTTTGACAGAGAGTTTAAAGCTTAGTTATTGAAACTGCTTCTGAGACCCCTCACTTTCAGTTAAAAGTTACACAGTCAGTCATACTCCTGGTCATACTACTTGGAGACTTCTTGGTCCTTTGCTGATAGTCACTGCCTCCTTTGCCTGTTTTTACTATAAACATGATAAACTTTTAAAATCCCAGTAGTCTTCAGTTGACTGCGTTAGGATTTAGACTTATTTTAGCCTCGTTCATCCACAACTAGTAGGATGTCTTCCATTGCCCAGGGTAACTTTATGATATCATCTTTTATCTGTGTTAAGTCTATTGACATTTTCTGGTACAAAATATGGGTGTAATGCGGCATCTGTCACAGAATTTCACAGACTGCAGGGGAATTCTCAATTTATATTTGAAACCTACTTTCTCCCAGACACACAAATTGAGATGCCACATTGTGTTTGTGTAGTAAATGAGAGATGGCATTTTAGTTGTGTATCCTGTTGCAGGTGGGAGGGGGAGGAAGTTTTCCCATTAGAAATACTGAATCCCCTGCCATCTTTATCTGCTGACTGCTGTAACTCTCTGTAGTTACTCTGGGCTCTTGTTTTTTGTTGTTGTTCTAAGTACCATTGACTCAGTTCTCTCTTTCCAAAGGACCAGCATTTTTGTGAGCACCTGTTCTTCTTTGACCACTGTACACACTGAAATCTTATTATTAGAAGAGATTGCTGTTAGAAAAATAAGCTGCCTCTTAGGAACCTGCTCTTGTTTTCCAGTTGCCTGCTGTTGCAAGAATTCCCTCTGGAAAACACCCTTTTTTCTACAGCTTCACCTTCTGCTGTGTCACTAAGTTTAGGTCCCTTACTCCCAACCTTTTCTGCTTTTGTTTTTTTTTAAATCTGCCGCTGGCAAGTTTGTTCCCTTCAGAGCCTAATCCTGTTACCAGTGATGCTAGTGACTGTGGGCCATTGCATGCTGACCTAAAAGCTATAAGGTGTTTCAGTTCTCAGTTCCCATTACCACAAATTAGCTGGTCTTGGCAGTTGATAGCAGTGCCCCTTAGACACTCTTATCTTCTTGTGTTTCTCCCTGAGAACCATTCCTTCCATTTTCTCTTCATCTTGCTGTCAAGCTGTATTTAGTATTTATTCTTCAGTTTTCCTGCCTTCTTTCTGTGGTTTTATGGTGTTTTCCTTTTCTTGTGTATCATCTTTCTATATTCCCTCCATTGCTGAAGCCTACTGCTAATTTTTTCCATTACTGTGGAACTAATATTTCTCTATATTTTTCTTTTGTCTGCCTTTAACTGCTGTTATGACTTACTACTTTTTACTTCTTGTTGTTCAGTTTCACACTTCCATCCTCATAACGAATGATTCAAGCTTATACTTTAAAATCTCTTGCTCGGTAGTATTTGGAAGAGGTCCAATGATCTAAAACTACTTCAGTTTCTTTAGCTATGGCAATTATTAATTTATCTTGTGGTATATTCGTCATGTTGCACAAGAGTGAATTTCTTTAGATTTTTCTCTTGTTTTTTTCTTTCTCTTCTGGTGTGGTTTCGAAATCAGTAATTACTTTTCTCCTGAAATCAGTACTATTTGCAGAGATGACTATCTGGTGGGTGACAAATCATGCACCTTGTCCTTTCTTTCCCTACTGTACAGTGAGCAACACGCAGTATTTTATACTCTTTTTTTGGCTTAGTGCCGTATTCATATTTGCTCATTTAATTAGTCATTCCAGTGGAGTTTTTAGCTTTCTTTACAGTCCCCTATGGCTGTTGTGTTAACATTCTTACAGGTTTTCCCAGGGTGTGAGTTCTGACTTCTTCTAGCACTACGTTGCTGCTCTCAGCATTGATGCTAGAATTAATGGTAGCAACATTGTGGTCATAAACCTGACAATTAAAGAACATGCTGTCTTAAAATAGAATTGAAATGATTGCAGCTGTTTGTGAAGGAGTGCTGCTGTCAGTGAGATTGGAGTGGCTGACAATATGGGGCAGGGCGCTGAGGCTGGTGGGGCAGGTAACATTCACTGGGCTAGGGGGCAGGTAGTGCTGGGCTGGAGGGCAGTGCTGGGATGGGGCAGAGGCAGGTACCTGTCAGTCTCCAGCACTTGACCAGTGCCAGGGACAGCAGCCTCTTCACCTTGGAGTCTCCCCCGCTTGCTCGGGGGCTGCTCCTCCTCTTGGGCTCCCCGGACGCTGCCACCACGGATCCCCGGGAGGACACGGAGCAGGGGACGCTGCCATGGAGTAGACGCAAGGGGCCAGGCTCAGCTGGGGCCCCGCATCTGCTAGCCAAGAGCAGCAGGAACCGGGCGCTGTTCGGGGGAGCCGGGCAGCCTGAGCCCAGGACAGTGGCAGTCTCTGCAGCAGCAGGAGGAGGTGAAGAGTGTAGCCCGCCATGGTGGCAGGAGAGGCTGCGCTGCTGCTGCTGTGTCTCCATCCTGCCACGTGGTGCAGGAGAAGGAGGTACCTACAGCCGCTGCCCATGGAGCCGAAGCGCGGCCTGGGGCACAGTCCCGCTTGCTGATAAGGGCCAGGCTGCAGCTTCCTGCTCATAGCCAGATCAGGAGCGAACCCAGCCCCCAGTCATCGCCCTCTGCTGCCCCTGCCCCACTCCTCCCAGCAGCCTCTGCTCCCCCAGCTCAGCCCCACATACCTTTCAAGGGTTACCATACGTCCATATTTTCCCAGATGTTCTTAGATAGTTTAAAAATTCCTCCCAGATGGCAATTTAACAACTAAAAAGCCAGACATGTCCGGGGAAAATATGGCCGTATGGTAACCCTAGGGTTGAAGTCTGTTATTTCTCACCTCTATTATTTATTTATTTAAAAACATTTTTGCTGTTAACAAGCGTGTTGTCTCTGGAGACACAAATCCACAGTTTGAGAACGGCAAAACTAAGCATCTCTGATGATATCTTTTAGACTGAGCACTGAGTACGATTTGGTAGATAGAAAAATTAACCTAAATAATCTATACAGAAGCCCCTGGAACTGCATAAGATTGGGACCCTCATCCATGACCTATTGGAACTCATAATTTACAAAAATTTTCTTAAACATTACATGACTATATTATCACTTACTATAGAATTAGAATTTCTAATCCCTATTCCATGATGAGGTATCTTTAAGCTGTAATGTATCTTAATTAAAACTATCTTTTAGATAGGTTTTTTCCTTCAAAAACCATTTTATCAAAAAAATCCAATTTAAATAAAAAAAAAAGTCTGATTTTTATTTTAAATCATTAATTTTTATCCATGTATTATATTGTATTAAAGATGTGTGTTTTTATCGGTGCTCTATTTGTACTTTTCAAATCTGTTTCGGAGCATATAAATGTTATAGACAAGATTGAGATGGAGGCAAAATGTAACTACTACTTAAAATAATGTAAGTAATTTTAATAAGGAAGTGACAATTTATTTGTTTAAATATTTACCATGCAAGTCCTAGTCTTTTGTTTTAATCGTCCATTTTTATTAGGGCTGTCAAGCAATTAAAAAAATTAATCACGATTAATCACACTGTTAATAATAGAATGCCATTTATTTAAATATTTTTCGATGTTTTCTACATTTTCACATATGTTGATTTCAAATACAACACAAGTGTACAGTGCTTACTTTATATTTTTGATTACAAGTATTTTCACTGTAAAAAAGCAAAAGAAATAGTAGCTTTCAGTTATCCTAATACAAGCACTGTAATGCAATCTCTTTATCACGAGTTGAACTTAGAAATGTAGAATTATGTACACACAAAATCTGCATTCAAAAATAAAATAATGTAACATTTTAGAGCTTGCAAGTCCACTCGGTCCTACTTGTTGTTCAGCCAATCGCTCAGACAAACAAGCTTGTTTACTTTTGCAGGAGATAATGCTGCCTGCTTTTTGTTTACAGTGTCACCTGAAAGTGAGGAAAGGTG
Source organism: Chelonoidis abingdonii (assembly GCF_003597395.2). Classification (NCBI taxonomy): domain Eukaryota; kingdom Metazoa; phylum Chordata; order Testudines; family Testudinidae; genus Chelonoidis; species Chelonoidis abingdonii. The sequence continues at coordinate 104,747,298 of NC_133774.1, read as the reverse complement.
TTTTTGTGGTACGGTTGTAGCCGGCATTACAAGATTTTACATGCCAGATGTGCTAAAGATTCATATGTCCCTTCATGCTTCAGCCAACATTCCAAGGGACATGCGTCCATGCTTATGACAGGTTCTGCTTGATAACAGACCAAAGCAGTCCGAACCCACGCATGTTCATTTTCATTATCTAAGTCAGATGTCACCAGCAGAAGGTTTATTTTCTTTTTTGGTGGTTCGGGTTCTGTGGTTTCCGCTTCAGGGTGTTTTCTCTTTTAAGACTTCTGAAAGCATGCTCCACATCTTGTCTCTTTCAGATTTTGGAAGGCACTTCAGATTCTTAAACCTTGGATCAAGCGATATGGCTGTCTTTAGAAATCTCACATTGGTTCCTTCTTTGCGTTTTGTCAAATCTGCAGTGAAAGTGTTCTTAAAATGAACATGTGCTGGGTCATCATCTGAGACTACTATAACATGAAATATGTGGCAGAATGTGGGTAAAACAGAGCAGGGAACATACAATTCTCTCCCAAGGAGTTCAGTCACAAATTTAATTAATAGAATATTTTTTTAACGAGCATCATCAGCATGGAAGCACGTCCTCTGGAATGGTGGCCAAAGCATGAAGGGGCATACAAATGTTTAGCATATCTGGCATGCAAATACCTTGCCAGCTACAAAAGTGCCATGTAAATGCCTGTTCTCACTTTCTGGTGACATTGTAAATAAGAAGAGGGCAGCATTATCTCCTGTAAATGCAAACAAACTTGTTTGTCTTAGCGATTGGTGGAACAAAAAGTAGGACTGAGTGGACTCGGAGGCTCTGAAGTTTTACATTGTTTTGTTTTTCAGTGCAGTTATGTAACCAAAAAAAATCTACATTTGTACGATGCACTTTCATGACAGAGATTGTACTACAGTACTTATATGAGGTAAATTGAAAAATACTATTTATTTTATCATTTGCGCAATGCAAATATTATAATAAAAACAATATAGACGTGTATTCTCTGTTTATAATTGAAGTCCAATATATGTGAAAATGTAGAAAAACATTCCAAATACTTAATAAATTTCAGTTGGTATTTAATTGTTTAATAGAGCGATTCATCATGATTAATTTTTTTTGAGTTAATCACATGAGTTAACTGCAATTAATCGACGGCCCTAATTTTTATCTAATCTGGGCTTCATTGAAGGAAATATGTTCTCCTTCTACCACTTATTCAGGCAGAGGTAGTGCATAGTCATAAGTGACAAAGTATCTGGTTTATTTAGAAAAGATGTTTTGAGAAGATGAGCATAAACTCCTAATGCTGTATGTTTGTGTGTGTTTATTTCCATATCATCTTTGTTTTGCTTTTGTGTTCACTTTTTTATTTTTCTAAAGTTTGTGTGTGTGTGTGTGTTTCTTTGTACGAGGGCTATAGGCCTGGAGTTGGAAATACAGTTCTTCTGTAGAAGCAGCAGGAGAGATCATCTTTATTTATACAATAACTAAGATAAGAGGTAGCTTGGAAATCTGCAAGGAGTATTTGAGGAACAAATAAAGCCATTTGCACCTCCATTGGCAGTGCTGTATTTGTTCTGAGGAAGGATCACTTCATTTTCACAAGCAATAAAAAATTTTCAAAGAAAAAGGAAGAAACAATAAGATGTTATGCCATGTTGTTGGTTTAGAGAGACAAGGTGAGTGAGGTAATAACTTTTATTGGTCCAGTTTCTGTGAGTGAGAGAGACAAGCTTTCAAATTTACACAGAGCTCCTTCTGAGGTCTGGGAAATGTTAAAATTAAAAATATTACCTCACCCTCGTGTCTCTAGTATGCTGGGCCAACATGGCTACAACAACACTGCATATTGTTGGTTTGATATTCCTTATTAATAATTGAATTAACTGAATTACTTGCATTAAGAGAGAGAACATACACTGGTATGAATGTACAAGCCTTAAATTAGGTTCAATATTTTGCATTCTCGAATAATCATTGTGATATATTGAATGATCATGTGTCCAGCACTTTACACATACAGGAAGATATTGTCTCTGCCCCTCCTCTTCCCCAGGACTAACAAACTTTGTGCATATTAATTTGTAAATAAACTGAAATATTAGAAAATCTGATGTTTTGAAAATATTGGGAGTTAAGCAGTAACCTTCAAAAGTAAGATTTCACATATTGAAAAAAAATTGTGCACAAGTATGATTATTACTCTGAAAAGTGACTGGAAAAAAATGGCTTGGGTGGGGTACTTCATGCTTCTTATCTCTGTCACAACCAGAACAAATCTGGTCAATTTACAAGTAAAAAAAAGATGTCTTCATAACTGCCAACCCTGCAAAACCAGCATAAGAACTAAAAGTCAAGTTGTGTTTTACTTGTGTACCTTTATGCCTGTGTATTTTCACCAGTAATAAAAAATTTTGCAACTGGAACTTAAACGTGTGTGTGTGTGTGTGTGTGTGTGTGTGTGTGAGAGAGAGAGAGAGAGAATATAAGACCAACTGCAGCCTCTCACAGCTGTCATGATTCTATACCTGGATTCTCTTCCTAGATCTGACCTGTTGTGTGAGCTTGGGCAAGTCACTTCTCTGCTCTATACCTTTGTTTCTTCTCCCACCCTTTGTCTGCCTGGTCTATGTAAATTATACATTTTTTAGGACAGGCATTGTCTTTCTTATGTGTTTGTACCTTGCACAATGAGGCCTTGATCTCTGTTGGAGCCTCTAACCACTACTGTAATACAATCCTGTGTGTTTAATGAGGCAGGAAATATGTGATCATGTAATTAAAGACTTTATCATAGTTCATAGGCAACCTCCGTTTTGGCATTTGGTTGTTTGTCATATGTTTTAATGTAATTACTTACAGACTGTTATTTGTCCATTATACACAAATAGAAGTTTCCAGCATCCTTGTGGGTTAATCTTATCTCTTATGTATGAGGAGACTTGAAGGAAGAGTAAAAATTAACCGAAAAGGGTGGGGAATGCATCTCTTCTTAGAGAATGTAAGAAATGCCTGTTTCAGTGATGTTCGTTTAGTTTGTATGTGCTTTTATTATAGCCGGGACTGGCAGCACTGTCTTATTAAGATTGCCTGAAATGTCTGCTTAAAAGACCCTGGTTTCATGCTTCTAACTTTGCCAAACTTCAGACATTTGGACTGAAATTTACCATGCCTGATGTCTGCCTCGGGCTGAATTTAAAAAAAAAAAAAATTTCAGGAAAATCAATTCAGTCACTTCCGAGAATGAGGGAAAAATATATTGTTTTACACATGTTAAAAAATTCTGGTGACGTTTTCTTTGAAAAACTCAAGGACCCCCATGCTTTGGAGTGGTGACATGAAATTTGACAAGGGGTGACCTTTATGTCAGGATTATGCCTTTTGCCACCCCTGGGAAAATCTGCCCAAATTGGGATTACAAGCCTTTGAAAAATCACACCCGGTCAATAAAGACTACTTAGATATTAGCAACTAAATTGCTCAGCAAAGAGATTGAGACAAGGAGTCAGGTGGTAGGGGGACAGTGAGATTGGATAAGGAGCCTGGGGAGAAGCATTGGACTAGAGCCACTGGGGAAGAGATCATGGGTATGCATGAAGACCAGGGAGCCGAATCAGATAAGGAGCCAGTGTATAATGGGGGCTTGGACTGGCTGGATAAGCAGACTGAGACTGGAAAAGGGATAGAGACTGGAAAAGGGATAGAGACTGAGGCTGGAATGGGGAGTCTGAAGGAGTTGAGACTGGGATTTGCTGGGTGAGGGCCCTGGGATTGGGATGAGAAGCCTTATGAGTGGAGATTGGGACTGGCTAGGTGAGAAGAATGAGACTGAATGAGGAGCTGAGGTGGGGAAAAGAGGACGGGGACAGCCTGGGGAGAACAGAACAGAAGGGGTCAGTCTTGGGGGAAACAGACAGAAGTTGTCTGTGCCCACTAAATCACACTCCTCTCAAGAGCCTGGAATGGAACTCAAGATTCCAATTCTTCTGTGCTCAGTAAATGTCTGTGAAATCCACTGCAGGGCGGGTCCACATAGAGTTTGACAGCCTTCTGTCAGTTTCTCCTGGTAGATATAAAGATTCCAAACCTGCTGATGACACCTGGTGATGTCAGCCTGATGTGGAATTTCAGCCTTTTCAGTTTAATACTTTTAAAAACCTGGGAAATTACACCTAAAAAAGCAATGTGTAAAAGAACACTATTAGGCTTGCAAAGTCAAAAGTTAGGAAATGCCAGAATTATGGTTGGCTGTGCAACCTTAATTTTGCTTCTATACACATGCTTTATGGGACAGTCATTAATTACATGATCACATAGTGTTTTTATCACAGGGCCTCATTTTGTTCATCTCTTTATTTTGTTTGTTTTTTTTAGAGTAACAACGTTGGCAGTAATTATGGTATTTAGAACAGTGGGCTTTTTGAGTGAGTAAAGAACTACCCTCTAAATCAAATACTAATGGCATTTATAAATGGAAACTACTCATTGGATGAAAGGAGATATAACCAGTGGAGTCACCTGCACGATATTAACTGTTGAGGGCTAGTGTTCACTTTGTTCCTGTGCCCTGAAGAAGGAAATGAACTAAAAGGAAATGCTATAAACCTGAGACAAACAATAAAAAAAGAGAGAGGTCAATATGAGTCTGGCTATCAGCATCATGAAGATAAATGGTATATTCAGTTCTATGCAAGGAATGTACCGTGACAAAACTTGGACATTTTATATTCAAATTATTTTACTAGGGGGCTTCAGAAGTTTTCCCAACATCTGCTATTAGCCCATGTGACAAACACTTGTGCTGTCACAGCCCCAAAAGCCAGGCCCTAGACAATTTAAACAAATACCGTGATTGTTTTGCATTATCAATCTACTTCCCATTTAATAAGTTTTGCAACAATATAACTTTGTCTCTTGTGCTTTTTCTTGTATCTTGTTTCCCCTTTCTGGCTTTACTCAACTTTTCCATCCTGTTATATACATTGTGGTGTTTGGAGTGAGTATCCTTCCATTCTTTTTCTCTCCATGCCTTTGTATCCTTTTCTCATTCTTTCCCAATGTTATCTTCTATTCTTTACCTCCAGTTCTACATTTTTCTCTTGCGCACATCTTCCTGAAGATCTTTCTCTCCTTCACTTTTTGGCTAGCATAGCCCCCTCATTCTGTTTCTTGCTCTCACTCTCATCTGTACTCATTCACCCATGTGCATTCACTCAAGTATAAATTCCACTACATGTGGCCGGCTAGAAGAAACATCCATGCCTTAACATAAAGGTAGCTTGCTTCCCTCTACTCTTCTGAGAAAACAATAATAGCACATGAGTTGCTCTTCTTCCGCTCCTTCCTTCCATACTGAAAGATCATTAGTGATATCTGGGCTGCTCTGCTCTCAGGCTTAATTATTTCCTTCAAGGGAAGGAGCCAGCTGTTCTTCCTATTCTCTCCCCATCCTTAGTGAGTGTACTCACCCCATTTTAGTGGGTTTTTCAATCCCTGGTTATAGCACATGATACTACAGAAAACACAAATCGGAAAAATCTGAGAGTAACAGTTTTAGGATAGAATGTGAATTAAACAGTGCTTGTAATACTGAATTTCATCTGATTTACACTGACTGAGAAGCTGTAGGAAAGATGTATTTGGAGTATAGGGTAGACACGTTGATCACCCTTTTTATGAAAAGGATATTTTAAGGAAAAACTAAAAGGGAGAACATCAAACTATGTGACTCAAACTGCCCAATTGGTATTAGTGAGCAGGTAGTTCATTCTCCTCTCCATGTTCATTCAGTTTTTGGCCTTTTTGAGACTGTGTCATAAATGTGGTGTTAACCTTGATAGTAATATTGGTCTTTGTGATGTGAATCAGACGTATTAAAACATTAGGACAAAATTAGTGATCTCACCAAGGCAATAAAATGTGTTAAGTTAGTGAAAAGGCTTTGTCCTATAATGGTATTTGGGCTATAAAAGAAACATTAGGTCCTAACTACTATTAGTGGAATATTCTGAAAGTAATACATGTGGGGCATCTGCTTATCTACTTTTTTCAAGGAAAAATGTATCTTTATTTAGCTACCGTTCTCCACATCCCAGGCTTCAGTTTCAGTTCACTTGTACTCAGACGCTGACATGAATGCAAATATCAAAAACTGTACAAATAATCAGAAATGCCTGGGAAGTTGGGCTTGTCAGCTTCTTTGCAGAAATGAGATCTTACAAATGCTTGTTCAAAGGTACAGCAATTAAGAAAAGGTATCAGTCACCATTTTGATTAAAGTTGTATGTCCTCCATTTGTTCATAGAATCATAGAACTGGAAGGGACCTCGAGAGGCTATCTAGTCCAGGCCCCTGCAATCATGGCAGGACGAAGTATTATCTAGACCATCCCTGATAGGTGCTTGTCTAACCTGCTTTTAAAAATCTCCAATGATGGAGATTCAGTAACCTCCTTAAGCAATTTATTCCAGTGCTTAACCACCCTAACGGTTAGGAAGTTTTTCCTAATGTCCATCCTAAACCTCCCTTGCTGCAATTTAAGCCCATTGCTTCTTGTCCTATCCTCAGATGTTAAGGAGAACAATTCTTTTCCCTCCTCCTTGTAACAACCTTTTATGTACTTGAAAACTGTTATAATGTCCCCTCTGTCTTCTCTTTTCCAAACTAAACAAACCCATTTTTTTCAATCTTCCCTTATAGGTCATGTTTTCTAGACCTCTAATAATTTTTATTGCTCTTTTCTGAACTTTCTCCAATTTGTCCACATCCTTCTTGAAATGTGGCAAACAGAAGTGGACACAGTACTCTAGCTGAGGCCTAATCACCGCAGAGTAGAGCAGAAGAACTACTTGCTGTGTCTTGCTTACAACGCTCCTGCTAATACATCCCAGAATGGTGTTCGCTTTTTTTTGCAACAATGTTACACTATTGACTCATATTTAGTTCATACTTGCAGTCTAGGTGTTAGGTTAAATTCCCTGAGGCTAAAAGTTGATTAGGTAGTTGCTATGACCTCATAGATGTAGACTTTTTTTTAAAGGGACTTGTTAATCGTACCACTTAATGCACTTTTATTTTTTGCTCTAATTACTTCTCTTGCAAGAGGAGATGGAACTGTCTGCTGTAAGTGGTCTCATCCCACCCCAAATTTTCTGTGCCTATAGCATTTGGCACTGCAGCTTAGATTGATATAATATGAAAAATAAAATTAGCCAAGCAAAGGAACTGCTAAAGGTTGCTTTGATTTCTCACAACTCAGCAATGTAAAGGTTGACCTAATTCTCTTTCTGTCTTTTTCTCTCCTCTTCCCTCTTTCCCCGAAAGAGCATACTCCTTTCACGTTACTGCAGATGGTCAGATGCAGCCTGTACCTTTCCCTCCTGATGCCCTCATTGGACCAGGAATCCCTCGCCATGCTCGTCAGATCAATACTCTGAATCATGGGGAAGTAGTGTGTGCAGTTACCATCAGCAACCCCACAAGACACGTGTACACTGGGGGAAAGGGATGTGTCAAAGTCTGGGATATTAGCCAACCTGGCAACAAGAGCCCTGTCTCTCAGCTGGACTGCCTGGTAAGCAAACAGGAATTTATGCACAAGGGTAACTTCTCCTTGGAGACTTAATAAGGAAATAGCTCTCCAGGCCTGGATTTTATTCATATTATAACGAAATATCAGGCAGTTCTGTTTCCTGCTTTAGGTATGTAACTATTTTTTAAAATAAAATGGTGGCAGTGGTGAGGAAGAATCGTAGTTTATTCATCACAAATGTGATCAGTAACAATTAAATACTGCACTAGACAGATGACTTTTAAATGGAAATTGTCCCTAGTTCTCCCTCTTACAGATAATAGGGGTTTCCCTTTTAGATGAGATGAAAGAGACAGAAAGTGAATGCAGTCAGGCTTGCTTAGTGATGCCTAGAACATTCCATAAGTATTTCTCTTTTGCTACAGTTGGTTTAAATAGAAGGTAGTTACAGTGTGCCTGATTACAGGACAGGGGGTGGTCTCAATCTTAGTATGCTCTTGTTCGGAACATAAACGTACATTTGTTGAGAGCTGACGATGATTTCAGTGCTGTATACAACATGGAGCAGGCAAGATATGCCTGGTCAACTAGCTCAGGAAGCTTCATACACCATGCTCTGCTCCACAATCAATAAAACCAGCTGAAAAAGGTTGGAAAGAAAGTCAACCAGTAAAACGTGAAGTGTGAATGCAAGTGCTCTGCTAAGGGTATAAGCCATAAATCCCTATAGTACCTATTTAAAACAGCAAGTTTGCTTTCAATATTTAGTGGTGTTGATACAAGCCAAGGTATACAGTCAGGCTTCGCTGTGATCTTCTTCATTACTATCCCAGTGTTAGCCATCAAATATCATTGCTGAATATATGTGGTGTGCTTTGTGGAGGATGCAGTCCTGGAAGCAGTATTCATAGCTATCTACGTATAGGTTATTTCGTCTTATTGCTGCATACAACAGGGCCAGCAAGGTCTGCTACCACAAAAAATGATTGTCCTGCTGTAATAAGGAAAGTAACACAAAACAAATAGCAATATTGCTTTCTTGTATGTTTGGAGTTATAGGCTTTATCCTTTTGGCTGCTGCAGAGCTCTCATCACAATAATTTTGCTATATAAAGTGAGGAAATCATGACAGCCAATTATTTATAGAGTAAAACTTGTAATGGCTGAAACCTGGACTGTTTCCCCTTAGTACTTTTTAGTCAGTAACATTATCACAAATATGAAACCAATTATGTGGTTACAGCCCTGCTGACAAACAAAGACCCAGTTTAAGTCCCAAGAAACAGGTTAAGAGCAGTCAGGATGTAAAAGGTGCAGCGTTTGTAGCTATAAATGGTAAGCACAAAATAGAGATTAAGGAAAAAAAACTCTAGGGCGGCATTGGTCTTACCAACTGTTTTTCATAGATGGTTTCTTCACACTGCCAAAGTAAGAGGTCATTTGCTCTTTCGGAAATATTCCTGCAGTGTTGGCAGTCATAGCAGAAGGAGTGCACTTGTACAGCAAGCAAGCTCTTGGCTCTGTTAGCTTGGCTCTGTCAGTTTGTAATGAGATCTAAGAATTGCTATCCATCAGATTCAAAACACAGTAGGCTTCCGTACTTCCAATATGAAAACTGTAGCTTAATTTCTACAGCTGTACTCTCTGCTCAGTGGTGAGAGGTAGGAGATGGAAGCCATTTAGAATCTGCTGGTGAATTTTGTGTACTTTGGCACCAGGAAAATACAGCCTACTGTTTAAAACTTGGATGCAGCATGGATCATGTCATTGGTTATTATCAGTAGGCATTTATTAATGTAACTGAGGTGGCTTGTATTATACAGAATAGAGATAACTACATCCGCTCCTGTAAATTGCTGCCTGATGGATGCACCCTCATAGTTGGTGGGGAAGCCAGCACATTATCCATATGGGACCTGGCAGCACCAACTCCTCGTATAAAAGCAGAGCTGACATCTTCTGCCCCAGCCTGCTACGCTCTGGCTATCAGCCCAGATTCCAAGGTCTGCTTCTCCTGCTGTAGCGATGGGAATATTGCAGTGTGGGATCTGCACAATCAGACGTTGGTCAGGTGAGTTATTCTTACTTTACAAAAGGATTTTTATGAAAGTTATTCTTTAGATAATTAGCTAAATATTTATTATTCCTACGCAATGTATTTCATGACAGAAGTGTTACGTAGGTAGTCCCTGTTGTCTAGAGAACAGAGTGAATCCTAATTTAGTGATGATCTCAGCCTAGTCCTGGAACCCAGTTCATAAAGAGCCTGATCAAAAGCCCACTGAAAGCAATATAAAAATTCCCATGGACTCCAATGAATTTTGGATCAGCCCCAAATCACTGCAGACCGTGGCATATATATCACTTTAAGCTTCATGGTTGATGAAGAGTGAATGCAAACTTTGGGGTAGTATTGAGGTGTGTTTCTTTGTCTTGTCTTGACCCTTGTTACATAAGTATTGAAAATCACCTGCTTATAAATGGTAACAAAATTTGACTATCCAAAAGTGATTTAGAAGAGTGTGGATGCTGCCAACCGTATCAATAAGGCATGAAATACCAATAGTCCATTGTGCATGAGAAGTGGGTGTTGACAAGACAATATGACCATGTGTTCTTTGGGAAACTTCCTGTGCAGTAACATCTTGGCCTTTTCTGTTGAGATTTTTTTTTAGCACACAATTGATTATACTGGCATTGGGATGCACCAAAGGTGTTAAACGAGGCTTGGAGCAGCTCTTACATTTTGTTTAATTTAACCATAGTATAAATAATGTTAAATTAAAGTTGAAACAATTTAATGCATTGTTTGTTTGTTTTTTTTCTGCCATTCCTGCCCAGTTTTCGCCTCTCACATTTTTAAGGTACTATTTTTGGTAGTTGGTCCATTTTTTTGGAGGCTAATAAGTGATACTCTTTGTAGTCAATCTCTAATTCTTTTAGGATTGGTTCTCAGGGAGTACTATTAACTTAATGCCCGGATAAATCATGTCCGTAACTGACTTTCCTTTAAGCCTTCAAGACAAAACAGTGAATGTGCTAGAGACAGAATCAATTTCTACATGCGAGTGCCTGGCATGGTAATGTTATCGCTTTTTGCTGTTATGCAGAGGCTGGATCTGGAATTGCCTGGGATAGCTTAAATTATAATAATGCTGTGGTCCACTAAAAAGCTTACTTTTGGTTTATTGCTACTAAATTTGTAGATATCCATGGTACTGTAAGGAAATAGAGCTTAAATGAGGAATGGCCCTGATTTTCAGTAAGTGCTGAGTACACACTCTGGGCCTATTTAAAATGTCTCTGAGTGGGCACCAAAACAATTGAGGCACCCAAATCCTAGTCACTCTTTAGAATTTAGGCCCTCATACTTGCACAAAGGATAAAGCCCTTTGTGTGTTTAGGTCCACAAATTTGATTTTGGCATGGCTTAAAACGTGGATGACCCTTGCTATGTATTTAAATTATGTCTCAGTACAAATAAAATCTTTCTAAATGTTATGACACTCTCATGAATGACCAGGACTAGCTACCATAGTGCTGTGATGCACTTTTTTCCTATGTATGTTTGCTTCTGATCTTCCATTGCCTGCTACTTTTACTAATTGATAACTCCTTGTGTTGTCAGATCAGTGACTCAAAACAAAACATGCCACATGACCTTTATTGTGGCAGCTGTAAATGATTTATAGTTGACTCCCAAAAGAGTCTTTTTTTTTTTTTCTTCTTTTCCCTCCCGTCAACCTTTGACACTAAGGCATAGGACTTCCCCAAAGCCAATCGCCAGTGAAAAATGTAAGCATCTCAGAGGATGTTGGTCTAAGGATCAAGGAAAACTTGTTGACCCTGTGTTGCTGAGAGCTGAAAGTTCCTAAGGCAAAGCTTTAAAACAAAACATACTGTTTAGTGACTATGGGATCTCATGACCTACTACCACTGAGGGCATAATTTTGCTGATTCAGTCATGGTGGCGGTGTTGTTTTTAGTTTTCTGGATTCCTTCCTACTAATATTTATGTAACCAAATGTGCTATGTATTTATCTTCTTGATTCACAGATAAATAAAAATGCAGAAATAACTAGTTTGTCCCTTGGATAGTCTGTTTTTTAATCTTGGTGATTCATTCATTTTTTCCAGGTGTGATGGGTAACATACTTGTACTTTGTGTTTTAAATAGCTTTCCTTCCTCCCAAAATCTGATAGGAAATATTTGACTGCTTTTGTTTAGCTAGCTGTATTACAGATCATTTCCCTAACACCTGCAAAGTGGTTTTTGTAATGTGTGCATTTCATGTCCAGCCAGGGGGAGGGGCTGGCTCTTGCACATCAGTAGACTCAGAAGAGATGACACACACATACAGAATCCAAAACTAACAACACAACAGTGTTTACCTTGAGCTCTGGCAGGAAATCATTATTCAATCTGGTTTGTTTTATCAGGCAATTCCAGGGCCACACAGATGGAGCCAGCTGTATTGACATTTCTAATGATGGTACCAAGCTCTGGACGGGAGGTTTGGACAACACCGTCAGATCCTGGGACTTGAGAGAAGGGAGACAGCTACAACAGCATGACTTCACATCACAGGTGACTAGGTTTCCCTACATTTTTTTTTTTTTAATTTGCCAGTTTATTTAGGATGATACTGAAGAACTAAACCCAGTGCAAGGGAGGCATTTTTATTTTGCTGTTAGAAGCCAAAACATGCATTACGTTTTGGAATTCCTATGGATTATTGGCTCACAAAAATGCAGCGATAGCCTAAATTACATCTCACTTCCTGCTTCCCCCCAGACATAGTTGAATTACAGAATAGATAACTAAATATTCCCCTATTCTCTTCTCTGAATTGGAACAATATCCTTGCTGGTGAACAATTTGAATTTGGTTTTAGTCTCTTTCCTCCATTGTGATATTTCATTCATTAACATTGCAAAAAGATAAAGATTTTCCTTGTTTAATTTCCCCAGATCTTTTCCCTTGGATATTGCCCTACTGGTGAATGGCTGGCTGTGGGGATGGAGAGCAGCAATGTGGAAGTACTACATGTAAATAAACCAGACAAGTATCAACTACATCTTCATGAGAGCTGTGTGTTGTCACTTAAGTTTGCTTACTGTGGTAAGTTGGCCTGAGCATAGCACTGGAAGCCAAGAGTTCCTGAGTTCTAATCCCTGCTCTGCCAGTTACTTACTGTATGACTTGGGGAAGTCACTTCACCTTTCTGCCTCTTATTTGCCATCTGTAAAATGATGGTAATACCCATCTACCTTCCTCCCATGGCTGTTGTGGAAATTAGTTCATGTTTGTAAAGTGCTTTCTACTTACTATGTGTTTTGTTTTTTAAGTATTATTATTACAAGCAGCAACAGCATTCCTCTGTGATGGGTTTCATATTCTCTCCCCCCAATACACACACACAGATGTAAGCAAAAACCATGTTGATTAGTACCAAGAGCTTTGAATAGTGCTAATCAGCCAGGTAATAACCCCTGAGGTTAATATGCCTCTTGAGTTAAACTTCATAAATATGAGTTGAAAATGTAAAATCTGTCAGTTATTGGACGTTTTATTATACGTTCTCATTTCCTTTCTGTTACATTTCTAGGTAAATGGTTTGTGAGTACTGGAAAAGATAACCTTCTTAATGCTTGGCGGACCCCCTATGGAGCCAGTATATTCCAGGTAAGAGTAATAGTCCCACTCCCCCTTAATTTAAAAAAAAAAAAAAAAAAAGTGTTGGAGGGAGAGTGAAGAAAGGATTTTTTTTTTTAATATATATTTTTCTTTGAGTAATTGCACATGCCCATTCTACCTCAGATGTGTCTGCACCCAATGCACGAAAGTTGGAAATTTTCCCCTTAGTGATACCCATTGGGGTGGCATATGCGCCTTCAGCCCCCTCATTCCGCTGCCCCAGACCTCCCTCAGTTCCTTCTGACCACTTGGGATCAGTGGTCAGAGTGCATAGGCATGCTGTTGCAAGTTTCTCCCTTTACACGGAAATTATCTTTCTTTATGTAAATAGTTAAGTTAGTGATATTCATTGGTGTTAGATTATTGTAGGTTTTGTTGGAGCATTGGTTCCCTCTTATTCGTGGGTTACTGACACCCAGTACTGAGGTATGCATTGGTCTCCGGGTTTTAAGTCTTGTGCTGGCTGCAAGAAATCTATGCCAAAGAATGATCTTCATTTCACCTGCCCGAAGTGCCTCATTGTGGGTCATTTTCAAAATCCCTGCCAGATTGGCAGGGATTTCAAACCCCAGACAAAAAAAGACAGATAGGCGAGACTGCCATATCCTCCTGGAGGCTGCTCTGCATCCACCTTCTGTACCTTCCTGTCAAGGAGGGCATCAAGTACTTTAGCATTGGTGAAGATTGTCCCTTGGGACACTGCTTCTGAAGGTCAGCACCAATCCCCTTTTCTAGCGCCGAGAAAGAAGCATGGAAGACCAGACCATTCATCAGAGGAGCCGAGTCTTGGATCATTCAAAGACTGAGGTCCCTGGGAACATCCATCAGTAAACAATCTGGAGGACAGGATAGGGTATCCTCTGGGAAGAGATGCTCCCTGTTACCAACCTCTTCTCATCAAGGATTATCAACTCTGGCATCCATGCCTGTGCCATTGAGAAGGACCTCTGCTACAGTGCTGACTCTTTCAGTGCAAAAATAATAGCACCAGGAAAATCTCTTGGTACTGATGACAGTGGAGACCTATGTGGCAACACAGGATCTACTCTGTCTCATGGTGCCAGATTCTCTGATTATCCAGGAGATAAGCTAGCTGGTACCAGTGAAAGGCCCTGGCTATGGACCTACCTCAGAGACAAGTTCATCCCTTGATACTGTTTGGGGCTAGCTCTTTGGAGTGTCCAGCGCTTTCTTGCTCAATTCCATCCAGAGGTAAACAGCATGTTGTCCCCAGTTCCGATATCTCTGGAGAGAGACCCCCAGGCTCTGGCGCTGCTTAGCACAGTACAACCATGGTCATGCGAATCAGGATCCTCCTTGGATTGTGAGGTAGATTCCTATGTCCCTCACTCCTGGGTTAGATGACAATGCTCACCTCCATTGTAGGAATTCCGTTCCTCGTACTTATCACAAGTGCAGAGACGTGGATCTTTGGAGCAGTTGTGGCTGGGGTCCTATGCCATACTGGAACCTGTGGGGCATGCCTCCCACTTCCAGATCCTCCCTGGTTTCCTAGCCTTGTAGATCTTCTAGCAGATGACATATCACAAGGTCCGTACCAAGAAGACTTTCAAGACCAGACTCATGCTTCCAAACATTGACCCACTGCATCACAGGAGCATTAGCCTTGGCCTTCTCTGTATTTTTCCTCCTCTCATCTGACAAGACTGTCGTCCCCCAGGATTCCTCACCTGTCTGGGATGACATCAGGACTTATCGAGAACTTTTAAAAGAGAGTAGCTACCTCTTTTGATATTCCTGCTGAAGTGGTTCCAGGAGAGTTCCCGCAGGCTTTTGAGTTCAGCATTATGGGTTCAGCAGGGCCTTCTAGAGTGGCTCTGCCTGTCAACAACAGCTGCAAAATCCTTGTGGCAAATGCTATCCTCTGCCTTTCACAGCTAAGAGAACTGACGGCGGGTGCCATGTCCCTTCTTAGGGCTATGAATGTCTTTATACCCGTCCTTTGCCAGGTTCCTTCGTTATCTTGGAGGTGAATGTGTGTGTGTCAGCATTGACCATCTTCTACACCTCAGGACAAAGACATGAAGAAATTAGACCTTTCTGATAGGAAAATTTATTCCACATCTGGGCTACAATTTCATATTTTTAGCCAACAAGCCTTATTGGCCAGATATGACTTCTCCCTATGTGACCATATTCTCAGACCACTCTACAAGCATCCTTAGATGGGGTAGATTGAGCAGCCAACACCAAGGAATCTGCAATATCCTCCCATATTTTTACTAACGTGTTATCCTGGTTCCTATATCCTTGGTCCCATGTTACTACAGATCAGGGAGTCCTAGGTACCATGAAATTGCTGTTTATTTCCACTCCACCCACCCAACTTCCTTCCCTACTTCTCTTCAGAGAACACTCTCACAAGGATATCCTCCTTTGACAAGTGCAGTCTCATCTCCATTTGGGAGCTATAGAAGAGGTTCCCCTCTTTATTGAGGTTTCTATTCACGTTATTTCTTGATTCTGGAGGCAAAAGGAGGTCTCAGACCCATCTTGGACTTGTAAAACATTAAAGAAGTAAGGTTTTGCATGATAACCCTAGCCTCCATTATCCCCTCCCTGGATCTCGGTGACTGGTATGCCGTCCTCGACTTGAAAGATACCCATTTTCCTGTGGCCGTCCCATAAAACTACAGAAGATTCCTAAGATTTCTAGTCAACAATACACATTATCATTTTGCAATCTTACCCTTCTGCCTGTCTGTTGCCCTTAGTCTGTATATTTATAAAATGCATGGCAGGAGTAGCTGCATTCTTAAGGATAGTAGGAGTCCAAGTGTTTCCTAACCTGGGTGACTGCTGGTACAGGATCAATCCATGCTACAAGTGGAAGTCGGTCTATCCAGGATTCGATCCGTCTTCAGTGTTCTGGTTATGTTGAACAATGAAGACAAGTCAATCTTCTTTCCAGTTCAGAGAATACAATGTATAAAACAATCCTGAATGCTCCAGTAGCCCAGGCGTTCCTACCTCAAGTCTGATTCCAGACAATGTTAACCATTTCCATAGATCCCAAAGACCATCCACCTACAACAGTAAGATACTGCCTCAGATTACTGGACCACGTGGCCTCCTGCACATATGTGGTTTGGCATGCAAGAATTCGTCTGCAAAAGTTTCAGAGCTGGTTAAGGTCAGTGTACTTCCTGGCTCATTACCCATTGGATATTTTGGCATGAGTGACAGCTTCCTTGGTCTAGTGGATGGATCCAGCCAATGTGTTTGTGGAAGTTTCCTTCATCTCTTCTTTACCCACACTGAATTTTTGATTACATGTACCTCTTCTCTAGGTTGGGGAGCTCACCTGGGAAACCTACAAACTCAGGATCTGAGATCTCTTCAAGATTTAGCTCTCCACATAAACATGTGGGAGTTCAGGGCTATTCATCTGGGCTGTTGGGCTTTTCTCCCTCACATCAGGTTGAACACTCAACAAGTCCTCATGGACAACACTGCAGTGATGTTCTACATGAACAGACAGAGAAGGTCCAGTCAGACAATCTCTGTCAAGAGGCTATACATCTTTGGGAGTTTTGCAATTCGTCTTAAAACCTGTCACCTTCCTGGTCTTCAGAGAAGCTTGGAAGATTGCCTGAGCAGTTTGTTCAGCATAGATCATGAGTGGTCCATTTTTCAAACCAGGTCCCTCACATAGACCTGTTAACTACTCACAAAGTGTTAGCACTTCTGGTCACAGTCAAGAATTGCTGACAGATGCTTTCCTACTTTCTTGGAAAGACAAACTGTTGGATGCCTTCCTCCTATTCTGCTATTTCTCAAGCCCAAGAAGGATCATGTTTGTATGGTCCACATAACACCAAGTTGGCCTAGCCAGCGTTAGTTCTCCAGTCTGCTGAGCCTTTGACACTGTCTACAGAACCCAGCTTGATTTCCCAGGACTACGGTTGCCTGCTACATCCCAGCATGGTCACTCTTCATCGTACTGCCTGGATGCTCCATAGAGATGGAGTATTATGGTCTCATGAATAGCAGGAAGCCATTTACTAGATGTGCTTCCCTGTTGAAGAGGAAATGGTACTCCTTCTGATCAAAGCAGAAAGGTGTTTTTGCAGTCATGGCCATTATCCAACATTTTGGACTGTTTGTTCCATCTGAACAAGAAGGCCTATTGATTACTTACATCAGAGTTCACCTGACAGCTACCTCCATTCTCCACCCATCAATTGCAGGCCACTCAGAGTTTTCTAATCCTGTAACAGTCAGAGTCTTAAAAGGTCTGGACAGGCTATACCCCCATGTCATGGATTCCATTCCTCCCTGGGACCGAAATCTGGTGATAACAAGGTTGATGGGTCTCCCCTTTGAACCAATGGCTATCTGCTGTTTACCCCTCTGTCTATAAAAGCAGTGTTTTTTGCTAGCTACTACCTTCATTAGAAGAGAGATGGAGTTATGAGTTCTGGTAGCTGGCCCTCCTTACTCAGTTTTTTATGAGGACAAGGTATACTTGTGCCCACATTTTGAAATTCCTGACTGAGGTGGAATTCCAGTACTTTAATCAGTCCATAAATTTGCTGACTTTCTTTCCTAAGCCCTGTTCTCCTAAGAATGAGGAGAGGTTTCATACCTTGGATGTTAGAAGAGTACTTGGACAGAATTAGGTTTTATAGATCATTGTCCCAGCTGTTTGTGTCAGTTACAGTCAAATGTAAGGACCTCAGAGGATTTCACCTTGCATACATGTGTGCTATTATGTTGCCTATGTACTCCCTCCAAACAGGTTGATAGCGCACGCTGCAAGATCTCAGGCAGCTTTTTTGGCTCATGTACCTATAACAGACATTTGTAGAGCAATTTGGTCATCAGTGTACCTTTACTACTCGTCATCCTGTTACTTTTGGACAAGTAGTTCTTCAATCCTTGTTCAGGTAGACTCCAAAACCCACCTTTGGATCGTACTACTTGTGCATCACCTGAAGTGGAATGGACATGTGCAGTCACTTGAAGAATTAAAAAACGGTTACTAACTTGTTCTGTAACTGTTGTTCTTTGAGATGTGTTGCACATGTCCATTCCATGATGCACCCGCCGTCCATTTCATGATGCACCCGCCGTCCCCTCTATCGGAGTCCATCTGGTTAGAAGGAACAGAAGGTCTGGGGTGGCTCTGTTCTTTACACCATCATGCAGCAGCATGAGGTGGCTGATGGTGCATTCGCCTCCCCAAAGGGTATAGCTAAAGGAAAAATCTGTGGTTCACTGGGCGCACGTGCGCGCACACACACACACACCCTCTGAAGTGGATGGACAAGTGCAATACATCTTGAACAGCAGTTACTGAACAAATTAGTAACAATTACTATTTTTTTTTCCCCCCACATCTAGTCCAAAGAATCCTCATCAGTGCTTAGTTGTGACATCTCTGTGGATGATAAATATATAGTCACTGGCTCTGGAGACAAGAAAGCTACAGTCTATGAAGTCATCTACTGAAAAATGTGATGGGGACATAACTTATAGAGTTGAACTGGGCCAAATGTTCTTAATTTGTAGAAGTAGAGAGGTTTTACCTTTTTAAAAAAGGAAGAAAATATCAATTTCCAGACCTTGACATGAAACAACTCCAAGTATACAAAATAAAATAGAAGGCAACATCCAGCAACTAGGTATCAGCTACCTGGACCAAATGAAACACGGAGGGAAGATGGACAGATGTAGCCTAGGTCTGGAGGATTTAAAAAAACTGAGTTTGCTGATGAATGTTGAAGCCTTTTATTTTTCTTTCTTTCTTTGTGACCTCATGCAGATCTTTCTCATTGCCTGAATATGTGGGATTACCTTTCTTTTCTTTGCAGTTCAACTTGCATTCTGTCCTGTGTAGAGCGGTGGTGTCTCAGATGAACTCGTTTTCTGGTTTTGCATCTTGTGATATGTTTTTGTATTTTTGTTGAAGGTCAAACGTTTGTATAAATTTGTAAATATATTTGGTTTATTACAGTAAAGGCTTTAGTACCAACAGTCTTTTTTGCTCTCACTTATTAAGTGATCTGTTGAAAGACTTTTTTGGGATACAAGTACCTTTTGTAGGAAAATGCAAAAACTATGTAAAGTTTGAGAACAATGTCCTTTACTTTCTTTACTAACCATCCCTAAAGTTCAGTATCATACCTGAAAACAGTAGTTTCACATACCAGTTTATAAAATTCAGTAGGAACTGTTTCGTGCTACAGAAAACTGAAAAAAAAAATTTTGTAACTGATTAATTAGTGCCAATATAAAAATTGAAGAACAATTCATAAAGATGTGCATTTAATTATTTTTCTCATATGTCCAATATATATGTGATTTGGCAGATGTAATATACATATTTGTGCCTCCATTGTAACTCATTGAGTTCATTCCAAAGCATATAAGTAAGAGGTAACTTTTCTCACACACCTAATTAATCAAGTTCACCCAGAACTACATTTTAAATTAATACATCAAATCTCTAGTGTATTAAAGGGAGATTAAAGTGAATAAATGTTATTGGACAAATTATACCACTTCAGAGTCTATTTTCTCTTTGAGGAAGTGATGTGGCCTGGCAACTTCTGGTCATTCTGTATATCTAAGGCTCTGTGAAATCTTAGTGAGGGCTCCTTGAGTTAAATTGGATCATACCCCTGCCATTGACTGGGCCACTCTTATGGTAGTTTTGAAGAACTATGCTTTGATGCCAGTTACCAAAGCTAGAAGCCCCAGAATTATCTGACTTGGCATTATGTACTTTAAAGATAGAGCTGGGAAGAGAGTTTGTGAGAACTACTACTTCTGTTGCATTTAAGTTGTGTATATGTTGGAAAACTACATCTTCTATTCGGTTATGATAGTCCTAATTAATAGGATTTTGTCTAATGTTTGCATGATAAGCTCAGATACTATGCTACGGAGGGTCACATATGTACCTTGATCCTATATAATAAGCTGAATAAGTATGTTATATATGGAGTGTACAGAGGAACAGGAGAGAAGTTATACATATGGCAGATAAACTAAGGTTTATTTGCAAGGAACTACCCTCTCTGATTTTCTTCCTGATGTTTTATGAAGTGGCCCACATCTGCTCTTACAAAAAAAGACAAGTTACCAAGAAGAAAAGGCTGTGGTTGAGAGATTCATTAGCTGGCTGCAGTGTGTACCATGTGGGAGAAAATTTCCTCTCTGGTTTCCAATGCCTTCAGAGACATTAGTTTTCTTTTCAATTTATGTAACCATTCTGCTGAAACCATTTCATAGCACTGTGGAATTGTAATGACAGTAATATATAACTTTGCATTTTGAATGTAAAACGTTAACCATTCTTGATGGTCTAGTTTTGTTGCCATTTAAAATTGATGCTTTATCTATACATATCCATACATGTGCCTAGTGCTGTTTCGAATTTTCATGCCCCTTTGGTGCATTGTGAGGTGTGAGGCTGAAGCACTCTGGTTTTGACCATCTAGGAGCATTGTGTTTGGTATAACTGCACAATCAATTTTTAAAAATATTAAATCATTTTAAAAAAGAAGAATTGGAAAAAAAATACAAGCTTACTAAAAGTTACTCTTTTTTAAAAATACCTCTACTATTTTAAAATTCAAAAATTTTAGAGTTATTGAGAGTCTACTCTCTGTATCTTACTTTGCTAACCAGAAATTGCAGATCCCAAAACACACCTCATCGGCTAAAGTTTTGGACATGAGAGATCTTTATCTTAGCTGACGTGCTCTTTTTATTGTTTCCAAGGAGACTAATTCTAGATGGACAAATAGGGCTAACATTTTAATATGTTTACTTTATTTAAAAAGTTTCCTTTTATATTTTTTTTATTTCATGCGTATTTTCCAGGAAAGAGAACTGAAATGCTTGTTTTTGATAGTCTGGGATGCTCCTTGTAATCTTTTCAAATGCCAATTTGCATTAAAAAAAAACCCCAAGAGTGATAGAAAAAAATAATTACCCCTAAGATGGTCCCCCATGTCCCCTCCCCCTTTATGAATAATATTTAATCCAATGGCAATTCACTAACAACCCATGATTTGTGTGGTTAGGCTGTGCACCCACAGAGTTGGAATATTATTTGTAAAGATAAGCTTATGCTATATAGATGATTCGAGGAACTTTTAAATCCAGTTTCCCGAATGAGAACAATTAGATCCCTGATCAAGTCTATTTCAGGTTCTGATCCAGCCATTTTTCAGTGTGTTTCGGGAGACTGCTGTGTCTACCACTATCCCCACCGAAGTCCAGTGGGGTTCATTGTGGGTGCAACAGTCCTCTCACACACAAGTTGACGAATCAGGGCCCTAATATTGAATCTGTATTCTTGCCCTTTGGCCTCATTCATTTCACTTTTCTGGACATTTTTGTAAGTTTTACAACTATATTTCAACATGACTCTCAAGCTGTCAAGTTTTTCCCATGAAACGCTGCAAAGGACACATCAACTTCATAAATGTTTCCAATTTTTTTTTTTCATAATGAGATGCTCCCTCACTCAATAAAATCTTGGAACACTTTTTTGCAACAAGAGTCAGCAGCTGTAGAACCTGTAACTTTTTGTAAAATGGTGGAGTAGGGATGTGCATTGGGGAGAGAAACAAGCCCAAATTCTTCCTTTGTTGTGTGCTCCTGCAGTAACAGAAATGGCACTGAAAGACGCACACAGAGACATGAGCATTCCGGATTTTCTAGCAATAACTGAAAAGTGGTTTAAAATATTTATCATCTTGTTTGCAGTATTATTGTAGCTATTTTGGGCAAGGATGGTGTCGCTAGCCTCTGTTTGCCAGACACTGGGAATGGGTGACAGAGGATGGATCACTTGATGATTACCTGTTCTGTTCATTTCCTCTGAGGCACCTGGCATTGGTCACCTTCGGAAGACAGGCTACTGGGCTAGATGGATCTTTGGTCTGACCCAGTATGTCTGTTCTTATGTTGGACCCAGGATATGAGAGACAAGGTGGGTGACATAATATCTTTTATTGGACAAACTTCTGTTGCCGAAAGAGACAAGCCTTTGAGCTCTACGGAGCTCTTCTTCAGGTCTGAGAAAGTAATTGGAGTATCACAGCTAGGTTTCTTCCAACATGTGTTTAACGCCTTATGCTTAGCAATCTGTTCCTTCTTGTATTTAGCTGTGACACTGATTACCTTTTCCAGACCTAAAGAAGAACTTTGTAGAGCACAAAAGCTTGTCTCTTTCACCAACAGATAAATATGACCTCACTCACCTCGTCTTTCTTTTTTTTTCTTGCCCTTCAGTTATAAAGGAGTCTCCTTTTTAGCTCCTTTCTGGAAATATCTACCTTGACTTGCTGTGTGGCCTTCAGTACTTTGTATTGCCTAAACAGCACACAAGAGCACTTTAATGTCAGACAGAAGCAGGGAAGGCTTATAAATTATATATTGGTTCTCAATGCAAACAAAGACTGTTGGAGAAAAGATTTGTGGAAATATCAAGTCATCTGAACAAAGTCATTGTAGTAGTTCACACATCTATTTTGTCTGTTTACATTATGAATTACAATATGACTGATATATTTCCCAGTAATGTATCCTATTTATATAAAATCCTATTTATATCATTCAAAGTAAAGAACTTTCCCCACATCAACCCAAAAGCCTCCAGCTCTCAATAAAGGACCAGGAATATGTCTGAATACTTGTGATGGATTCTTTTAAGAGGCTTTAATATTTCAAGAGCTCTTATTTTCAAGAAGTATGTGTAGCAAATGGAATATTAAGTGCGTAGACATTTAAAATGGTAAAATTACATTTTGCCATGGTATAAATGTCAAAACTGATTCTCTGCTTATCATGCAATCTAACATACACATTTATATACAAACAATGGGCTGTCATTGAAATCACTTCACTAGGTTAGTAACATCATTTGTGTAAGTGGGTAAAATTTTCAAAAGCATCTAAGTCACTTAGATGCTTTTGCAAATTTTACCCAGTTGTCCTACTGAACTCCATGAGACTACTCACATGAGTAAAGTTATTCAAACGTCTAAATATCTTCCAGATCTAGTCCAATAATAGGACTGGAAAAATATTGAACACAACATTTTGTTCAGTGTTTTGCTTTCATTTGTTTGTATTTATTGTGTTGGCAAATTTGGTTCTGCAAATGTGTAACCAAATACATATGTAAAATAAAAATACTTTTAAAAAGCCCACTTTATAAATTATGAACATAACATAATGAAAACACACAAAGGATATGAGAAAAATGAATGAGAAGCAGTTTGTGTTCAGAGGACCCAGTATTGTTAGAGACACTTTCCTTGAGACAATGTGTGTGTGACTGTAGTTCTTCACAAAGCTGGATTTATATTTTCTTCGGTAGGGGTTAAAAGTGCAATTCTGCTTTGAAAAGTGACTCTAAAATTGACATTGTGGGGTTCCATGTTTGTTATCTCAGTGACGTCCTTATCAAAGAGTTTACAAATAAGAAGATGGCTTTCTTATATTTCTAATTGCCGGTACCACAGGCTCCTTCTAAAATAAGAAAAACAAGCTGTTCTTTCTGGTTCATGGATCAGCAGCAATACAGATTCTGGAATTGCACCTTAGTTAGCAGATCTGTTGGTGATGCGTGGGCCAAAAAAGAATCTGGTTTATTCTCCCACTTGTGTGTTGGATCTGCAGCACTAACAGGAATAAACTCTAGTATCTTTCTTTTCTCACTGAGGTAAGCAGAAAGGATTTGAAAAATGCCCTTGGAAAAGCCTGGAGTGAGAAGTGTCACTGTTGCATACATATAAGAACAACCACACTTTTAAAATGTATTTTTCAAATCCCAGGTAATCAATATAGTTAAATCATGCCTTGTAAAATTGGTGGTTTCTATGGGGTAAATGTAAAATAATAATAATCTGCGATGAACTTTTCCAGCCAGAAATGGTGAGACATGAGTTTGATGGTCTGTAATAGTAACTTAGTCAATTCTTTCATTTTTGAAAAAAAGGTAGTTCTCAACATTATACAGAATATTATAAACTATAGGTGTGGTGCATCTCTGATCTCTTCTGAAAGCAAAGAGCACAAATGGAGGTGCATTCTGGCAATCTATTAAGTTTGTGGGTGATAGGATCTGATACCTATATTCACCCCTTACGAGTTTTGGATAGAGAGGCTCATCCTTTTTTGTAATTTTCTATGTAAATTTTGCCCATGTTAAGGCCACACTAATTCAGATCAAGATGCTGGAATCAGTACTATGAAATTCTGATACTGTACATAGCTTGTCGAGGGCTGCCTTTTTGCTGTGTCCACAGAACAAAGGCATTATATTTCCTGAACATGTTTTATATCTGTGAATTCTGCCAGGAATGAGTAGGAGATTAAGATCACAAATAGTTGGGAGATTAAGTAATCACACATACTGCTATGCTTAGCCTTTTGAGGCACTCTGTTATGAGCATAGAAAATGGAGATGGTAGCTTGCAACTGAAAATAATAAACATTCATGTTTCTTCAAGGACATCATCTAATGGCAGGAAAAAAATTAACGAGCAGACTGAAAAGGTCACAAAGGGAAGTTAACATATATCATGGAAAACTAAGAAATCATTTGTTACATCCTTGGTAGTGGGCCTAATTTGTTTAAAATAAAATCCATCTGTTTGTTTCTCACTCTTTGTTCCACTTCCTTGCAGCAATCCACAGTGGATAATTTCATTACTTTAAAAATTGGATGCAAATATGATAAACTAGTAATTCTTATTTTGTGGTTAACTGCATCAGGATATTTTGGAAAACGCCCAAGCTCCCCTTTATTCTTCTGAACAATCCTAATAATTTTTTTTTTTACAGTCCAACCCAAGAATTTTAATTAGGTTTAAAATAAATACACCATTTTATTGACAAATTCTAGAAGAACACTGGCATTTAATAAAATGTTTTCAATGCAGATGATTCAGCTACCCAGTTCTGTTCAGAATGTTAGTAACTTAGCACACAGCATACATTTCCAGGACTTTGGAGTCAAATTATTCAAATTCCTTATGTCAAGCTCATATGGAAGTAAAAGGACACTTGTTTCTTCCTGGGACAGAGTGCTTTCACTTTCCATGCAGTGACCCAGTGCAGTACCATGCCTCACTCTGCATCCATTTGAGTTCATGTCGATTCTCCTGAGATGTTCTAACCCATTATACAAAGCGCTTCCAGTGAAGTAAACTTAATCAAAGGAGAGTGTAATAATTTAATACAGTGTGGAATATGTGTGCTGCTGACATCGGTTGGGTGATCTGGAAGATGATTGAGTTTTGAAATACGTATTTCACTCTATATAAGTCCATATACATTTATCCAGCATTATTTTTGATTTGTTAAACTCAATTCAATCATGGTAGCTACAATACCAGTGCATGTTGCTAGTCCAGCTAATTAAGCAATGATTAGCTTGCTTTTAAATAGTTTTGATTAACATTATCATTTATCTGCTATTTTGTTGTTACGTGCATGTCATTGCCTTGATACTGTATTTATAATTTTCCTACTCCTGCAGTGTTTTTAAATAGCTCATTAAAAACTCAGATATGAAATGGCAAGTGGTTTAAAATTGAGGATTTCAGAATGGATGTTCAAATATTTCAACATTTTTTCACAGTAACTTTGTATTTTTCATTACTGAGATTCAAAAAATCCTTAAGGCTGAATTTTATAGTAAAAGTTTATAAATCCCACTACTAAGTACAAACTAATGTTCTCTGCCAACAGACAGCCTTAACTTAAATGAGATTTTTTTTATTCTACCTAGTTTATTCATGTTGAGGATTTTTTTTTAACCTTGCTACTTCTAATGACTATAATTTTCTGAGTATTAAAGTTTATTTTAAATAACAAAAATATCATTTAGAAACTTGTTCACTTATAAGGTGCTGTTAACTTTTTTTTCACAATATTTACCCTGGTCCCACAATTTTCACTATACTTGAAATGGGAAAAACAGTAGTAAAAGTAGCTGAGGATAATTTTTAATGAGTCCTTCAGTGTGAATTGTTTTCGTCTGGGTTTTGCTGCTTAAAGATACCAATATCCCTATCTGTATTCAAAAAGAGATTAAGATAATTTTTTTAAAAATCTTTGCCATTGTTACTAATACCCTAAATCATTTTAATGTGGTGATTTAAAATATTTACTTTTTGTTTAGTTCAGTTTGTTTAGTTGTGTGTCAGTAAATTGGTGAAGTGAAACTACAGTGGTCTGTTTCACATTAGAGTTCTCAAGTAATTTTGGTCTTCAGAGATTGTGTTGGCAACATTTGATTATTGTTTTAGAGTCTTGTTTCATGAAAATTTATATTCAGATGAGGTCTCAGACAAGGGTGGTTGTTTTTTTGTTTTTTTTTTTAAACACCCAAAATGTGAGGCCCTCAAGGGCTTTGTTGTTTTGTGTCCTTAGTTTGTTACTTAATGTAATATATTTGAATTTAGCCAACAAATTGATCCGTTTTTGTAGACAAGCCTTGTGCAAAGACCCCCGACATGTATGGAAATAAAGAGAAAACATCACTGCACATTTAGTAATGCAACTGTACATTCCTCTCTTTTAAAAGCGAACAATGTCGAGTAAGCTATTTAAAAGACAGTTAAACTACTAATCATACGTGATCCATTTTTAACTGTGGTTTTCAGCAAAAGTGCTACAAAGTGATATGTGGTGATAACAAATTCAGAAGGAAAAAAATATGAAATTCAGATAGCAGCTTGAATGATTTGCTATTAGCATGGGGCCCAATAACACTACAAAGCTATAAACTCTGTCCATTTAGATTGCCCAGTTAGGTGGCAGAGATGCAATTTGTCTTTTCTGTAGCCGCCTGCTGCTTGCTAGCTCCATCTCCTGTCACAGCCTATTAGCTCCCCAAGAAAATTGGTGGGAAATTGCCTGCAGATTGTAGGAAATTGCATCTCCAGGCCCTGGAAAAAATGTAGGCTAGCACGACACTGACCCTCCCAGAGCAGCTATTAATACAGCAAAAACTGACCTTTGGCTTGGTGTGAAACGACTTTGCTATTTTCTGAATAAAGACTGTATTATGTGTGGTTGAAGGAGGGAACAAATTATTATCCTAGCCAGGCTTGTAGCCAACCTGCCTGAGGAAGCTTAAATATTACTGATAGGGTTTTCTCTTTTACTTTTGGAGGATGGAAAGGAGTTGTTAGGGCACTTACAGATAAAACTATATATAGGAATGTCCAGAAGCAACCTTTCAGCATCTCAGCAGCATTTTTTAAAAATCAAATGCAAAATGTCTTAAAGAAAATGTTCAAAAGAAATTTCTCAAGCTAATCTCAAACCAACAGAATTTCATAATCCCCTGCACTGGCCCAGCCTTGGCAAGAGTAAAATCAGCCTCAGGGCTGCTCTGTTTTACACCAATGGCCTTAGATATTTGATGGGCCATACACTAGTGGCGTATCAGTGTAGCAGAGTAAAGCCCACTCTCTTCTCCCTATGTTGGGGGTGGAGGTGGCTGGCACAGGAGGCAATACTGCCAGTTTTAATTAGTGAGGAGTTCATCTCTGCCAGGAAATTCTCCAACAGACGTTTACAACCAAAATCTAGGTGATCATTTTAAAATTCATTTCACATTCTCTTCTAACGCAACATGCAATGAACCTTCTCCTCATATCCTATTTCCAGACATGCTATCTTGTGTTCAGGCCATCTTCACAGCACAGCGTAGATGGACTGTGTATTGTGCACATTTTAGCATTAATTTTGAGTACTTAAAATACATCCAGATGTTGTGTTGACTTCATGGCCTTGCTTTTATACAAAGCTACTTCAAAACCTACTGCTGAAGAAGCTTTGTTTTGTTAGGATAATAATGTAAACCTGAAATGCCCTATTGATCAGGGGAGCTGGAAGGTCCCAGGGTAAGTACTAGGGGATATAAAGTCTTTCACATCTATGTAGGTTGCTGGCTCAATTGTTATCTGATGGCTATCCAGTGACCCGTGTGAAATAAATGTTTCATTCCCCGTTGGAGACGTGTCCACCTCACACAAACCACCACAATTAGCCCCTTTACTGACAGTCACAGAATTGACTGGGCCATGGAAACCAAATTATCCTCTTATAGGTAATTCCTTGAAGTTAGGGTTGAAGCATGGTGACAGGGCAGTGTGGGAAAGCATGCACTGCTGCCAGTGTATAATATTGCTATTGGGAGGATAAATAGGATTTCACACTGAAGGGCTGTCAGATGGACACCTTTTATAGGCTCTAAATGATTATACAAATGCTTGCCCATGTACAGTGATTAGAAGCGCTAAACTCTTGCTGAGGAGTTTTCTTTCTTCATTAAAGATAGCAGTAATTTCATCTATGAGTAAGTGACTGTACCAGGAGCTATGCAGGGCAGCGATCAGATATTGTGCATTTTTTTCTTTTAAAATACCAGAATAGGAGCAAAGGATCTTCCATGCATAATCAGACCATGGGTCCAAGTCTACAGTTCTGCCTTCAGTTGTGGCCAAATGTTGATAGTTCCTATAATGTACCTACCCAACATATATATGTGAGATATCATTACATTTGTTTTAATATGCCTGACTCCAGGTATACAGTACCAAGACTACCTACAATCACAGCTCCAAATCCCAAAGGGTGTTAAGAGGCAGGAAAATTTAAGTTCCACACAAGGTAGGGGGTATGTGAGAGGGTGAAGAGAGGACTTTCAGATGAGATTTTACAAATCAAGTTGATGTCTGTGCTTCCTGAACATTAAACATACAATATTCCTGCTGCAAACTGCCTAAGCATATACCGTAGCATGATATCTTTAATGACTACATACAGCACATCTGGTCTCTTTTTAATGCCTCACCTAAACGACATTCACTTCTAACTGTTCTCCTTACATATACCACATTATCAAGTCTTTTGAAAAATCCAGACAAAGTATTTGACTCTGATCCCTAGTAAAGTTTGAGATGACCATCCCTATCTGATGTATTTTCTTTTATTTGCTAGGCATGAATTTCATTGAGTGATGCTTTGCTTTTACATTATGAGGCACAATAAAGTGGAGGGGTAGATCAGCCTTCTTTGTCCTAAGCATTAAATGGTTACCTGCATAGTGACGTTTTGTAGCTATTACTTCTATCCTGTGGCAGGAAAACATGGCACCAAGAGTTAGTAGTAGGAAAGGGGGCAGAAATGAGTTTATAAACGTTATTGCAGATGTTAATAGTTCCACTGAACTATAAGGCATTGCTGAATCATCAAATGGGTGAATGTTTTCTGGCCTGCTCCCTAGATAACACACCTTTGATCAATCTGATTGCCCTTTGCTGTACAATTGGTACTTCCAGAAATTGGATTCTCCTGGCTGATGAGATTGTGAGAAGTTCTACCTGCACAATTGTATTGTCTTTAATGAGGTCAAGCTTTATTATTCCACCTACCATGAGGAGATAAGACAATGCTGAAGTGCATTATGAGGCAGGACTGAAGACCTGTTACTGTCTCTTGGTAGTCTCCAGCCCAGAGTCTTTGGCAGGGTGTGAGGAAAGGGCTCTCTCACACCCAGAGTGCTCTTTAAGGGGAGTGAGGGGCAGGTGGGTCATAAGTAGCACACTGTGAAGCAGGAATTATCCTTCCATTCTGTGTTTGCACATCAAAGAGCCTACTATAAACTCAGCCTCCGAGTACTTCCCACATTCTGTAATATATTTATCCTCACAACATCTCTCAGGTGTGCTGTTAGCTCTATGTTTCAGAAGTAAGTCACAGACAAACTTAGGCCCCGTTACTATTGATATCAAGCAGAGTTAGACACAGAAACATTTTTGAGACACTGGACCTAGGTGACATGTCCCCCAGCTTACTTGGGAAGCTTGTGATAGAACAGGGAATTGATCCCTAGTCTCTCAAGTCCTAGATGAGCACCCTAACCACTGAACTAACCTTTGGGTCCTTAGTGGAGCAGGGAGTAGCATACAGGCTTCTGCAGAAAAGGCATGAACTAAAGTGGTGATGAGTTTGTTTTTCTATAATTGCTTCAGAAGGATTTCAGTGCAAATACAGATCCTTGCTCTGAGTAAGGGCTCCGGACCATATTGGGAAAGCTCAGCCAATAATGGAAAGAGAAGAGATACTATGTGACTTATGGCTGTAGCCCACGAAAGCTTATGCTCAAATAAATTTGTTAGTCTCTAAGGTGCCACAAGTACTCCTATTCTTTTTGCAGATACAGACTAACACGGTTGCTACTCTGCAACCTGTCATGTGACTTATGTAACCCATGAGTCTCAAAAATTTTAACAAGTAATATGGATGTTTGCTGCAAAATTTTGGGTCATCCTAACAGAAAAACAAGATTTGCCCACATTTCCGATATGCCATGTTTCAAAAAACTGCTTTCATTTCCTCCAGTATACTGTGAACATGTCACCCAGCTCTATACTAGTGTAATTGCTTTATCCCCACAGGAAAATTTTAACTATATGGAAAAACTTATTGTTTTCATAATTGTGCATATTGTAATCCATTGAAACAATTGAGGACTTGCCACACTCACTATAAATGAGTCCCACAGTGTCTTTAATTTTAAGAAATACTTGTTTCTGTACTCTGCCAAACTGTCCTTTATTAGTTACTCTTACATACTGTCTCTCTAGATGAGAAAAACAGGTGACTATTTCCTTTTCTCCTCCATCCCCCGAGAACTCTCCCCTATGGAGAAGTCCTATAGAAGTTAATAGACAACGATAACCTTTCTCTAAAATGTTTTAAAACTATTCTGTAGTTTAATAACAATCTTCCTGTTTGTAACAGTATGTGCTGAGCCCTTTAAGGGAGGCTACAGCATAAGCATGGACCCAGTCCTGAATCAGTCCAGAACCAAGGGAATTCTGGGGGTTGTAGTGCCCAAAGACCATGAGGGCAGGCAACAACAGAGCTTACTGGGAAAAGAGAGAAGGCTACAAAAGAGCTCACTTCTAGGTACCTGAGAAGTGGTAGCTGTAAGCTGGAAAAATGTTACATGGGTTAGCTGGGTCTCTTCAGGTTAAAAGTCCAAATGAGGTTGATTAGTGATTAGCTCAGAGACAAACTGGAGATTAAGAAACCCCTGGGGAGGGGGAGGAGTTTGATAGGACTATTTGCAAACCCTCGGCCAAAGAGAAGTGAGCCCTGCACTAGGGAAGCTGAGCTCCAGACAGATACAAGTAAAGGAAAATGAGTGGGACAAACACAGTGGGCTGAGACATGACATCAATATCAGCTTCTTGTGTAGGGGTCCCAGAAAAGAAACCCCACTCCTTCAACTTGCTGCAGCAAATTGGGTGGGGAAGGTTAGAGGGAACGGAAGTCAAAGTACATTAATGAGCCCACAAGAAGAAAGACTGTTCTGTTTGTTTGGACTACTGTAGTTACCTCTGAAGAGGAGGACTTTATATTTGATTGGAGAACCAAATCACCCAGCTGCCAGAGTGAGAGGCGCTGTCTTCGGAGGGGACACTGAGACATGTATGAAAGGGTGAACTGAGGTGGTGACTGAGAATCCATGCCAGAAAGGTAAGCTAAGCCCCTGTGCTTCCATAGAACAAATTCTGGACTAAACTCTGTTGGCTGCTAGAGTGTCTATGGGCTTCAGAATGTCTTCTTTTCTCAAAGCTAAACATGCCTTGTTTTTAAAACTTTCCTCATAAGTCAGATTTTCTAAACTTTCTGTCATTTTTGTTGTTCTCCTCTGGACTCTTTCTACTTTATTCACACTGTGTCCAATTCCAGGTGCCAGACTTTTATTCCAGCTGAGGCCTCATCAGTGCTGAGTAGAGTGGGACAATTACCACCTGTGTCTTACATACAACACTCTTGTTAATATACCCCAGAATGATACTTGCCATTTCTGCAGCTGCATCACATTGTTGACTCACATTCAATTTATCATCTGCTACAGCCCCTGGATCCTTTTCAGCAGTATGATTTCCTGGACAGTTATTCCCCATTTTGTAGTTGTGTGTTTGGTTTTTTTTAATTCTTAAGTGAAGTACTTTGCACTTGTCTTTACTGGATTTCTTCATGTTGAATTCAGAGTAGTTCTCCAATTCATTAAAGTGGATATCTGAAACTCATTTAGCTAGCTTGTAGGAAGGAAAACTACTCGCCAATATTTCCATTCGTCATGGTTTAATTTTTGCTCAATCTACAAGAATGTTAATTTTGTGTTCTGGCTACACCTAGCAGGACACAAGAAGGCAAGGTATTAGTCCATCCTCTGTCTTCAGTTAGAAACTCCCATAGCAGAATAAGTTATAGGAAACTATAGAGAAGAAGAAAGGTAAGAAGCAGCCTTCAATGGGGCAAGTATTTACCTCATTGTTTAGTTTGCCACTCCTGGTCAAGGAAATGCCTTGCATAGCAGGGAGATCCAGCTGCCGGTATTCTGTGGATATGTGAGGAGACCCTGTTGCCACTCTGCACTCACTGAGATATGTTATTTATGGACACTGAGTGTGTGTCCCTTTTGAAATACCAGTTGGTAAGAAGTCCATTGTAGTCTGCTGACTTGAGAATGAGCCTTTGTGTTCCAGACTGCAGTCCAGAAGGTGGCAGCTTCAAATATGGTGATCAGGACAGAGGGCTTTTTGCTTCTAATTATGTGATCTGTAACCTCCTCAGAGCTTCCTTCAGGAAGCTGCTATGCTCACTTTCAAGCCGTTAACTTGGCGGTGAGGATGAGAGTGGAGCACTGGTCAAGGAGAAACCAAGGCTGGAATATCAAATTCGTGAGATCTGACCGAGGAGAGTGACAACAACAAAGAGAGCAGTGATGATATTTCTCTCTGTCCCTGATTTGCCCCCACCCCAAGCATCCTTGGGAGAAGGTTTGTGAAAGAACCAGTACTCCAGTCCCACTCTGCAGTCCTATGTACACATTTATAATTGTGGGCTTTGAGCTCAGAGAGCATCACCAGGTTAGGTTGGCTAACCGGTATACTGTATGTGTGACACATTTTTGACAGGTTGAGAGTAATGTATGTATTAAAATCTCATACCAGATTCCGCTGTTGTCAGTCACTGAACTGTTTTCTTGGGCATTGTTCTTCTCCTGGGAACCTCCACTTCCCTGGGTGGAAGGCCTTTCAGATTGGTCTCCCTGTGGATGTCCCCTTCCTGTTCAGGGAAGTGACAAGTAGAATGAAAGTTGGGAAGCAGAGGATTCCAGTTCTCTTGAATTTCAAGAATATTGATGCTCAGTTTCAATTCCTCCTAGCTCCAAATGCTCCGAGGTGAACTGGGTGGGTTCCATGTGGTAATGCAGAAAGAGGGTAAGGAGGAAAGACCTTTTAAGAGATTAAAATAGTGGGATCTCCAGACCATATTGGCCCTTGAGGGGAGCTAGAGAAATCAGGCATGTTCCCAAGTATGATGGAAAGGACTACAGGAGAATCTGCAATATCAAATTCTAAAGAGGTGAGCATACGTGCTGACTTCCGAGGTGTCTCCCCTGAGAATAACCTCTTGCCTTCTGTGGGGGCCTGAGCTGTATAGGCCTTTGTCTTCCAACCTCTCCCTGTGATTACAATATCCCCAACTGGTTTGTGTGAAAGGATCCAAGATAATGGCTCTTCCATGTGTGGTGCCTTTTTTTTTTTTTTTTTAAAGGGGCCTAAGCACAATTATAAGCTAGGGAGGAATAGGAGCAGATATCAGCTCAACAGGTGAGGTGAAGTTTCCATGCTTCCCTATTAAAATAGACAAATGGCCTGGGGGGAGTAATGTGGACTAGGGGTTTACATGGAGGAAGTCTCATTCACAGTTCTATCTGCCACCTTTATTGCTGGTAGGTTGAACTTACCTGACTGTCTTGTAAATGAACAAGTTGTGTGTGTGTGTGTATGTATATGTCATTGCCACAAATGCCCCAAATTGCTGAGTGTTACAGGGAAGTCACCTTAAAACCATTAGGCTGAACTATTAAAAATGCTTTACTGTTAATCTTGTTCTCTATGCCATGCAAAATGACAAATAACATAACTAAATATACTTATTGGTAAGATTGCTGCCTTTTAGGTGTTGTGGTGGGTACCGTAGAAAAGGCTAAAATAGGTTTTGTATTGTGTGGGACTTGTTTGTTAAAATCTTGTACGCAGTGACTTTGAATCTTCTTCTACCAAGAATAGAATTGTGTTCTGCTGTGTTGTTTTTGAAATGTACTGCAATATATGTTATAGCAAGTGTCTTCCCCACTACACTGCTACTTTAAAGTCTGAGGTTTATCCATAACAATTTCCCATGCTTTCATCCAAAGCCTGAAAATATGCCTCGAGCAAGACATTCAATCAAAAGTAAAACATTGCCAGTTATTTGGCTGTCTCTCCAGCTCCCTAGGAGGTAGCTTGCTGGTACGCTGGTCTGAAGAAACTCATGTTATGAAAAGCAAAATGAAAGAAAACAGAAATTTAAACAATAAGAACAGCTTCACTTCAGAGAAATTGTCTGAGTATCCCATAGCAATCAACTTCCACCTCCTAGAAAAGGAACTTTAATTCGATTTCATTTTAACTGATTTCTTTCCTGTTTGTTTTTTTGAGCTTTTTTAAAAAAAGAGACTGATCCACGTTTTACACACACTTTCTCTCTAGTCTTAGGTGTGGGAGATGAGAAAGGTCAATTAAATTTGTCGGATTATTCTCTTATCTTTCCTGATTTTTAAAAAGAACCACCACCCTGTTCTCCAAGTTCTGCAGAGGGCTGGGCTATTTGTACTATTTCATATGAACAGGTAAATTGTGATTGACCTCATAAATAAGACTATGTAAGGATGGCAATAAATCCCCCCCTTTCTGTGCTTGAGTTCCCAGGATGTAGAAGGAGCATGTACTCTTGCTGCTTGTGGGCCTAGTGAGAAGTAGTCTAGCAGACGTATGCAGGATGGAAGGAGGAGCTGTTTTGTTCTTTTGGTGCAAATTTTATTTCCTTCCTGAAGGGAGGGGGGTCCCGTTGTCCCTAATTCAAGCATCTGTTTGGGAGGAAGATAAGCTGTTGAAGAATATAAGGCCTTTCTCAGTAGGCTCCATGGATCCAAACCTGTCTACTGGTACAACCAAGGGCAATTACATATGCAGACTTCCACCTTACATCCACCAATTATACTTACATAAAGGCATTACTCTTCCCCCAAGTTTTAAAATGAATTTTCTTTCTCTTCTCCTTATTGACTATGCTCCTTCCTGTTGTAGTCAAGTAACTCTTCTCCGTTAGTTTTCCTCCTTAGTCTCTCATCGTGATCCCTTTAATGAATTAAGCCTCATGCTGGGAAAATTCTACGTCTTGTTCTTTTGGTCACCAGAGAAAGATGTGTAAGCTCTTGCTCTCTCTTAACTTCTCAACCAGCCCATTCTTGCCAGAAGTCCAGATTTGACTGGGAAATCCCAGATTTCTTCTTAGTGATCTGTGTTCCCCTGTCTTGAGAATTAATAGGGTATAAAGCTACCTTCCTGCTCCTATGTACTGTTGTCTCTTTGAGCAGAGCTACATGAGTTTTGCATTTCTCCCACTCCACTTGCCCAGTTTTCATTATGTTTCTCTCATTTTAGCCAAGTGGGGTAAGCAGTAGGAACCAGGGAAGCCATTTATTCCAGTAGCTTCACCAACCAGCACTCCGTAGTGACAGTAAGTTACATCAGCCCCCATCATGCGGTCCAGCGGGAGCTGAGGAGAAAGAGGAGACACTATAGTAGGGAGAGAGGGAAAGAAAGGGGTAGAGTGGAGGTAAGTAAAAGGGAGAAGATGTTACATTAGCAGACAGGTATAGGAGAGAGGAACTGGAAGAGATTAACCTCAGACAGGAAGGAAAAAAAGAGAGAGCACTGAGCATTGAAATTATTCTGTGTTCTCCTCTCTGTGTGATTCAATCTAGAGTGGGCTGTAGAAAATTGTTGGGCTCTTTGAGTTTTGCTTATGATATGCAAAGAAGAAATCGGTACATTAAAAATACCAGTGTGGTTCCGATATGTGGAGATCCCAGAGATGTCACATGCATATCACTTCCCCTCCTGCAGTAACTGATGTGCTCTTGAAAAATACAAGTGAAGCAGTGTAAATCCTCTCTATCTAGAGAAGGGGTCGGCAACCTTTCAGAAGTGGTGTGCCGCGTCTTCATTTATACACTCTAATTTAAGGTTTCGCGTGCCAGTAATACATTTTAATGTTTTTAGAAGGGCTCTTTCTGTAAGTCTATGATATATAACTAAACTATTGTTGTATGTAAAGTAAATAAGGTTTTTAAAATGTTTAAAAAGCTTCATTTAAAATTAAACTAAAATGCAGAGCCCCCCGGACGGGCGGCTAGGACCTGGGCAGTGTGAGTGCCACTGAAAATGAGCTTGCGTGCCGCAGGTTGCCTACCCCGATCTACAGTTAAATACCCACATCAAGATTACAGTGTAGAGCATATGGAAATAGGCTTACAATAGGATGCACAATTAAACTAACATCAAAATCATCAAACTGTTAGCTTGCATGCATGTTAGCTCACGTGTAGCTGATCCTGAGCAAGCAATCATCTATCTTGACAGAGCAGTTACCAAAATAAAGGATGATACTGTACTATAAATCAGCCTAATTAGTATGGTGTGGAACACTGATCTATATCTACTGAATATAGACATAGTGCATTATGGTAATTGGAAAAGTCACACGAGTATTAGAACTGTCCTCATGTAACTTTTCCAGTAACCACAATGCACTAATAAAGAATGTACACTATGTATTAAATATACTGTACATTTGCTATCATTTTAGCACTAAGCAGTATAAATCATGTGTATACTGTTAATTTGTACTATAGTGGTGACCAAAATCACAAAGGGGATTTGGGGCCCCGTTGTGTGAAGAACGGTACAAATACACGAGAAGATGTGGTCCCTGCCCCCAAAGAGCTTACAGTCTAAATGAGACCATTTTTGTGTATTTTATCTAGACTATAGTACCAGTAAGATAAAGTGTGGCTTAATGGATGAAATACAGTGCAAAACCTGGGTTGTAGACACAGCTGAACAAACTGCTCCTGGAGCTTGAAGGGTCACTGCAGTGTAAACAGAAGCCAGGGGTGACCTGTGATATAATCTCAAGACATAATAAATACATGCTTCATGCTGCTTCTTACCTTCTGCTGATTCTGGCATTTTAGAACACTGTGGGGTGCCTCCATGCAAAGATTCTAATCCAACTGCATGTATTTGAAGTGGGGTTTCTTTTAATTATCTTTGAAAATTTGCATGGAAGTATGTTTAGAATGTCTTAAGTTTATCTAGTGTAACATGTAAGTATTCACAACCTTACCTTCTTCTGGCAGACTGTAAAGGCAATTAACCAGTTCCAGGAAGTAAAGCTAGATGCTCTGTAGACAGTGAGGGCCAGGTCTGCTGCAGATGTAGATCAGCATAGCTTCGTTGAGCTCAGTGCAACCAAATGAGCTTACACCTACTGAGATGGCCCTATATTTGAGTTACTTGAAGAGCCACTGACCCCTGTTTTTCTTTACTGTGCATCCCCTATGTGTCTGTTCTGCTTATACTTCACTATACTAACTTCAGTTTCTGACTGGGCCTCATTTCAGCTGAATAGGGCTTTCAGAAGAGCCATGCTGCCTATCACAGGTTACTACTGTGCTAAATATGATGCTGCTAGCCATATATGTTGGCAGTATGGGCTGAAGGCAGATAAATACCCAACAATCTGCAACAACTTAATCCAGATGGTCAAGTTTGTTTTCTTTGCATTGCAAACTGTCTCCAGTGAATGTGTGAAATCCATATTGTAGCTTTGTTTTGCAGTATAACTTTAGTGGTGAGGTTTTGTGTCTAGGACTTCCATAGGGATGATCAGATGCTTAAGATTAAGCAGATCAAAATCAACAAATTTAGTTAAAATAAAAATTGCAGGTACTGCCATGTATTTTGGCATAGAGTACGATGTTCCAGATAATGTTCTGTCTTTGGCTGAGAGTGATATGTGAGCTTCAGGAATACACTAACGGGATAACAATAATGGATCGGATTGTCTCTTTCCCCGTGGTCCATACCACTCTCTCAGCGAGGATTGTTCCATGCCCACATGGAAAAGCAACTCAGCTATCTCCACTGCAATGTCTTCCCCCTATACTTATGGAGGGCTTTCTGTGCGTTTGGGATCCATGTAGGGGCAGGTCTTGGGAGGGGATAGGCTCAAGGTGATAACATTGTACTCCCATAAGAGCCCTGTGGAGTTCAGATGGGAAAATACCAGACCTCTTAGGACCACCATTGACTGCTTAATCCATGATAGAGTGGTTCTGCTGGAGTAACTCTGTCAAAGTATGGGTGAAATATGCACACTGGGGCATAGATGGTATGGATGGCCCTGGACTCCTATGGAGTCCTTGAAATCAAATCCTGTAGTTTGTGCCTCACCCCCAAAATGGAATGAATGGAGACACTTTTCTATGTACTTTTATTGCATGAGAAGTGGCAAACAAGCCTGTTAGGCTTTACATTAGTGCAAAGTGCTTTTGTCTGAGGATCTCAGCTTGCTTGTCAAACATTTAACTTATCTCACCCAGGGGTGGCTCCAGGCCCCAGCACGCCAAGCGCATGCTTGGGGCGGCAAGCTGCGGGGGGTTCTCTGCTGGCGCCATGAGGGCGGCAGGCAGGCTGCCTTCAGCGGCTTGCCTGCGGAGGGTCCGCTGGTCCCGCGGCTTCAGCAGACCTCCCGCAGGTGGACCCTCCATAGGCAAGCTGCCAAAGGCAGCCTACCTGCGATGCTTGGGGTGGCAAAATGCCCCTGATCTCACCACAAACATTATTCCCATTTAACAGATGAGGATCAAAGATTAAGAACAAAGTCACCCAAACAATTGACCTACTGAGCACCCACAACCTTTAGATCCTCTGAAAATAGTGTCAATTATTTAGATGCCAAATTTGAAGTACGTATATTTGAGAGAATTTTTCTTAAGTCACCATAGGATGTCTATTGCCATTCATGTGCCCAGACTCCCACTCCTCTCTCAGTGCTATTAGCAGCCAACTATCCACAGTCCGCTTATGATGTGCTGTATTAAGAATTTGTCAAGGATGCCAGAAGCCCATAGGATGGGTATTCTCTTTTGCAGTTATAAATCTAAATAAACATAGGGCATGGAAGAAACTAATTCACTAGTGGTGTTCAAATGATTCCTTTCAAGCTAAAAATTGCAGTCAGACCTGCTCCAGGCACCAGTGTTCCAAGTGCGTGCCTGGGGCGGCAAGCTGCGGGTGGGGGGGAGCGCAGGGGCAGCCTGACAGTCGCCGTGAGGGCAGCAGCGCGCCTGCAGGAGGTCTACTGGTGTCATGGCTTCGGCGGCAATTTGGCGGCAGGGGTGCTGAATACACCGGACCGGCAGACCTCCCACAGGCATGCC
The DNA here is from genome assembly GCF_003597395.2 of Chelonoidis abingdonii. Lineage (NCBI taxonomy): Eukaryota > Metazoa > Chordata > Testudines > Testudinidae > Chelonoidis > Chelonoidis abingdonii. The sequence continues at coordinate 104,707,646 of NC_133774.1, read as the reverse complement.
GCTGGAAGCCTCCTGCCTGCCGCACTTGGGGTGGCAAAATACATAGAGACTCCCCTGATTGAAGTGAAGTTTAAACAAATTTGATGCATGAGAGCACTGTGTGCTGTTCACTAACCCCATTTGACGATGAATTTGCTGATGATAAACTGAGAAGGCAAATATCTGACAATAGAATAAAAATGAGCACTGGGTGAATCATAATTAGGAGACCTATTGTATGGTCTCTAAGGGAACAGTGCCAACTTGTGATCAAGTTAATATTAAAAAAAAAAAAAAAAAAATCCAGTTTCAGATTCCACTCGTCCCCTATGCCAAATTTGAGGGGTTGACAGTTATATCTTCTAATTAACAAAGAAACAAAGTTCCTCTTTCCTGTTGTGTGAAAGACCCACACAAACACTGGGGGGGAAATGGCTGTCCAAGAGAAATAGTGAAACTGACTATCTACTAAGTGTGGTCTGATGCATCAATTCAAGTACCTCGGGGAAGGGGGGGAGAAGTAGATGGAAAAAAGTTGTTTTTCATGACTTTCATTTACAGTCATAAATGCTTCTGGTAGAGTTGTAACTATACTAAGTTTAAAAAAAAATTCAGACAGAGGTGTGACTTTTTTAAATTGTGTGTGTGTGTGTCCTTTGAACTGTCTGACAGGAAACTGTTTCAAAGAAATGACTAACAAATCAATGGAAAAAATAGACAGTGCAATGAAAGTCATAGGCTTTAAGAGTCTCCACTTTACTGACTTTCTGGTAACCCTTTTCTCCCTTAAAGTGCACTTAGAACCAGTGATGACAGTGGAAATGGAATCCTTTCTCCTCTTTGCCCATAGAAATGGTACAGGAAATGCAGCACCAGTGCAAGCATCTCCATGCTACTTCCTTAAGTTGTCTGTGTCGACCCTGACCTGCAGGGCTAGGTCTATGGCTGAGGGCGTAGGTCAGTCTCCATGGCCAGTTAATATTCCCTCTGCTGAGACTGCCTGTGTAAACACCCTAGGTCGCCTCAAATTCTAGCTGAGTGAAATGCACTGGTGTGTGCCAGGTGTCGCTTTGTGTTGTACCAAATGCACTGTGACAGTCATATAGTGGGGCATCATCACAAGATTGTTCACAGGCCAAGGGCTGGCTGATTTCTGTTGCTGAGCCTCATGAGGTTACAGTTGGAATATGGCTTTACAATGAAGGATACTAGTATTCAGAAGCACATAAACCATCTGTCATGTCCATGGTACCACAATAAAGATACAAAGATCAAAGAATGAACAGACTGTGTCAGAGAGCAGAACTATGTTAATATCAAACACATTGGAAAAGTGAATGAAGTTGCATTTATTACCATATGTATTAGGTCAATATAAGCAAAAACATCTTTATTTAATAAAATGTTAGTAAGATTTTCAGTAAAGTTAGCTTGAAAGGATATGCAGATACTGGTGACTGTATATTTGCGTGACCTACAGCTACCCTTAACTTGACAATTACCTTAAAGCATTTAATAATATTGCACAATATTTGCTATGTATTTAAGACATTATTATTCGTACTGCAGTATGTCTAAGGATCAGTATTCCATTGTGCTGGAAAATGTACAAACAATTATTTAAAAACACACCCTGTGCTAAAGGGTTTGTAATCTGTTAGAACAGGTAGACTAAACAAACTTTGGAAGGCAGGATAAGCATAGCTTAGCACAATGAGCCCTTTATTTAACTAAGTCAAAATCTACCAGGCTAACTACTATATGATGCAGGAGGAATAGGGACAACTGCATGTAAGCATTCTGAGATTAGCCATGCGTCAGGGTGCCCGAATGGGAACATACACATGAAACAGAATTGCCTTCCTCTATCCATCCTGCTCTGTTTACAAGTCAAGATAGTCCTGCTAACCTTGCACATGTAGGTTTTAAAACAAGTTCTTATTCGGCAGGGCTGTCTCCTTCAGCTGGCAAAACTGGACAAGTACATCTCTAGAAAACCTGCCTCATCCCCACACTGGAGAAAGTGTCAACAAGTAACAGCTGAGTAAAGGTTAGACATACTATCTGCCAGGGGATGGCATAGGACAGCATGAGCACTGTGATTCCTACTTAAAGGCTTCAGTTCTCAGTCTGGTTTAATAGCTTGCAGCTCCTTTGTTATACTGTGGTCTCACAAAGAGACTTTATGACAGCCCAGCTGGCTCTTTTCAATTCAAAACCATACTGTATAAAACTCTATCTTCATCTTTCTGCCTCCCGCCTTCTGCCATCAAAAAGTGTGAATAGCCAGAGCTAGTGCTCCTTGAGTACCCATTTGCTTTCCTAGCAATTCTGTGGAGAAAAAACAAAGGCAGCTCAGCATGTGAAGGAGGGTTGGTAGGAACCTCTGTGTGAGGTCCTTGGCAGGATTATCTCATTCCAAAGATCTAGGTGGCTGGAATTGTTCCCCCTCTTCCCCCCTTAATACAAATCCTTAAGTGTTAAGTCGGGCAGAAAATGAGTCTACTCTACATTTATCTTACTGAATGGCAGTCAACTCCCGCCTAATCTTTCAACATATATTTGTTCAGTGGATCAACAGATTGTGTAAGCAGCATGACTGACGGGTTTAGAAATGTGTCTGCTCATGTTTGGTTTGTATTGAACCATTGACCATTTTGTTTGTGAATCCATCATAAATTATATCTCTGGGTTACCCAGTACGAATGAGGGATGAGAGATACTTACCCTGGAGTGAAAGACATCTTAAACAGCTGTCAGCCTTCAGAAGGGAAGCTGAATCTCATTAATGGTTTTATTTTTGTTTTTCAAAAGCCTCCTAACCATGCAGCTATTCTTTTACAAACCTGGTGTAATTTTATCTCTTGTATGCTGAAGATTCCACTTGGCAAAATGCAAGGACGTCGCTGTTGTTTAAAAAGAAATTTTTAAAAAATAGGAGGAACAATAATTTGATATGTCACTAAGAATTTTTAAACTTACATTAGCGGCATTTGTAATATTTGGTCGCAGTTAATACCAGGAGGCACATGTACAATGCTTTCACTAAAAGAAGAGGTCAGAGAACATCACAGTCTAACCCCTGCTACCTGGAAAAATAATTACACATAAAAATGTCATAAGCTACAAAGTGATTTAGACTCAAGTGCCTAAAAATCACTTTTTAATTTTTTACTGTCCTTGGGTCAGAGTGCTAGGAGTCTAGATCTGACCCAGCGCTCTGGTCACTAAGGTACTAACTATTGCCCCCAGGAGTGGCCTTAATTGGGAGATGAGTGCTCAATGGTTTAATTAGGCAGGAGAACCATCAACTGAGAACAGTTAAGGGAGTGAAAGGAAGGACCAGGCAAGGAGGCTGGTAGGGGCCAGGGTCTGCAGGGTATCAGGATGAGGAGCTCTTTCCCTCTCACTCCCAGAGAGTAGGCTAACAGGGAAGCTTATCTTAAAGATTGTTCAAACTACACTGACGGTCTCCGTGTAAGTACCTAGATCTTGAGTTCTCAGCTTGTGAGGATTTCTTAGACCTCTCTCTAGGGGTTGGAGGGACAGCAGTTCCAGTTCCATGGGAATGGCAATGCCACTCAGCTAGCACAGGTGATGGAGGAAGTAAGAAGGGAAGGTTCTGAGCTACAAGGGCTGCCCCTGAGAAGAAAACACAGGCAAGAAACAAAGCTGTCTGGAGAGGAGGCGCTACAGGGGTGAAAAGGGGAGCATCTTAATTTTGAAAGATCAAAGCTGGGTTCTGAAGGGCAACCGGAGAAGGGTTTGTGTATGACCTGATGAGTTGGGAGTGATTTAACTCTTCTTCTTCTCAGAAGCAAATAATTTTAACTTCATGGATTGTCACAAGTGGATCCTGGCCATAAACATAGGCGGCAGGTTTGTATAATTTTTGGTGGTGCCCAAAATGGTGGTGCCTCCTGCCCTGTAAGCCAATATAAAATGAAGCTACAATGTGTTGGCACCACAAGATTACAAGGGTCAATTAAAAGTGGAAAGTTAGAAGCAGCACCTGCCTGCTTCAATATACAGTATTATATTGTGTTGCACCTGTTGTGACAAAGTGGGAATGTTCTTAATGTTTTTCTCTGAATACTGTGTGGCTGCCTCAGTTTCCCCTGAAAGGTGCCAATTGAACATGTTGGGGACAAAGAGATCAGGTGACCTCCTTATCCAGAAGAGAGACAAAGGCCAGAGGAGGGAGTGTCAGTTTGGAGCTGGCTGGGGAAATGGGGAGGGGCCCAGAATTTGGGTCTGGGCTCCCCACGCCCCAAGATGGACCTGACTGAGGGGTCCTGTTTTCTATACCTACAAGCTCTGTTTTAGACAGTGTTCCTGTCATCTAATAAACCTTCTGTTTTACTGGCTAGCTGAGAGTCATGTCTGACTGCAGAGTTGGGGTGCAGGGACCTCTGGTTGCCCCAGGACCTGCCTGGGTAGACTCGCTGTGGAAAGCACACGGTATGGAAGGGCATGCTGAATGCTCTGAGGTCAGACCCAGGAAGGTGTAAGCTTCTTGCCCTGAAGACAATATGCTCAGAGAGAAGAGGCTCCCCCAGAGTCCTGATTGGCTTTGTATGGAATAGTTCCAAAGCATCCCAGGATCCCCTTCTACACCACGCACTTCCCGGAAGTCCGCACAGGCACTGACACTCCCTCATCCAGCCTTTGTCTCTTTTCCAGGCATTAGGAGGCCACCTGATCGATTTGTTCTCTAACAAACACCTTCAGTTGGCATCTTGCAGGAGAGTGGCCTAGGCCATCAGTTGCCCGGAGACTGGGTTTTGTTGATTCTCTGTGTAGATAGCATCACACTGGCCCTCTAGGGCTCTACAACAATCACACCCCCTTCTCCCACTATCTAGATTGTTAAGAAATGTATAGGGGAAACAGGCACCCACACAGTATTCAGAGAAAACCTTAAGAACATTCCCACTTTGTAACACCTGTATACGACTAGTTATATACTTTAAACAGTGTAAAATAATCAAGTATTGTGCTAAACAGAATGGTACTCCAAACTGACCACCAAATTTAAGTTGAACGTTTTTCCCCTCAGGTGAGGGCTCTGGGGTGGGGCTGAGGATGAGGGGTTCACAGTGCAGGAGGGTGCTCAGAGTCGGGGTACTGGGGGCACAGGCTCTGGGGTGCGGCAGGGCTGGGGATAAGGAACTTGGGGTGCAGACAGCTGCCCCAGGGCTAGGGCCAGAGAGGACTCCCCTCCCCCCCACTGGCAGCAGTAAGCTCCAGGGGAGGGACCTCTCCTCTTCCCCTCCCCTCCCCCTGGCAGCACACTCACTCTGCACCACACTGTACACGCTCCTGGGGCCTCTTTCAGGTCCAGAAAGCCCACTCACCTCACCGATGGTGGGTACCGGGGGTGGGGGTGGGGTTGCAGGGCCACCCAGAGGGGAGGCAAGTGGGGCAATTTGCCCCAGGTCCTGCAGAGGCCCCCACAAGAATATAGTATCCTATAGGATTGCAACTTTTTTTTAATGGAAGGGGCCCCCAAAATTGCTTTGCCCCAGGCCCCCTGAATTCTCTGGGCAGCCCTGGGGGGTTGCCATCACGTGTGGCCTCTGCTGCTGCTGCTGCCCCTCATTCTAGCCTCACTGGGGATGGGGCTGCCCCTGGCCCAGCGTGGGGCAGGAGTGAGGACTGCAGGGTGGTGGCTGGGTGGGGTAGGGTGTCACAAAATTCACCCAAGCCCCAGCTGCTCAGGTCTAGAAAGTCCCCCTCTCCCAACCTCCAATTCCTTTTGGGGAGAGGTGGAGGGCTTCAGAAATTGCCTCTGGGATGCATTGTACTCCAAATATTAGCTCAGGGAATAGGAGGGCTGTGAACTGCCATGTGCTGTTGTTTGCTGGAATAAATAACCAAAGGCAGTGCTCTCTTACCCACCCCCACCCCACGCCCATCTTCTTGTCTTTCAGTGGATTTCAAATGGGAGTTATTTGCAGGTACCATCTTGCATGCAATTGAAAGCATTTGAAAACCCAGGCTTTACAATCATACTCTCTTCCTTTTTCTCTCTGCTTCTTTATTTCTCTCCCTATCCCTTCTTTAAACCACAGTTGATGACACCATTGTCAGCTCCCTGAGACTCTGACAAATCTAATTGCAGTTTAAATATTTGTATTGTAGAAAGCCAGAAATGAATAATCTAACCAATGTATATTTGAGCATGTAAATATCTTAAGCACCAACTGCCAACAATCTTTAAAAGGGTAAATGTATAAACTCTTGGATACTGCGGGTTCAGTTTATTGAATGCTTGCATTTCCTTTGTGCACTTATACTTTATATATAAAAAATCAAGGACTAAAAACATGACTTGCAAGCAAAAAATAATAATTCTGCCTCTTTTCATGTACTGGCAATCTGAAAATTAAACGACACCAGTAACCTACTCATTTGCAATGAAATTCCCATGGAAGCACATATTATGTTCACATTAGTATCAAATAAGTTAACATATTAATTGTTGTTATAATGAACAACCAAAGGAATTTGGTTTGTGTAACTGCTTTTGTATGAGTGCAGCCCTGAGTACCTTTCAGGAGAAATGGTGTGGCTGGCTCTTAAAAAGGAGTGACTAGTACAATGGCTGTTGGTCCGGATTAGGGCTGGTAGAAAATTTTCTATTGAAACTGTTGTGAAGGAATATTGGATTTTTGACACAACAACTTTTGGCAAAAAAAATCTGCTTTCTGTGGGGTTTATTGTTTTGTTTAAAAACTGAACATCCAAACCCTAAAATATTTAGGTTCTGAAATGCTGCTGAGGTGCCTCATGGGGATGGTAATCTGGGTGCCTCAAGCTCCTATTCTTCTCCATGGTTTGGGTGCCCTATCACACTTCATTTCTCATGATGCACTGTGGTCATGTGATTTCCATGATACACTGCCTCTCCACACCAAGAGAAGAGGCTATGGTGCAGTATGAGAGAGGTAGTTTGACCAGGAATCCTAGCCCATAGAGGAGAATGGGAGCAAAAGGCTCCCAAATTACAGCTCCCATGAAGTGCTTTGGCAGCATAACCGAATCTAAATAGACCAGTTTCTTTTTTTCTTTTCTCCGAAACCTGAAAGCTTTGCTTGGCCAAAAAAATGGGATTTTATTTTTCCATCTCCACTAAGAAAAACACTCAAGTTCTATTCCCATCTCTGGCACTCATTTGCTGAGTTATCTTGCAAAATCACATAAGGCCAAACTTTCAAAAGTGGCCTCTAACAGTGCCGTGGATATTTCAGGAAGTGCTGTGGCCCAGAGGGCAGTCCAAGTACATTGCCTTAACTCAGGCAAGCCCCCAGTGTTTTCCCAACTGCTGGAACAACCCAGGATTGGGCGGGGACAAAGATGGCTTAAAGTCTCCTTAGCTGCCTCCCTCCTGGGCTGTGAGTTCTGGGCTGCACTTCTAAGAAGTTTTGGGTGTTCAGGACTGGATGTCGTCCTGCATCATGGGAGGATTCTTTTAATTATTTATAGGCATTGTCATAATTGATCACATCTGGTGTCCATCTAGTTCAATATCCTGTCTCCAACAGTGGCCAGAACCAGATGCTTCAGAAGAAGGTGTAAAAAAGCCTCCTAATTACTAGTAGTTAGACTGTTTTTTGCCATGAAACATATGATTTAATATCACTTTCAAAGTATGTTAGTGTTAACTATTGTAACTGGATATTCTTACTATTTACATCACTGTATAATCCCTTTTTCAGTCTTGCTAAATTTTTGGCCTCAAAGATGTCTTGTGGCAATGAGTTCCACAGTCATAATGGAGAAAAACCATTCTGCAGCCTTCCCTGATAGATATTTGTAAAGTCTAACTTAGAGGTAATGTGGCCCTGTAGATAGAGGTCTGGATTGGGATTCAGGACTTCTGTGTTTGCCACTGGCCTGCTATGTGACCTTGAGCAAGTCACTCTACCGTTGTGCCTCAGTGGCACTATCTGTAAAATGGGGATAATGATACTTATTTTTCTTTGTAAAGCATTTTGAGGTTGATGGATAAAAAGTATAATATACAAGGTAGCTATTATTTTTCTATCCTCAGCCTCCCTTGGTAGCCTGTTAAACTGTCATTATTGCAGTGATACATTTGTAACTACTGTGACACAAGATAAATGTGACAAGTGCTAATTCCAAACACCCACGTTATTGAAACTGAGAACAGCTTAATTCAAGCACTTTGAATTTTCTAAGGACATCTGAGGTTTACAGTTACAGCACTTCAGTTTGTTATTGCCTGGAAAAACTAAAGTGTTACATTAAAGATCTAAGACTAAAAGATGAACAATTGTATTACAAGAAGAAAGCAAATAGTAAAAGTAGAAAAAAACAAAGCAAATAATTCATCGTTAAAAGGAAATAAAACTGCAGTTGCAAGATTTCACTTCTCTCCCCAAGGACATGAGACAACTTAAAAGCAAAAGCACTAAGAATTAGGCTTTCAGGAACTGCATTTTACATCTCCCTCAAGATATGGTATTCCCCTGAAAAAGCTTTGTATTGCAAGAGAAGAAAAAATTGACATCAGTTACAGAAGCATAAAACATTACATAGAGGAATGAGAAAAATGGTGATTTGCCCAAAGGTTTACGAAGAAACAGGCTTAATAATTGGTGGATTCAAGGTAAGCACATTTTCTTGCTCAAACTAATGGTGAGTTTCAAATTTTTCTGACATAGGCCTGGTCTACACTACGTGTTTAAACCAATTTTAGCAGCGTTAAACCGATTTAACGCTGTACCCATCCACACTACGGGGCCCTTTATATTGATATAAAGGGCTCTTTACATCAGTTTCTGTACTCCTCCCAGACGAGAGGAGTAGCGCTAAAATCGGTATTACCATATCAGATTAGGGTTAGTATGGCCGCAAATCGATGGTATTAGCCTCCGGGCGGTATCCCACAGTGCACCACTGTGACCGCTCTGGACAGCAATCTGAACTCGGATGCACTGGACAGGTACACAGAAAAAGCCCCACGAACTTTTGAATTTCATTTCCTGTTTTCCCAGTGTGGAGCTCTGATCAGCACAGGTGACCACACAGAGCTCATCAGCACAGGTAGCAATGCAGTCTCCTGAGAATCGAAAAAGAGCACCAGCATGGACCGCACAGGAAGTACTGGATCTGATCGCTATATGGGGAGAAGATTCAGTGCTAACAGAACTCCGTTCCAAAAGATGAAATGAAAAAATATTTGAAAAAATTTCCAAGGCTATGATGGAAAAAGGCCACACCAGGGACTCAGTGCAGTGCAGAAGTGAAGTAACGTGACTCAGACAAGCCTACGAAAACACAGAGCAAACGGAAGGTCTGGTTAGTGGCCGGATAAAGTCTGCCACGTCTCCTGAGATTGCATGCAGTGTTTACGGGGCTGCAGCAACCCCACTACCCATCCCTGCTTCCGTGTATTCAGGTGGGTTGTAGATCAACGATGGCTGAAGGATTCTGCGGAGGGGGAAGATAGGAGGAGGAAGACGAGGACGACCTTGCGCGAGCACACAGCATCCGTTAGCCCAACAGCCAGGAGTTTTTGTGACCCAGACGGATTACCCTCAGCCCTCCCAAGCCGCTAGCCAGAACAGGAGATGGGACAGCGACTCTCTGGTGATGTGCTACTTTGTATATAAAACATGGTTTAAAGCAGCACGTTTTTAAATGAGATGGTGCCGTAAGGGCTTGGGATGCATTCGCGCCAGTAAGTTACTGGAAAATTTGTTTAACCAGTCTTGGGAGTCGGAGAGGAAATCCTTCAGGGACATCTCCATGAAGTGTCCTGGAGTACTCCAAAGCCTTTGCAGAAGGTTTCGGGCAAGACAGCCTTGTTCCATCCACCATGGTAGGACACTTTACTACACCATGCATGTAGCAAGTAATCGGGTATCTTGCATGACAAGCATAGCTTCCGTATGGTGCCTGGTAATGTGTGGCATTCAAGAAACGATTCTTCTTATTCTCGCTCGTTATCCTAGCGAGCGTGATATCGTTCATGGTAACTGGTTGAAATTGGCAGGATTTATTAAGGGACAGAGATGGCCATTTTCTACTGGCTGTTGCTTAAAAGAAATCCTCTCTTGCACGTAGCCAAGCGGGGGGAAGGGGAGGAGGATAGCGCTGAGCTTTTTTGGCGTTTGGCTAGCAGGAATCTTCCTGCTACCAGCCACATGGTGGGCGGGGAAGGGGTGATAGCAGTGATCTTCATGAGAACCAGCCTGCGGTGGGGGAGGGGTTAAGCCATCCCGAGAATTGGATGGGGGGTTTGGCTTCTGCTGCTGCATGTTGCGAGGAAAGAAGCATCAGAGGCACTGTGTATATGAAGGCTGGAGAGAGCGCAAAAGACATGGCTTACCATGGCCCATGCAAGCGAATTCTGATGCCGACACTGCGTCTGTGAGATCTGTAACACCAGAGCCGCAGGCACTCATATTAAGATGCAAAATGCGACCTTGTAGTGAAATCACAATTGCTGTGTAATGTGAATAGTGTTGTTCACTGTGAAAGAGTTACTAACATTGTTCTGTAAATGTAGCTCTTTTTTAATACTTCTCTCCCTTTTTTTCTCCCTATGCAAAGCTGCAAATTATTTCAAGCCTCCCTACGTCCAATCCGAAGGCTTCTCAATAAGGCGGAGGAAAAAGAAGACACGAGGAAATGTTCTCGAATCATGGAAAGCAAATGAAGCTCATCTGAATGAGTGGAAGGAAGTGGTAGAAAATTACAAGGAAAAGATCCATGAAGCGTGAGGACAGGAGGGACCAAAGTGAGAATGAAGAGACGCTCGAGATGAGAGGTGGTGGGCAGGAAGATCAGAGGTATAGGCAGGAAGATAGCGTGGCGGATGGCAATGCTGGAGGTGCTCAATGATCAAACTGATACTCGACGTCTTGGGACCTTCAGCGAAGAGCAGCGGGGTTCACAGAGTGCCGCTGCAGCCCCTGTGTAACCACCTCACAACTCACCATGTTCCATATCTTCTCTACCACCAAGACGTGTAAAGAACGCGTGGGGAAGGCCTTCATGCACCCGCCACCCACCCCTGTGAACAGTCCAACCAAAAAGGCTGTCATTTACCATTGAAAAATGGTGTTTAATGCCTTTGTCCTTCCTCCTATGCCTCCTCCCAAACGCACAGCGCGGGAACTTGTCAGTATTCTCTGCTGTGATTTAAATAATGATGATCATGTTGAAACAATATGAATTATGCTTCCTTCCAGCAAGGCATGTAATCGAAGGGGGGGCTGTTGTGCTTTGCATTACAGGGGAAGGAGTTCATCGGGGGGGGTGTTCACAGAAGGGGAACAAACACAGAGCACGGTACACAACTCGTGCTCCTCTGCCGTATAGAAACAGCTCGTTTATCCAATAGCTATCGTCTGATGCGGCCACCGCTCGTGAATGTGCTCTCTAATCGCCATTGTTGTCTGGCTAGCGTGTAATCAAGCAGCCAGGTGATATTGCTGTCAGCCTCCACCCCACCATAAAGGTTCTCCCTTACTCTCAGCATTCGGAGATTGTGGAGCACACGCAAAGTAGCAAATAACAAAGGGGACATTGGTTTGGCTGAGGTCTGAGCGATCAGTTAATGTTCGCCAGCGCCTGCTTAATGGCCAAAATGCACATTCTACCACTCAATTCTGCACTTTGCTCAGCCTGTGAGTTGACAAAGCTCTGACCACTGTCAGGCTCTCTGCCTGACGTATGGCTTCATGAGCCCATGGCAATCAAGGGAGTAGTGCTGGATCCCCAGGATAAACTTAGGTGTTTCATAAACATCCTCAAATGTTATTTTACTGGTCTGGAGAATATTCTTGCGGCCAAGCAGTTTACTAAAGAGCAGTAATTTGCTGAATGCGTGGAGAATGACAATGAAACCCTTCCTGGCACCATCCACGGTGGATGTTTGGTGAAACGTTGTCATAAACGAGATAGCTAAGGGTTAATGTTTCTTTTTACCTGTAAAGGGTTAACAAGGGAACCAAACAACGGCAGAGGACCAAACAGGAGAACTGAGATTTTTAAAGAGGGAGGGAATGTTTCGGATGTTGTCCCTTTTGTTGTGGTGGTCTTGTCTGTCTCGCTATTAGTAAGGGATCTTTCTATCTATAGCTTCTAATCTTCAGTTAGCGCAGTTTGAGATACACAAGGTGAAAACAATAGAGCTTTTATTGTTTCTTTTTGTATTTACATGTGTTGTGTTGCTGGAATGCTTTAAGCATTTGTATTTCTGTATTTGAATAAGGCTGTTTTATTCATATTTTTTTTAAGCAATTGACCTTGTATATCTGGTTTATCTGATCAAGACCATTTTAATGTTTGCTCTTTCTTTTTAGATGAAGGCTTTTCTTTTAAAAACTGTTGGATTTTCTTTTTCTAAGTGAGGCTCTAGGGATAGATCCCTGTGCAGGATTACGGTCTCCTCTCAAGGAAGACCTGGATGTGGGAAAAAGGAGGGGGGAAGTAAATGCCCCCTCTCTGTTTTGTAATTCAGGAGTTAAGTACAGTAATCCTTCCCAGATAACCCACGGAGGGAAGCTGGGAGGAGTAAAGAGAAGACAAGGTGAGGGGGGTTATTTCCCTTTGTGGTAAGACTCAGGGCAATCTGTATCTGGGTGCCCCAAGGATAGGTTTATAGGGGTACCAGAGTAGAGCCAAAACTGGAAATTTTTGGTCATGGTAGGGCCAGAGCGCTATTATCAATCCAAGCTGGTAAGTGATCAAAGCTTGGAGTTTCCTGCAGGGCACCCACAATTGGACTACTAAGGCTTAACAGAATTATGAAATCTATGACTTACGATAAACGTCCCTGTCGATCCACGCAGTGCTTGCAGACATTGAAAAAGTACCCCCTGCGTTTACGGTACTGGGTGCCGCTGGTGCTCCGGTGCCAAGACAGGGAGATATCGGGTTCATCTATCGCCCCCCATCAGTTAGGGAATCCCATTGCAGCAAAGCCATCCATCTATGACTTGGCACGTTTCCAGGAGTCACAGAACCTTCGTAGCAGCAGCTTAAATGGACTGTGCTTAGCTACTCACAGCAGCCCACTACAGTAGAATTTTCCCAATCCAAATTGATTCCTGACTGACCGGTAGCTGTTGTGACGTTGCACAGCTTCCAGAGAGGGCTATTGTCATCACTTCTCACAATGCTGAGTAAGGGCTGCTCATATCTGGATTGTGGCGTTTCAGGGCAGGGGAAAGCAAGTACAAAGTTCCATGAAAGTGCCTTAGCATGCGAAAGTTTCGCAGCCACGCGAATCGTCCCACACACGCAAAAACTATGCGGTCCCACCAGTCTGTGCGTGTGTTCGCCAGCAGCCCAAAAAATAGTGTTCAATGGCTAGAACTTGCCCATCCAGCAGGAATCTCCAAACGCGAGGGTCTGAGAGAGATAATTCAGTGTCCATTCCTCATCACTACTCGTACGCCGGCGCTGCGACCACCTCCTCCCTGGCTTTGCAGCCCGGTTCAGCATAGACTGCACGAGAAATGCGGGAGTGTTATATGTCCACTGATTGTGGGTATTTGATCTGACAGGGTCATGCTTGCTGTGCTATGGCATTTGCACATTCACCACAGGTAAAAAGGCACGAAATGATTGTATGGTAGTCTCTCTCACGAAGGGAGGGGTGAAGGCTGTACCCAGTACCACCCGCGATAATGATGATATGCCTCATCAGGCACTGGCCTCAACCCAGAATTCCAGGGCGGGGGAGACTGCGGGAACATGGGATAGTTACGGGATAGCTACCACAGTGCAACGCTCCAGAAATCGACACTAGCCTCGGACATGGACGCACACCATCGAATTAATGTGCTTAGTGTGGCCGCGTGCACTCGACTTTATACAATCTGTTTTACAAAACCGGTTTATGTAAAATCGGAATAATTCCGTAGTGTAGATGTACCCATAGTCACCTGGCACTTTGTGCACAATCAGGGCATCAGTCTATTGAGAGTGGCCAATAATATATGTTGAGATTGTAAATCTTGATCAACAGAGAATGCACCTTCCTGAACGGTCTTATCAGTAGATCTTCTTTGTTGATGAGGGAAGAACACTGAAACGTCAAATGTCAAATTGCAAACAAGTAAAAAATGTCAGCCTTGCAATGAAGCAGACAAGGCCTGATAGGCTTACTGTCCAAACAAATAACTTGTCAGTATCTCTGGGGAAGGCAAAAGTCCGCAACATGCAGACCATTGTCAAGAAATACAGAAGGTGTTTTGATGGGATGTTATTGTGGGGTTGCAGAACTGGCAAAGGGCAGCCCACAGATGTGGCAAAACAAATTATTAGATTACCCTTCTGTAACTCCAGAGGCTAGTCTCCTTCTAGCACTCTGTAAAGGGTGCACAGCTTAAAACATGGGATAGTCACAATGCCAAACAGAAGGCAGAAAGAAAGGGCTCTTTCCTGTAAAGGTAGAGGGAAGCTTCTGGTGCGGCTATATCGGAGTAGAGCCAAGAAAGACCACTTGGGGCATCCAGTCCCGACTCACTATATCATAGTCATAAAGTCCTGTAGAACCTCGTCCTGCATGTCAGAGCTTTCTGGAAAGTGACAATTTTGTTCTAAGGCAAATTTTGATACGACACTTGTTTTTCATCCTAAAATGGGAATGCCACAAGGTGAGCTGTCCCTTTTCTGTGGTTATGTTAGCCTCCTCACCTGTAGCACACTTCACCAGGTGAAGGACAGGAGCCCAGGAACCATGTTCAGTATTTATTTAGTACTCATGTTTGTCACTAAAACCCAACTGAGAACAGGGCGCCATTGAGCTAGGTGCTGTACAAACAGTGAGTAGTAGACAGTCCCTGCTCTGAGGACTGTATGATCTAAATATGATGGGGGCATGTGACTCAGAGCCAAGCTAACTGGAGAATACAAGGTGACCTGTGCTCTCAGAGGGGATGGGACTTAAAGAAATACCAAGGCTGTGTGGCAGGCTCTGCACAGAGATTCTCCTTATCACCCAGGAAAGAGGGCCTGTGGAGTGCAAGCCTGCAGAAGGAGCAGGAGTTAGCTAGGAAGGCTCGAAGGACACAAGCTGGCGGGGGGAAAGTCTCGGGAGAGATAGGACTAAAAACCCTTGACCAAGGTGGGGTGAACCAGCTAGGAAGGTGAGGTGGGAATTTTCTTTTGAACTCTTATATTAGAGCCCTGGTGGAGTTACTAGGGAACTCTGGGGGGCATTCTGGGGCTGTGAACAGAGCTGAATCCAGACCAGATAAGTTCCTGCTGCAGGGATGAAAACATAAAAAATGTACACAGAATGAAAAGTTCTGAAAAACTGTGATTTGGTAGTAACAAAATGAAAAACATTAAAGTTGTCAATTCGAAATGAAACGTTTCATTTCAACATTGCAAAATGTTGACGCCCATGAAAAAAACCAGAAATAAGAACCAGTCCTCCTTTTCATATGAAAAAAAAACTTAAGAATGATTTTACAGACAATATTCCTTGACATCAAAAATTTGAGTCACTGATCAAGAAATATTTTTCCTTCCTTGAGCTGTTGTGGCCCTGAATGGTGGAGATGGCTTGAATTTTAACATTTCTGAAATATCAGTTGCCCTGAACAAATCTTCAGAATGAAGATTTTTGGGTCTAAGATTCAGTTCTAAAATGGATTAGCCCGAATAAACTGAGAAACTCAATTAGACGCAACATAAAGGATTTTTTAAATGGGACATAGTCTACTTTTTATTATAATCAGTGTGAAGCTGCCTGGTGTATAAGTCAATGTGTAATTCTTTCCCACTTGTATGGGTCCTAATTGTGGGGAATGGAAGGGAAGAACTAGAAAATAGTGTGTAGTGTGATGCATTAGATTTCCAGTCAGATGCTGTACATCTGGAAAGTGGTCCATACAGCATCTCTGTAACTAACCCTGGATGTGAATTTTATATAAAAATAAACTGCTCCTAGGTTTGGGTCTGTTTGGCAACCATGATTATTTTGATTGCTCTGACTGGAAACCATGCCAAGAAGGTGGTGTGTGTTGTTTTTTTGACTGCTACATTGCTTTTGGAAGTCCTACTGAAAAGATGTTTGACTTACTGTCTCACAGAATAAATGAGTCAGGGAGAAGTTGGGGCACCTTGAACAGAGTAAGAGGTTGGAATTTCCAGTTAAAACTCTTCTTCGGATTACCTGAAAGATTAAGGGAGGAGTGTTGAAAATTTGCCAGAGTGACTGAAAAGATATCAGGGGATATCTCCAGAGTGATCTAAGAGGATGTTGGTAAGACTTCTAATAAAACAGCTTTTAAATAAATGTCACTACTGTTGTCTTCTAGTTGCTGCTGTTCATGAAGTATTCTTCCTTTATATACAAAATATTTTCCCTTCTGTTTCAATGTATACAATATGTATCTTGCTTGGACAATCCCCAGAATTTTTAGTACATAATTAGCTGCTGTGTTTTGTTAGAGTTCAGGAAAACCTTGCTTTAGAATATTTCCTTCATCTTGTTTCTGCAGCGTACAGATCTGGGAAACAATAATTAAGGATGGAGAGAACCAGTGTAACATGTCCATCCTGGACACACACACTCGTGTAACATCACGGAGGCAGATGGGGAAAAATGGCATTGAATTTCAGGCCTTGGGACTCATGGCTTCTGGGTTGAGTTACTGCAGACTCCGTATGTAACCTTGAGCAAGTAACTCAATGTCTTGATGCTTCAGGTTTGCAGTCTGTAAAATGGGAACAATACTCCTTATGTACTTCACAGGGCAGTTGCAATAAATCTGTTCACATTTTATAAAATGCTCAGATACTGTAATAGTTAAAAAAACAAAAAAACCCTGAAATAGACACACAAAGCATCATTTTAGGATGAATAAATTATGTGTAAGAAAATAAGTGTTCTGGGATCAATAATTACTAGAGAGGAGAGATTTTTATGTGGTGTATCTAGTTTGAGAAACCCTAAACAGGGGTTGCCGAGGGATTTACTGGCCGCCGCTTCTAGCAATTCCCATTGGCCCGGAGCAGTGATCCGTGGCCAGTGGGAGCCGCGATCGGCCGGACCTGCGGACGGGGCAGGTAAACACACCGGACTGGCCCGACAGGGGCTTTCCCTACAGAAGCGGCGGCCCCTGTTTGAGAAACCCTGCTCTAGTTTGTATATTAGTATACACATGCACACACTTCTTCCTTCTCTGGATCTTGAGTCTTTGCCAAAAGATCTTGCATCCCAGCAACACCTCAGATATCTTTTTACTTTAACTTCCTGTCCAAATCATAGAAGCCAGTATTTCCTCCTTGTCCCTCACTACTGTACTGCTGGGTACCTCAAAGCTATCTAGTAGTACTTCAGGCTGCATGGAGGGGTGAATTCCAATGAATCAGTCTATATCATCATAGAATGTACACATGTTTCTCCCTAAACTGGACCTACTATTATTATTTTAGACTTACGATGGCTTTTAAGTATTTTGATCTTTTTATTTTATTTATTTGGCACTGTATGCAGCTCTGAGTAATGCCCCTGTGACCTGGGTCCTAGTGGGGAGCCAGCTATGGTCTCTCAGTTAGGGTGAACTGCAAAGAATGGGGCCAACAATCCCCATAAAGCTGATGGATATTCAAATACTTAGATTTATCAAGCCAGCATAAAACAGCTTCTTTATTACCTTACTCAGAAGTCCAAACAACACAGTTCCCTTAAAGTGATCTAGTCTCAGGCCTCCATCCAGGTACCCATGTCAAATATGATGAAAATTTCTGTAAATCTTATCTAATCATATCAAAGAAAAGGTTCTACCAATCCCAAAGGATCGGACACATTACCTCCCAGGTTAATGAATGGTTCAGATCTTACCCAAATACATGCTACAGCCAATTCTTATTAACTGAACTTTATTAAAAACAAGAGAGAGAAAGAAAGATCAATATACATACAGACATGAGTTCAATTCATTGAGCTGAAGATTTATAGCATAGATGGTGAGCTTTGTAGTTGCAAAGAGTTCTTTCAGAAATAGTTCCTAGGTTATAGTCCAATGTCCAAATATCATATTCAGGGCATACTAGCATAAGCGGGACCTCAGTGTTGCAACTCAAACTTCCTTGGATGAAGCCTAAGCAGATCTGAGATGATAGAATCAGGATTCAAGGATCTTTTATACAATTTCATGTCTTTTGACAAGTTGGGAATTCAAAAGGTAATTAGCATGATTTTGAAGGTCTATCACTGGTACTTAAATATAGAATTAACATAAGGCAATTTGCTTGTTCATCCACCATTCACAGATTTGCTATAAATTTCAAAGAGATGAATGCAGAGATATACCATGTTTACAATTCATTTAAATGATAGGATGTTCTTTTGACCTCTGAATTACCAGAATACAGCATAGACAGGGATTGTTGGTTACATTGTTGACCCTATTCATACATATGTAAATACACAAAAACACAAAAATTCTCACCATATGTCTTTTGAGGCTTATTTATTTTGCAGGATGTTTAACCCTTTATGGCCATGTGTCACAGCCCATATGGTCATACATCAAAGAGACTTTTTTATGACTGAGTGCAGCCAGCTCTGTATCTCCTCATCTCCACAGATGGCCACCAATGGCTTCAAATTAGCTTTTTGCCACGTGGCAACTTGCTCTTAGGAAGGCCTTCTCTTGGACATGCTATGAATAGAAGCAGAATGGAGAAAAAGTTGTTGTTGAAATCAATCACTGGGAAAATTAGCCTGCGCTCCACTGTGTGCAGCCACTACTTGTTCAGTTAACTGGCTTCCAACTAAACTGTTAACGAAGTAAATCCAGTGATCCACTTAAGTAGTGACCAATACATAGTGGGATGGTCATGAGGAGTATTTGTTATCAACATCTTTGCTGGCACCATATCAATGATGACTGGAGGACCGCACAGTGGTTAGCATTCTTCATAGGAAGTCTAATTCAGATAGCAGGGTGAATGCCATTGCACCGCTGGGAGCAATGCGAGGAGTGTTACAGGCACACCAGAAGGACCACATGATAGCTAGCTTGTCACGTTTTTCTGGGATAGACAAGGCCTATATTTGTTCCTGCAATGCAAATTCTAAACAGGATTAGAACTAATTATCTACAGTATAGTGAAGTGCCAATAACATGCTCTTGGGGAATTTTAACATTAGCAAATTAGTTCTCTTGTTGCATGCCTTAGCTTTACCTACTATCACGGGTTGGCTGAACTATTAGAAAATAATGCAGATTGTTAGTAAACAGTGTGTCTGGGGGTTGCTGCTAAGGCAGTTAGTTTAGCATTCATACAGCATACTGCATGTGCACAGCAACAACTCAGGACCACATATTTTGCATTCATTTCTACCTGAATTCTATTGGAATTGCCTATGAATTTCACATAAGTATTAAAGGATGTTCTGAGAGCTGCTGCATGGTCATTGCAAGGGGAAAATGCTTCCTTGGTTAGTATTCATGTGTCTCTTCAGCATGTCTTTAGGATACCTTGGTGCATTGTGATATGGCATGTGAAAACGCTTTTAGATATTTAGTTATGTTAAAAGAATAAGCATGTGGCTCTATTCATGATGGATTTACACAGTGATTATCTGAATAACTTGATCCAAAGTGCTGTGCACTGCGGGTATATCTATACTGTTTATTTAAAACAAACAAAAAACCCTGCAGTAGTGTGGCTTGGAGCCTGGGTCAACTGACTCAAGCTATGGGGCTGAAAATAGCAGGATAGACATTCAGGCTTGGGCTAGAGTCCAGGCTTTGAGATGCAACCCCTCACCTGCCCCAAGGTTTCAGAGCTGGCTAGACTCCAGCCAAAGCCCAAGCATCTACACTGCTGTTTTTAGCCCCATAGTACAAGCCCTGAAAGACCAAGTCACTTGACACAGGCTCTAAGGCT
Source organism: Chelonoidis abingdonii (assembly GCF_003597395.2). Taxonomy (NCBI): domain Eukaryota; kingdom Metazoa; phylum Chordata; order Testudines; family Testudinidae; genus Chelonoidis; species Chelonoidis abingdonii. The sequence goes on along the minus strand of NC_133774.1, from coordinate 104,687,768 downwards.
CTCTGCCATGCATCTTTTTTTGCCGTTGTGATACAGGAGGGGCAGGGAGAGTGATCCTTTTGAGTACCGGGATGCGGGCGAGCGCTAGCTCGCCCACTGCTAAAAGCCCCTCCTCCAGCCTAGGGAGGGGACACGAAACCCGGAACCCAGCTGAGTTCGGGGGACAACAAAGGCGACAACAGGAACAGGCGTGGGGGTCAAAGGGCCAAAACTAAGGAACCGGAAGGGGACACCAAGCAGAGAACTCCGGACAGCGCCCACTGCTCCTTAAAGACATCGAAAGAGCTGGCGGACGTTGCCCAGAGGAACTCTGCCCGGATATGTGAATGGATGAAAACAAAAAACGGCCCCACAGTCACAGCCCCCCCCCCACCAACCTCCCCTCCCTGGTGTTACGAATGGCCACCTTGGCCATAGCTAGGAGGAGGTTGATGAGGTGGTCCCGCGACTTCGTGGGGCCCCAGATTAGGTGTGCATAGAAAAATAAATGTGGGGAAAAGTGCAGCCAGAACCTCAATAAGAGGTTCTGGAGGAGCCGGAAAAGGGGCTGCAGCCTCGAGCACTGAAGGTACGCGTGCGCCAGGGTCTCCCTCATGCCACAGAAGGGACAGACGTCAGGGACAGTGGTAAAGTGTGCCAAGTACACGCCCATGCTCACAGCTCCATGCAGGAGCCGCCAGCTGATATCCCTGGCAGGCCGCGGGACTAAGGTGGAATAGAAACTGGCCCGCTGGGGTTCCCCACCTACCGCTGCTGGTAAAAGGTCCCACCACTTGGTGTCTGGGTGGGACACAAGGGTGGGATAGTGAAGCGTGTGCAGCACGAGCGTGTACAGATGGTCCCGTGGTGCGGTTTGAAAATGAACTGGCTGCATGACATGCAGTCAGCTTAAGGTATGCGGGTGGAAAGGCCGGGGAGGCTCATGGGGCAGAGGGCCGATGGAAAGGTTCGGAGGGCCCAGAGTGAGGGTCAGGCAGGGCTCACCCTCTCGCAGGACCCGCTCGGGGAAGAACTGAGTCGTGGGAGGCCGGGCTGCCTCCACCTCCTGAAGTACGCGCCGGGCGGGGTCGTAAGGGTGGAGAGCCCCGTGCATCGACTGAGTGCCTGGGGATCCACCAAACTCCCCAGGTCGTAGTCCAGGAGGTCTCCGATCTTGGTGACTCCCTCCAGGACCAACCTCTGGCACACTGAGAAGGACTCAGCCACCTGCACACAAAGATGGAGATTGTGTAATGGGGGCTCCGCAAGGAGGCTGGGAGAGTGGTAGAGGGGAAATATATAAGCCCTAGACTAATTAAGGTGTGGTTCCAAGTAGACTAGGGAGAGTGGCTACAGGTTAATTGAAGCACCTGCAGTCAATTAAGGCCCTGTCAGGAACCTAATAAACCCCCCTGGGGGGGGGAGGGGGAGGAGGAGCGTTGTGAGAGTTGAAAGAGCAGAGAACCGAAGTAAGGGAGACCAGGCCCCAGTGTCTAAAGACTGAAGGTACCCCACCCAAGGGCAAGAGGGTAAGAACCCACAGGGATTGAGAGGGGCTGGGGCTCAGAGTGAGGAGCAAACCCAAACCCTTCCCCTGCTTCCCTCCTCTACCACCTTCCCAGACCACTAGCGGGGCCCTTGGCTCCCCAAGAGCAGGGGCAAGGGATGGCATCTTAGCTCCCCCAGCCAAGAAGAGTGCAGGACCCCCGATACTAACATTGGCCATCTTGTCACACAGTGTAGACACAGACTCTTCCAAGCACTAGACTCAAAGTATCTGATTCTGCACTCTACATGTGGAATATAGCCATGTCATGGTGCTGTAGTTACAATTAGCTGTGGCGTTCAAGCTGGAGTTTCCGTGGTGTAAAAGAAGGGGGATGATGGCAGGACATTGTCTATGAGGGACACTTGGACATAATTTTGCACTGGCTGAACTATTAGCAACATTTTAATGTTTAAACTATTTATTAGGCTAACTGTTTTGAAGCTTAAGCCCATAGTTCAAATTGTATGTATAGATGTTTAATAATGGTGCCTAGAGAGGCACTCCTTGATGATGGGAATGTTAGAAATACCTAAGATACACAGTTGTTGATGTATAATTACAATTTATTGATGCAGTTTAATACATCACAATAATTTAACTTTTGTATAATAAAACTCCATCTAGGTTTATAATCTGGTGTATTCTTAGGAAACAGGCCATGGCTATTGGGAACAACTTGCTGAGTCTTATCAGGGTTCTCTCACTCAATGGATCAAATCTCATTTTGATCTGAAGAAACAGTCCAATATACTGAGGAACAGCATACCTTTCTGGATAAAAGATGTAAGTCTGAGTGACACTGATGTATATAATTTCCTGTGTGGAAGAGCAGATGAAAGAATGTTGTAGATGTCTGACACTGTGTTTTTCTTCTAATGAGCACATTCCTAATTGCAGATATTTGTTGTTAAGTCCCATAAAGGGCATCAAATACCAGCTTGCTGGAGGCTACATTGCTGCTAGAGCCTATTATACTTTCAAGAAGTTGATTTTTTTTTATTGTGTTTTTGTTTTGCTATTTATCAGTGACTGAAATGTGAATTGTTATATATCTGAGGTTATCGTTTTGAATAAGCAAGTGGCACAAATATTGCATGGCTCTCTGACTCACTGAAAAAAATGCAGAATTCCACATGTTCTGTATTTCCATGGCTAAAGAACTATTACTCACTCCCTTCCCCTGAAAAACCTAGCCCACACACCATCCAGAAAAAACAAACATGTATTTCTACCACCTATTGCAAGCAAAGATGGCTAAAAATTCAACAGGAGGATATTTCTGGTTTGACGGTTACTTCATACCTGTCATAGTCTGGAAACACAGCCATAACTTATGCTGGTGGCAGTGGAAGTTGAATCTGTAAGAACATAAGTGCTGCCATACTGGGTCAGACTATTGTCCATCTAGCCCAGTATCCTGTCTGTGACAGTGGCTGTGCGAGACCTTCAGGGGCAGTGTAGAGAACAGGGCAATTGTGCAGTGATCCACTCCTGTCTTCCTCTCCCAGCTTCTTGTAATCAGAGGTTTAGGGTTATCCAAAGCCTGGTGTTGTGTCCCTGTCTATCTTGACAAATAGCCATTGATGGACCTATCCTCCATGAACTTATCCAGTTCTTTTCTGAATCCAGTTATACTCCTTTCTATCACAACATCCAATGGCATCGAGTTCCACAAGTACTTTTTAAAACCACAATTAACTTCCTCTTGTTTGTATTATATTTGCTGCCTATTAATTTAATTGGGCAACCCCTGGTTTTTGTACTGTGGGGAAAGGGTAAATAACACTTTTTCCACTCCATTCACTATTTTATAGACATCTATTATATCCACTCCCCCTTAGTTTTTTTTCCTTCCTAAACTGAACAGCCCTAATCTTTTTAGTTTTCCTTGTATGGAATCCATTCCATACCTTTGACCATCTTTGTTGCCTTTCCCTCAACCTTTTCAAATGCCCCCATATCCTTTTTTTGAGATGGGGCAACCAGAACTGGACACAGTCGTCAAGGTGTGGGCACATCATGACTTCGGGTGGTGGTATGATATTTTGTCTAACTTTCTGTTGTGGCAAATTGCCGGTACTGTTCTGCTGGGTCTCGCGCTTTCTCTTCTCTGGGGTAGGTTCAGGGCGCTATTGCTTGTCTCTGAACCGGTTCTTAATTACTCCACTAGTGTCCTTGGAGGAGGGGAGTGGAGAGGGAGGGACCTGGGCCCGCCCTCTACTCCAGGTGCCAACCCAGGGGCCCTGGGGTTGTGGTGAACCACTTGACTAGCGGTTTCTTCCCCTGGGTTACTTCCCTCTCATACCCGTCAGCTTGTGAAGGGCTTCTCGCCTCTCTTCTATACAAGCCTGGTG
>NC_133774.1:104636977-104675115 GCF_003597395.2 Chelonoidis abingdonii | reverse complement strand
GGTTTTTATCACATGACTGAAGTCAGGTGCTCTAATTGGAGTCAGGTGCTCTAAATGGCTACAGGTGTTCTAGTTAATCTAAAGCAAACCTTCCTCCCTTGGCAGGGAATAAGGCCCCCTGCTAACACTCTCATGCTGCCCTCTGGCCATGCTGTATCACAGTGTCCTTATCCTAACATTCCTAACATCCTGTTAGCCTTTTGACTGCATTGAGCAGAAGTTTTCTGAAAACTATCCATCGTGACTCCAAGATCACTTTGTATGGTAACAGGTAATTTAGAACCTATCATTTGTATATAGTTGAGATTATTTTTTTCCAGTGTGCGTTACTTTGCAACTACCAGAGTTAAATTTCATCTGCCATTTTGTTGAACAGCCACCCAGTTTTGTAAGATCCCTCTGTAACTCCTTCCAGTCTGCTTTGGATTTAACTATTTTAAATTTTGTATTGTCTGTAAATTTTGCTACTTCACTGTTCAGATCATTAATGAATATGTTGAACAGCATAAGTCCCAGTAGAGATCCATGATGGACCTGCTCTTTACCTCTTTCCTTTGTGAAAACTGACCATTTAGTCCTATCTTTCAGCCAGTTACTGATTCATGGGAGGATCTTCCCTTTTATCCCACGTCTGTTTAGTCTCCTTAAGAGGCTTTAGTGAGGGACTTTATCAAAAACTTTCTGAAAATCCAAGCACACTTTATTGACTGGATCACCCTTACCCTGTGCTTGTTGACTCCTTCAAAGCATTCTAATAGATCGGTGAGGCATGATTTCCCTTTATAAAAGTTGTGTTGACTGACTCTTCCCTAACAAATCCTATTTATCTCTGTGTCTGATAATTTTGTTATTTACTATAGTTTGAACCAACGTACCAGTACTTCGAAATTACAATCCAGTGATTTCAGATCTCCTCTGGAGCCCTTTTTTAAAAATCAGTGTTACATTAGCTACTTTTCAATCATCTGTACAGAGGCTGATTCCAGTGATAGGTTACACGCTACAGCTAGTAGTTCTTCAGTGTAAATTTTAAGTTCCTTCACAACTGTTGGGTGAATACTATCTGGTCCTAGTGACTTTATTACTGTTTAGTTTATCAGTTTTTTTTCTAAACCCTCTTCTGCAGATACATCAATCTGTGAGAGTCCATCTGATCTGTCACACCCCAAAAGAGTAGCTCTGATATGTATCTCCTCCACGTCCTCTGCAGTGAAGACTAATGCAAGGAATTAATTTAGTTTCACTGAAATGGCCTTGCCTTCCTTGGGTGCTCTACCTTTCTCATCTAGTGGCCTGCTGTCTGACTCTTTTGCATTTTTCTCTGTTTGCTGGCTTGATTGGTGATGTAGCACTTTATGGAATGGACACACATTGCCAGCCACAGCATGACTTCAGAGCTTCAGCCCCAGTGGGCATGGGGAAAAACAGATCCAGCATCCTCTAGTGGAAACACCAGATCTCTTCACTGCAGAGCCAGCTGTATGATTCTCCGTACTACTTTTTCAATTCCGTGTGGGATGAAATGTTCAACATCAAATGGTCTGTTTCTGTTCCTGGCTGTGGTGGTGACATTTTTCATGTGGTACAGAGCCTTTGTACTATGTTCACTGAAAGAGTAAAACAGATTCTGTGCCAGAGAACAGCCTTGTGACATTTCAATTGCCATAGAACTGTAAAATGTAAGAGTTCCTGGAACTTTGATGCCTAAAAGGAAGGTGAGAGATTGAATGCTTTTTTCTCTCTTCTCTCTTTGCAGAGGAGCAGATGCTTATGGTATGCAACAAATGTGCAGTAGGCCTCCTTGACAGAGCAGCAGGAAAAGGGTTATATTAACATAGGAGTAAAGTGTTCTTGCATAATGTCTCCAGTGTATTCTGTATAAACAGGCTTTTCTTCAACATCAGGAATCTAGACTTAGAAATTACTTTTTTTTTTTTGGCCAGGCCTGCAAAACTTTTTTTTGAGCCAGACCTTCAGCTGGTGTAAATCAGTGTAGCTCCAATTATATTACACTGATTTACACAGGCAGAGGATATGGCCCTTTATCCACAAACTCAGTCTCACTAAGAAACCAACCAAAAACCTAATCCTTTTCCATCCCAATTAAAAAAAAAAAAAAAAGAAGAAAACACACTTAGTTTTGCCCACTATGAGCGCTCCCCAAAATGCACTAGCACAGGGTTAACTTTTATAAATAGAGTAAGCATGTGTCCTTAAAACAGGAATGTGACTCCAACAGAAAGGCAAGGTGGGTAAAGAAATATCTTTTATTAGACCAGTTTCTGTTGGTGATCTCTCAGAAATTGGATCAATAAAAGATTTCCTCACCCACTTTGTCTTTCATATCCTTAGACCAACGTGGCTTCAACAACACTGCAGACTTTAACAGAAAACCAAGAGCTTTGTCCTTATAATTCCCCAGGACTGACAAACCCCACGAGACTAGCCACCTGAATGCACATTTCTGGATTTAGGTACTTAACTCTAGGTACTGAGGCTTGAAAATTCTGGTCTATGTGATTGAACAGTGAACTCTGATTCTGGGGGCTTGCTTAACAGTCCACTGACTTAAGGCACCTCTCCTTCCATTATCAGCATCGTCCTTAATGTGGACTATAAATTTCCTCTGGCAGTGATTTAAGTGGGCATGTGTAACACTCTCACCAGGGATTACACACACTCCTCGAAGAGAACAGGTTTTTCTCACACAAAAGACTTCTCAGAAGCCAATTGACTCCATCAGTTTAGCAGTCAAATATCTGTAGTTCAGATCTAGGCCACTCAAAACAAGCTTTCCCAGGCAAACCCGTTCTCAAGAAGCACATCAAAAACTGCTTTGGTAGATGGCGGGCCAGGTTTTCTGATGGTGTACCTCTGTCATATTCAGTGGAGCTTTGCCAACTAGCAGAGAATTTGACATGAGAAAGTATGTTATGACTTATGTTGCTTTCCACCATGACTCACTGCAGGAGCCGTTTCTGAAAGAGAAAACCTTTTTTCTCTCATTAGGAGGAACATCCCACATTTTAGATGCCACTTCGCCTCTGTCCTACACAAATCTGGTGTTGTCTTTTATTATTGCCAGGAGCAAAGATGAATCATGAAACTGAAGTTCCAGGAAGTTGATTTCTGTAACAAATCACATCACTCAACTAAAAATGCTGCCTCTCTCCCATTCCAGGTATCCTTTACTAGTGCTCTATACCCAGTATTGAATTGGACAGCTGGGCTTTGACACTTGGCTGGGCATGAGGAGAAAAAGTTTAACACACTCACAGATATTTTGGTGCATTTAAACTGGTTAACTATATGCCTCTGTGTGTGGTGTGCAAGTTTATGGCCACTATGGAACCAAATGTTGTTTTCATTTCTTACCTTAAAGTTAACAGATTTTAATGCCAGAATGGACCATTAGGTCATCTAGTCTAACCTGTGCAACACAGGAAAAAGTTGTACTTTAAAATATATTTTAATTTTTTTTTCATTTTTAATGTCCATCATTTTTAAAAGATGGAAGAAAAATATTTTAAGTGAGAAAAGTCAGTCTCCTGCCAGTCATTCTCTCTCTTCTTCCCATCCCCCCCAACCCCCCCCCCCCCCCCAAAAAAACCCAAAACAAGCAGAAGTCCAAGAGCTGCTTGGAATGGTACTACAAACATGTAAGCACATGCTTAACCCTAAGCATATGAGAAGTCTCATGAATATTGTGGAACCTCGAATGCTTACAGATTGGGGAGGAACTTATGCTGTAATGTTAACTAGTCCTAAATTAAAATTGTACTATTGTTGGTGGTTGCCTTCTAGTACAGGAACACCCAGAGGCTCCAGTCATAACTGTGCTATTTCCAAACTCAAGAAGACATAGTTACTGCCCCAACCAACTTACTGATCTTAAAAATATAGCAGCCAACTGTGGTATACCAATGGTGGCACTGAACCGTACCAATATTATCTAAAATTGGTAGAGATATAACCTAATTATCTTCATTGTACTTGTTACAGAAAATAGCTTATCTTAGTATTTGCAGTGTTTAGGTAACTGCAATTTTTTATTTTGCTGTATAAGGCAAATGGCAAGCTGTTTTCCAGTACCACAGCTACCAGACCCAAACTTACAAACAGGTGGGGGCAAAATAGCATTCTTCTAGACTGTCTCCTATTTGAAAATGTACGTTTAGAGATGATATTTAGTGTTCCATATGAAGATACAAAGCATATTTTTCTTGCTGTATTCAGTACAAAGGACCCCTCACCGTTTAATTTAGAGATTAGGGGTCTGATCATGCTTTCTTGTTCACCAGTGTAAATATCTGATAACTCCGCTGACACTGCTGTAACTGTGTTCATGTATGTGGTAACAGAATGAATTCATAGCTCAACAATAAATTGTTCTGATAAACCTAAACTCTTATCAGATGCCAGACCTTGCTGAGATAGCATAGCAATAGGCATTCAAGCATAATAGTTCTCAGAGGCCTTGGCAAGCTACTAATGGACACCACATACAAGCAAAAGCGGCCAGTAGAAATTGCAAATGTTAGTATCAGTATTTGAGTGATACATAGCTTCATCCTTACCTATATCTTTTCTTTGCCAGTTTTGGTAACGGTTGTTAAAGGTACAGTACTGCCACTACACACCATACACAGAGCTGCACAACATACAAAATAAAATACCAAGAACCTAATAAGATTTAGCTTTCCCGCAATATAAATAATTTAATCAGATTAATGACATTGTTCTACCTGAGGGATTCTATAATTAGTAGATTATTGAAGCCGCACGCAAGTTATCTACCATTAGCACCTGGAGGAATTCCTGTTGTCTTAGACAGTGGAATCAAATGATATGAATATTCCTGTCATGCAGACTGTAAAGATAATAAGCCCCTGGCATTTTGTAAGCTATATAAATCCTCGGATTTCACATTAAATATTTAAAGCACAGGAGGTGTTATTTGTTAGGATACTGATAAAGGGAGTTCAGCCATTACAGCCGCCTTTTTCATTTGGTAAATCCCTCTTTGTTTGACTTGCTTTCAAGACTTTATTTGTTTTCTCTTTAGGTTGTATATTGTTTCAGTTCCTCTGGAGGTATATTTTGGACTTTACATGAGAAACATTCAAAATATTTTTGCAGACGGTTTATCCTTTTGATTATAAAGAGGAAATTCAAACCAGAGGTATAAACAGATGTGAATCGAGCAGATCTCAACAGAACTCCAAAGAGATCTTGCCTGACATATTTGGAAAAGGCTGTCTTTCTTCCAGACATATTTGCAAAGAAAAAGCCGCTTGACTCTGATGCATTCCCCAGTCCAATGGGTTTATTTGTTAAAAAATGATACCTAAGAACAGAACTTGGTGAGGTCAAAGTATACATTCACATATCATAAATGGAATATTGTATAGTACATAGAAAATAAAAGCCACAGGGAAGATTACTGATGTCTTAATAAACTGCAGAAGTAGAACAGAAGCTTTTTAAGATGCTAAAAATATGAGAACTATGAGTTTGAAAGTGAGCTGTTTAAATTACCAGATGACTGAAACTGCTAAGTGCAAAACTTTGCTGGGCAAAAGTGTTTCTGTTTTTAATAGATTGCCACATCAGGCTGGAGCTGCAGCCGAGATAACGGATGACCTTTGAAGTCCTTAGGATAAATTATGGTTTATGTGCAAGAGATGATAATGCAGTTACAAAAGATTTATGTAATAGTTCTTCAAAGAGCCTGAGACATTAGCACAGGGTCATAAATTAGCAGGATTTTCAAGTAAGGAATTACTTTACATAAGAGTGCCCTGGAATTTTATCCCATGTGGTTTTGTCTCCATGAACTTGCTGAAGTTTAAGTGAGGAGTTACCTGTTGAGCCTTCACAGGCAGTTGTGAAATTACATGGAAGTCTGGGCTGATAAGAACCAATCACATTTCAATAGCGATCAAATACTTCCCCGGTAGAGAAGTTAGCTTGTACTGTAGGACATATGTCAGAAATTTATCACTACCTCTTTCAAGAGACCTTAGGCTGAATAACAAGTTGAAAGCCGTCTTCAATCTTCCAGGCTTCAGCGGTGGTCTAAATAAATCATTTAAAAACTAATATGTTTTAAAACCTTTTACCCTATTAAAAATGATAGGCTTGGCTAAGTAAATCCTTATTAAATCATAGTGATGCCATTTTCCCTGTCAATTAGAGAACCCTATTTTTAGAGTCTTGTAAATCAGATTTCATTTTTGAGCTGAAAGTTGGCATGTAGAGTCCAAACTTAGGACCAGTTTTGTATTACTGTTGTTTGTGCCAGGGTTTTCCAGCATTGGACTGGGGAGGCAAAAACCTACAGGCAAAGGAATGAGGGAACTCCAAGTATAGTCTAAGAAATGGTGGGTGAGTAAAGCTGTACCACCATCTCTGGGATGCAGAGACATAAGGTTAGTACCATGATCAGTTGAAATGAAGTCAGAGGGCCCATGTTCCCTGGACTGTTACTGATGGGACACCTGTGGAATAAGGAATGTAGAGAGCTAACCTTGAAACAACTCAGACACATGGACAGAGCAGTCCACAGGATTTACTAACATTTCACTTGTTGCACTTAACCTGCATCCAGTTTCACTCTTTGTGTGAATGAGACACCTTATAAATCATAATGTAATACTAAGCTAAATTCAAAACCAAAAGGCTACAGAGGATAAATGGAGTTGCATGTGTTCAAATCCCCTCCTGAGCTCATTCTGCTCCAGTAGTGGGACTTACCTCGACGGATGTGTAGATGTAAGTTCTGTTAAGCTTAGGATCCCCAGCCAGCCTAGGACTCAATTCATATTTCATTAGATTCTCTGCTTAATATTCTACAACTTAAAGGAGGGGAGAAGCTAAAAATTCTGATGCCTCATGGGAAATGCCTTGTCCCATAAGCCTGTCTATACTTTGCTCAAAACAGCTTCTATTTTTAAAAACTTGAACTTGGCAGGAACTTAAGGCCGGGAATCTTTGGTGATTTGGGGAAGGGGAAATATAAACATCATCTATTTTCCATCTAGAAAAGCCACTTCTAAAAAATAAAATAGTGAGGAATTCCAGTAGGCACAGCTTTTGTTCAGAGCCAGCACAAAACAGGAGTAAACATCAGTTTATGGCTTGTCAGGTGTATTATGAAAAGGACAAGTGAAATAACCAGGATGTTCAGGGAGTCTCTCATACTTCCAATGAAAGCTTTTACAATCTGTCAATATCTCAATCTGTCGATAGATGTAACACTGATGATGATAGTTGTCACTTCATCCATTGATTTCTTTCCCCTACTAACTGTGCAAAATTGCAAAGAAAATTTAACAGCACAGGCAAAAATCTATTGGATCCTCTTTATTACTAATGCCAGCGTACACAACCCCCACTTCTTCTGCCATAAAATATCACTGACTCTCACTTGGACACCCATGCCTTCTCTCTTTTTCAACACCTTCCGCCCACACACATTCTTAGACTGGAGCCTGCTGAACCAGAATCCAACTTAAAGGAGCTCCCCATCTGCTGGCTAACACCCGCTAGAGGCTGTCTTTCCTCCATAAGGGCAAATTCCCACCAACCCCCCTTGGTTGGGGGTGGAGTTGGCAGTGAATCAAGCCCATTATATTTGAAAGCTGACTTCAGGGCTGGACAATGCACTACTGTTTTTTGCTAAACTATACTTAATTTGGAAGACCCAGAAATAGGTATTTCAAGATTATTTTGAAGTGAAAATTTGTATATCCTCTTTTAATCCTATTTCTGAGCCTGAGAATAGGAAAGCTAAGGAGGACGAAGTTTTGAGGAAACCTCAGATATTCTATCAATGCAATCAGGCAACTCTGTTAAAAAAAAAAAAAAAAAAAAAAAGTGTTTTTTTTTTTTTTTTTTTTAAAATTTTAATTGAATGTGCTCTGAACATGTCCATGTACTTGATTATCTGTGTTGGTTCATTCCACCCACACCGTGGGTTGTTATAGCCTTGTCATTAGATAAGACTTCTGTTATATCTAGTGCTTGGATGCAATTAATTGTTACTTTCTCTAGCTAGCCAGAGATTGAGATGAGAGATTTTGGTAAAAAGTGTGCTATTTTCCTATTGAAGCTTCTAATTCTTAGTTTATAGACTTCACAGGAGAGGGAGTGTTAATTATGCTGTTATGGCTATTTGTCCTTGGCTGTATATGAAGATTTATTTACATGTTGGCTCTATTCCTAGATCTTCTATTAGCAAGTATGATGCTGATGATTATACATAAAGGACCTGACTTTCCTACCAGCCTTACCCGAGCCTGCTTTTGCACCCATAATTTTGCTGATGAAACAACTAGGTCATCTACGCATCCAAGTTCTGCTTTATCACTGCATGCTCACAGTGAACCCCCTCCAAAAGATGCCACTTTCTTCACACTCTCTCTCTCTCTCTCTCTCTCGCGCACACACACACACACACACAAAATCAGGCACCAAACACATATGCTAAACCCTAACTGTTATCAGTCTGATTCAAACGAATAAGCAAACAACTTACGAGGCTGAAATTTGGTCCTTATCTAACGCCACAATAATAATATAGATGCAAAGATCCCCAGGCCAGAATAGATCACTGTGATCATGTAGTTTGACCTCCTGTATAGCATAGCTCATAGGCCAAAATAATAGCTAGAGCATATCTTTGGATTAAAAAAAAAAATCTTGATTTTAAAAATTCCCAGTGATGGAGAATCCACTATGATGCTCAGTAAATGGTTCCAGTGATTATCACCAATATAATATTTGTAATCCAAGTGTTTACAAATGTTAAATAATGCTCGTGACATCCCGGGAGGAGGTGAGTATTACTGCTGTGTTAGCCCTTGTAACAGAGACTGTGTTCCAGATGGCATTGTGCCTCCTTTAAATACACTACTGTGATCATGCTCCATCATGCTGCCACCCCGCCCCCAGCAAGAGCTTTGCCTTATTAGTCACAATAAGCTCTGTGTAATTTCACTGTGTCTTATAACATCCACATCTTTTTCTTCTTAAAACTTTAATGTTCCAGGATATTACAACACAATGCCGTCATGCTGTGATGTAAACATGATTGCAATGAAATGCAGCAGCATCTGTTTAGTCAGTTGTAGGTAATTCTGTAAGGTGAATGCGATGATCTAATGACACTACATGTGTTCGGAAAGTTATTGCAGATCAGTTTAACTTTGCAAAATCACATGTGGAAATGATGATGATAATGATCCTGAGATATGTGGTTCTCATGGCAAACATCTGCACCCCATTTGCCCCATACCTCTGTATAACTTCACGGGTTAAGAATGACGTTGCTGCCTCATCCCTGCAGCTTGTTTGCTTTGTGGGTTTGTCACACCTTTGATGTATTTTAATGGACTCTTTTGGGTGGGTGGTTTAAACAATGACGGGCCGTGAGACAGAGGTGCGAGGTAGCTAGTAATACTTGCTTTTTCCATGTCATTTACTGTTTGGGCCTTGTGAAGTTGGGCATGGAGGTATTATCTGAGAGTAAAGCTTAAAACTGCAGGGGATTCCCACCTTCTTTCTATCCATCTACTATCTATCAGAGCAATTAAGCACTGGAATAAATTGCCCAGGGAGGTTGTGGAATCCCCATCATTAGAGATTTTTGAGAGCAGGTTGGACAAACACCTGTCAGGGATGGTCTGGATAACACTCAGTCATGCCATGAGTGTAGGGGACTGGACTAAATGACCTCTTGAGTCCCCTCCAGTCCTACGATTCTACTAGTCTCTGTATATGTAAGGCCCCTATTACCATATTTATCTGAGTGCCTCACAATCTTTAAATATATTTATTAGTGTATAAATGTATTTATTTCTCTAGTGCTGTATGGAAAGAAAAAGCAAAGGTCCATTCTTATGGAGCTTACTACAGAGAGAAAGGACATGAGGCAGGGAAACACAAAATATTGGTAGTTCCTTTTAAAATAGCTCCTATTTATTTGCTTTTTTTTGGTGCAGGAGAGTGAGACTGTGGAAAGAGGAAGGAGGGGACGAAGCATTGGCAGTCAGGAGCCCTAGACATGTACTAGAGAAAATGGAGGATTATGAGTAATCCTCTGCATTGGCAGAACGATGCAGCACAGCTTTCACAATGCTTGCCTATCCTATGCCACTTATACAGAGCCTGATTCTGATCTCACATCATTATCAGTGTAATTTCATGGACTCCAGTGATCTCATGTTCATAAAATTTATATAAGTACAAACAGACACATCTTTAAATATAAAAAATTAAAACCAGCCCCCTTATTTTTTTTCCCCAAAAGGACTTTCCTCATTGATTTGCCCATGAGACAGAATACTACATTATAACAAATTTGTGTCCAGTAGGAAATTATAGCTGTTGCATGATGCACACCATGGCCACTTGAAGGGGTAAAATGCAGATGCTCCTTCTCAAAAAGCACAGGTTCCTACAGCTTATGATAAAGGAGAATCTTTATCTATATGAGCCATATTGGGACTATGATATATAGCTTAGCAGGTCTAAATCCATCTAGTAGAAGTCACTGGTACACACATAATCTAGCCACCTCATTAGAATATTTTTTGGAAAATGGCACTTAATGTAAATGTAAGATGACGGACTTTAGAGACCCCTCTTCCAGAGGAAGGAAGATATTAAATTAATACTGGGTTTAAAAGGGCCAATGTATTAAATAGTTCTCATTTTGCTGTCTAAAAACAAAACAAAACAAAAAAACTATACCGTAGTTTCTTTTCATCCATTTTTGCCTACTTTGAAGAATAACCATTGAGAAAAGTAGTATTTATGGTAACAGGATGGATGTGTGCACAAAAATAATGCACCATTGTTTTGGTGTTCTGTCTTGCTATAGACTATCACATAAATCTAACATACTGCCAACTGGAAACAGTTTGGTGGTGTTCATCAAACTATGCCATTCGCGTGATAACACCAGGAAACTGGGGAAAAAAGGTTCAAAGCCTTTTTTAAGTCTTTGGTTTTAGACCATCTGCTTGTTGATGCGTTGGTCTCATTTCTCCTTTCTGTTTGTTTACGTATCAGCACCAGCTGCACCCTCAAATCCTAACTGTCTGGATTAATCAAGCAGCCACCTGATTAAGAACAGGGCAACAAACTGGCAAACAAATACTGAATTGTTTTTAATAAGTCACAGAGTGTTGGAGGTTTGTGTCAGCACTAGAACTGCTCTTTGGCAGTTACAATCACTAGCTACTTTTCTTTCATTCTTAAAACAAAGGAAAAAAGATGCCTTTGAGTTTTGTACTCAGAAATTCCACTCATTTGCCTAATGTTCTTTTTTAATTAGAAGGATACACATATGACTTAATCAAGCCTGTCTTAGGGAATTATGCATTTATTAATGGTTTCTGCACTCAAACACGTTATTAAGGGATTTGTGTTAAGTACCTGACATAAAACAGCCTAATTTTGCTTGCTTTGCTTAATGTATTGAGAAACAGCTTGCTGATCAGATTTAAAAACATTCATGCTAGGAACCAGTGTTTCAAATGTTTAAAAATGCAGCACTTCAGGACTTTGCAGGTTTGTATTTAAAAGAAGGAAAACAAAGTTCTAGACAGGACAAAGAAAGAAACTCTCCTGACTAGAATGCTGAAGGAAACAAAGGAGCAAAGTTAAATTGCTCTCTATTCAGATTCCTTTAAAAAAGTAAAGTTGTGGGGTAAATGGATTCTCCATCTCTTTTTCCTCAAGGGCCACATTTTCAAAAAGGCTTTAACCCAATTTCCACACGTGCCTGCTTGAAACTGTGCTTCTACATTTTGTCATGTTTAATATTTACCACCTGTGGTGTTTGCCTGTATGTGCAGCAATAATGCATGATCTTGGTGACCCAGCAGCCACTGGGGAAGAATGTCTTGTAGTGCAACTAGCTGTAGAAAATGTGACTGACCTGCAGCCTCACTTACTGTTATGTTTCTCCATAAATGGAGCAAATTGATACTTTCAATCTGAATTTTGTTTGTGGCTTTTTTTGGTTTTGTTCTTAATGTAAAAATTAAGTCTCTGTGAGACAAGATAGTGTATGTCTTTTCCCCCTGTAGCATTCTCTACTAAACAATAACGAAAGTTTAAATTAATACATTACTTTGGGTTTAGCCAAGCACATTTTAATCTGCTATTCTGCTGTCCAGCACCTGTCATATGTGTCCAACTATCTACAGTTTCTCAAAGTTGTCTCTAATTTTTGCTAATAATTATCTTGATGACTTGGCAGTCCATTTCCTCTTCCAAATCATTGTTAATTGCAGTAAATATACAGTATGCTGCTGACCCTTATGCTGACCTCCAGAATACTCCTAACTTCTCTCCTGATGCACTTCATACATTATGACTCATTAAAAGAACTTCAGATTAGTGGGTCTGCTTTTATTTATAGAAGTAATACTGTCTTGATGCTACTAAATTATACTTATCAAAATGCTGTACTGATCTATCCTTTAATTAGACTGTTATGTTCCCTGAAACTGAGGTGAGGCTCTCTTAATTTGCTGTAAACAAGCTAAGATTAGGATTGGGATGAATGCTGTGTCAGAGCAGATGCAGTGCACCCAATTAGAATGACAAATCTGAAACTTTGAAACGGTAGCTTTCCCAGTCATTATCTTCTGTTTAAAGTTGAAATTTGAGTGCTAAATTGTTTGTTTGTTAGAGAAAGAGAGAGAGAGTGCAAACTGAAATTACTCATCAAGACCGAATACTTCTGAAACAAAGATGGAAGTTCAATATCTTTCAAGACGGATATAAGTTTATATTGTCTCAGAGACATCAACTGGTGCAGCAGATAGACCTTGTATATACTGCATAACAGGAGGCATCTGAGCTATTCAAGGGCTTTAAGAGTTTCAGCAATGGCAATAGATCAGATAAGGGACAGGATGTCCTTGAGACCTAGAGTATTAGGGCCGGGAATAGAGGTAATTGGAGTTATGGAAAGGGACAGATTGTGTTGGGAAACAGAAAAGTGCCTTGAGATTTTGGAGGAAGGAAATAGGGTAGAGGAGAAGGAAGGTAAGAAACACATTAAACTCCAAAGGTTCAGCTCTGGTATTTGATTAGGCTTCAAATATTAATCTGAAACTCCACTTCCAAGCCTCTGGAGGGCTATCCAACGCTCAAGTGGACTAAGACTATATGGTGTCAGGATTCACCAAAATGTTAGCTTATCCAGTTCAAGACAGCCTCCTGGTTCCAACTTGTGCTATCCCCAGTAGCAGAGGGACTAATTCTCCTAGCCTTCCATAACAGACTCTTGCCTTCCTTCTCCTCATCCTGATTGTTTGTTCTTCCTTCAAAATGAGGCAGCACAGGTGGTTGCAAATTGAACCACTGTCTGGTGCTCTGTTCTTGATTTATTACTCATCTTAAGGGCTGTCTACACTTGAGTTATTTCAGATTATATTTTTCCACTTTAACTAATCATGTATAACTATTCCAAAAGAGAAGCTGTGACTTGACCAAGGCCACAGAGGAAGTTGGTGCTGGAACCTGGCTACAAGTCATGCACTAAAGCTACTGGACTATACTTCTAAAACAATATGCTACATTGCTTTATTAGACTCCTATAACTAACTCTCTTTCTGGGTTTTTTTATGTTCAGTCATTCTGTCAAACCTAGCTTGATATATCCAGGTATTTTCATTCAGAAGCTCAAAGTGGGATATACTTTTTTTAAAAAAAAAAGACAAGAAAATATTGCTCCTTCTGTCACTAGAAAATGATTGTATTCATCTGGAAGCAATTTCAAGAGATGCCTGCCATTCAGTGTCTGTCAAATGTTTTAAAAGGACAGTAGATATTGAATTTAAACTTTCATAGCTGCAAAAATGGAACCATAATTCCTCTAGTCTGAATCATTAGAAATCATTTAGAAGACATCTGCTCCAATGGCTAGTAAAATTATGAGCCGTGATGTGGAAGTGATGACTTGAAAATTATGCGTGTTTTCTCTATTGTTATGAAAATGTGTTATACTTAGTACCGTATGCTTCATGGCTATTATAAAAGCTCCTTGGTGAGGTGTGTATGCTGGTATGTTACCAGGACAGTAGCTCTAATAAGATTAAGTGGTAAAATCAATATGGCTGGAAATTTTGGATCCACATGGGAACTTATGACAAGTACATAGGAGAATTTGATGGTCACAATAACTGTAGTGACCTGACAAAGAACTGAAGATGGGAGTCAACCTAGTGGAGTCTCCCTTTGGTCAGGTACAAATGAGTGGAAGAAAGGACTTGCATATTGCACCATCACTGCATCTATTGGATGGACTCTGACAGCAATAGTTGGGTTAACACACCCAGTGTACTTCAGTGGTTAGGCCATTGGCCTGGGAGTCGGAGGTCTGGAATACTATTCCTGAATCAGTTGTTTACCTGCTGTGTGATCTTCGACCAATCACTTTATCTCTCTGTGTCTTTGTTTCCATTCCCATCCTTTGTTTGTTGGTCTATTTTGACTGTAAGTTCTCCAAGGCAGGAACTTTTTTCCACTATGTATATGTACAGTGCCTGGCACAAAAGAGGCCCTGATTTTGGGTGGAGAATTTTGGCACTACTGTAATTTGAATAATATACTTCAGGACATTTTTGATAACAGATGGGTTATATAATTCTGGGGTTCAAAACTGGCTAATTAGACAAATTCTAAAGTAGTTAAGTCAGATGAAGGTAAAGCTTTTTTTTTTAAAAGTAAATACTCAGGGATGCATCTTTAACTTGAATGATTAATAAAACAGAGCCTTTCTGCAGAAGGAAATCAGACTGTTTATGTCTCTTATATGGGGTATTGGAAATATATGTAAAAGCTAGAAATGATTCTATATGATGAAGACTATGACCCTGTGGCCATAACTGAAACTTGGTGGGATGTTTGTCATAACTGGAATGTTAATGATTGGTGCAACTCTTCCATCATGCTCCTTACAGCAGAAATTCTCAAAAATTCATAAGAGTAGAACTTGGTTGAATTTTGTGTGTGTGTGTGTATGTGTTGTGAACACTTCCTCTCCCACTTGTGATTGCACAGTCCACCTGTGGCATCATCATTTTGTGGCGATTATAACAATTTTTTATACTTTTTGGTTTATTTTTACCTCTTCCATTGGTGGCTGCAGTTCCTGAGACGGCAAGTTTTGTTTCCTCCCATTGTCTGTCTTGGTTATATGATGGGATTGCCTGTGATAAGTGGCTGGATTCAATGACTAGGAGGTCCCTTCTAGTCCTGTGTTCCCAACTTCTTACACAGAAGTGGTATCTACTAAAGCCTGTTAGGCTCCACCGTGTTTCCAGCTGCTTTTGCAGGCATTCAGTCTTGTCTGTTCAGGGGAGGAGGTGGAGCAGAGGTGAGCTAGGGCGGGGAGTAGTTCCCCTGCGTGCTGCGCCCCCCCCCCACTTGCTGCAGGTGGCTTTCTCTGCACCCCCTGCCCCAGGTCCCTCTTCCCAAATGCCGACGATCCTGCTGTCGCTGCCGATGGACCCGAAATGCCGCCCCCCAAATGCTAGCACCCTAGGCGACCACCTAGGTCACCTAATGGGTTGCACCAGCCCTGCATCTCCCCATTCACAGTTCCCTAGTGTCTCCTGCTCTGTGTATCTAACCTCACAGACGTCATCCGCTCTGTGCAGAAAACCATATCCCCGGTGGATCTCATACCATTTCATCCATTCCCCATACATCCCTGACACTGTTTTTATTTTTATATATATAATATATGTTCATCATTTTCTCTTGCTTGGAAAAGACTGAAATGCCTGGATTGGCAGTGGGATAGTTCCTTGTCCAGAGTTCTATAACATGTAAGCCTATTTCAGTTTAAGGCTCTCAAGTCCAGTGTTGGGAGGTGTGTGTGTGTGTGTGTGTGTGTGTTTTGTTTTCTTTAAAGTATGATGCTCTACTCTGGTTTATCGGTTGCAACAATTCCCCAAGTGTTAGCTGCAGTATTGGAGACCTGCTTCTGCTATTGCCATAATCAATACATCTTTTTCATTGTTTTCTGCACTACACTCAAGACTACGGCCATATCATCACTTCTCAAGAAACTCACCCTTTACCCAAAACAATCAACAGTTACGACTCCATCCCTAGTATGTCTTTTCTTAGCATCATACTGAGGACAGACATTTTCTCTCACCTCTGCAGTTGCTTCATTATTTATAATAATTTTAATCCAATCCAGACTGGCTTTCACGCTGCCCATACTGTTGAAGCTTCCTTTGCTATGCTGATCATGGCATGCTCGCACACTACTTAATCTCCAGTGCACTACTGAACACACCACTCTCCTTGAACAGAAGTCAATTTCCCTACTCTGGTGACAGCTACACCTCATTCAGGGCTCTTTTCTCAGCTGTCTATTGTTTTTTCTAAACCCAATTTTACAATTTAACTATCATTTTCACAAAGAGCAAAACCCATTGCCTCAGTACCGGAATTAACCTCCTCATCTTCAGTCTACCTCCTTAATCTCTTCTCTTCCTTGACTTTGTCACTTGTAGCCTCCTTTTAAGTTCACTGTTCCTTCCTCTGTGCTATTAGAAATCCAGGGCAGGAGGGAGAACAACTTTGGGTACATTAACTAGCATGTCCCACCTGAAGCTTAAAATGGAAAGTGGCTTGTCATTGGAATTTCTTTGTAAAAGCCTGGTCTACATATAGAATTGTACAGATGTAACTAAAGAGGAGGTTTTTTTTTTTACAAATTTAGTTAAACCAGTGCAACTTCTCTGTGGACACTTCTGTTCATGAATCACCTGCAAATCATTTTTGATTTCTTCAAATGTTTTTGGTATAAGTATTCAATAACTAATCTGAATGAATAATTTTGAGCCCCTGGATTTTTTTACTGGTCATTTCAGCTGCTCACTATTTGGTGTGTGATTGGTCACTTTGGTCTCATGGTATTGTTTCTGCAGCCTAATTTGGTAAAACATCTAAAGCAGAAGGATAAGGAATAATGAAAAGAATGTGCATTTAGCACACATTTTCTTGACCATATTTGGAGAATGGCTGTTCTTGAAAATATTTGTGCAAACAGAAAACAATTTGCATGAATGTTCATGAATAGCCAGTGAAGAGGGAAACAGACGTCTGAATTGAACAGCTGTGAATAATTCAAATTTATGTTCATAAACCATTTAGCAGACTTCCTGGAATATTTCATAAAGAGATAGCAGCACGTGAGATGATGCTGTGAATCTCAATCTTCATCAGGAATTAACATTTTACCATTTTAAAAATAGAATCTTCTTACTGTGATCCTAAAAGGACCCCAGTGCCAATGGGCAAGAGGCTCCCTGGTGTCTGTGTGTCTCAGCTGGCCTGACCAGCTCAGTGTATTCCAACTCTACAGTTTGTCATAATCTGTAATGTAAAAGGTGCCATGTAAGGTATCCTATGGGGACTGGTAACACACTGTTCATTACTATTATGTGTGGGCTATGTACGGATGTTACATGAAGAATTAGAAATGTGTGCTGGAAATATATTCTTAAAAGGTGTTTGGCAGACAGGCCTTTAGTCATGCCATCCTAGATAAAGGATAGAATGTGGTTCGGCCTCCTTGAATGTGTCTCCAATGTAAATTGACCAAGGAGAACCAATAAAATGTACATGCAAGACGGACACAAATTTCAGGCTAACCAGAGTGGGAGATGGCCCCTTAATGCTCTTGGCAGGGGATGGAAGCTGGAGCTCCAGGAAACCTTCCTGCCTCTTGTAACCTTGCTTCAGAACATAGGAAGATATAAACCAAGACAGAAAGCCACACTGGCATCTATTGCTAGCCAGATACAAGAGGCCAGAACTCTTGTATATCTGAGAAAAGTCTAACCTTTCAGCAAAGTGGGTTGAAAGTCTCTGGAAATCGAATATAGGTGAGACAAAAGATTAGTTGAAGTTGGCCTTTAGTTTTAAATGTATTTTTACTTTGTAACCATTTCTATCCCAACTATTTCTGCTGGGTATCTCTTAATATCTGTTCTTTGTTAATAAACTAAATCTTGTTTTATTACACTGCATCTCAGTGCAGTGTTTTGAACAGAAGAGTAAAATCCTCCCTGCAATTATCAGGCTGGAGCTGCACATGCTCTTTAAAGGAGCAGGAATCTTAATAGGGCTTTGTGGGTGTTCAAGTGAGAGGGACTGGGCATGGCAGAGAGAGAAGTTGTGGGAGAATTTGGGATTAGGAGGGTGGTGTCCCCTTACAAGGAATAACTAGGCTGGTGGAAGACAGGGCAAAGCTATTGTGCTGTGAACATGCTTTTGATGTCAGGACTCTGAACGAAAGCTGCACAGCGGAGAGGTACCCAGGGATATCTGGCAGGCAGTGACAAAATCTCTTACTGGTTTGGGTTGAGCTTTAGAGCATCACATTCGTGACTTCTTGGATTCAAATTTAACTTGCTTGTTTTCCCCCAAAGAGTTACCTCACATTTGTGTATTTCAGCTACCATTGCACTGAATTCAGTTGTTGTTCATCTAAGGGCCAAATCCAAAGCTTTGGAACAGACTCTTATTTTGCAATATTTTTTAACATTCTGACTTTGCCTATTGTTGAAGAAACTGGCCTGGAATTTTTTTAGTGATCTGAAATCATCTGCTAGGATTATTTTTTCCTATTGAAGTATTAACATTGTTCTTCAAGTGTAACGTGGGACTTAATTTATATGCTCTCATTCATTTTGCATGAAAAATACCATTTTCTGTAAGATGTTATTGACAAACAGCTAATTGGGCTGTGCAGTATAATGAAATGAAGTTACTGTTTGCCTTCTTTTTGCTGTTGTTTAAAGAAACAATTGGTTAGATTACCAGAGCTTGAGGGGGAGAAAACAGCTGCTTTCTCCGTGCTATAAAATTTTTCTATCTTGACTTCCTGGTTTACTTGGCAAGGTTTTTAAATCAGTGTTTAAACAGGAAAACATCCTGACCAACTGAAAACCCTTGTGTTCTGAAACACATTTATAAAACAACTCTTGATTATTTCACAAATAAATGCAGTTGCTAGAAACACTCACCATATGCTTCCTTGGGGATTGGGTTTTTAGTTTTAAAATTTGATGTCCAAACACTGTTGTCATAAGTAACACTAAATGGGGTGAGAAAAGAACCCCCAAACCCCACAACAGTTCTCAAAAAAGCAGATTGTCTGTCTTTTTTGTAGAGTGGGAGGGGGAATCCCACTGAGGGAGAAACAGACGGTAGTGGGCTTGAGTTCAGACTTCAGTGAACTCCAGAAGATATGAATCATACTACCTCTCCTCTAACTAGCACATTTTCAGAAGCTTTTAGCTCACATACCTGCCAGGGCATTTCCATTTTAACAGGCAAATCAATTGGTCATGCTACGTTAATTTTCTTCCTAGGTCAAAGGGCAGCCAAACATTTTTTGCCTTGTGGGCTGCACATTGGTTACAGACTAAGGCTCTGTGTTGCAATTGTCCACAGTCTGCTGCTTTCTCTTGCTGATGCATCAGGAATAGGCTGTCTTGAGGCACTGACTCTTCACTTCCTTGGCTGCTGTGGTTGTTGTTCCCTTTGCCACAAAGTACTATTGTTTCTCTTCGGAGTGCCTGCCTTCACTTCTGTTTTTATTAATTTGTAGTAATGGGAGCAACTGGAAGTAAGTGGTGATTTCACACTTGGCTGTTACATTGTGGCAGAGCTGCTGGGCTGAGGGGTATATAAATGAAAATGTCCCTTGCACTGCTGCGCACTATACCAGCCTGCAGAAAAGATGATCAAGGGCTGCAAATAAGCCCTGGACTGTACTTTGGGCTCACTGTGTTAGGTCAGTCACTTAGCTAATGTACCAGGCCTCCTGCCATCAGAAAATCTTACACCTAAATCTAAACTCCAGCTGTTAATTTGTGATATGAAGGAAACTTTCTTTTAGGTCTTGATTTTGATGAAAAGTAGTAGGATGTCCTGCCCTGAGCATGAAGCCTATGGGCTGGTATAAACTGAAGTACTGATAACTTTAATGCTCAAAAATCCTAAATCAGGCCTACCTCCACCCCCCAATCGTGAGGCTGTCTTAGAGAGATTTTAAAAATAATAAAAGTGGGGCTTTTTTTATACAATTTGCTTTTTTGGGTTTCTGAGCCTTTAACGTTCATGTTTTCAAGTTTTCCCTTCCCCACTCCCAATAATGACAGCTAAAACCTTTCTTTAAGTGAAAGCTGAGATTTTCCTGTAATCTTATGACTTCAGGAACTCCCCTCTCACTCTCCCTCCAGCCTCTTCTGCTAAATATCATGAATCTTTTGGCCAACTGAGACTCCACTCTCTTCCTCCACTGTAAATTAGAGAAACTCCTACTCCTGGGGGAATTTTCCACAAAAAAATTCAAAATTCTGCACACAATATTTTAAAATTCTGCACATTTTGTCAAAATAATGCAATATAAATCACTCTGGTTTTAATTATTTCATTAATTTATTTAAAGTACAACATAGTCAATAGAGAAGGGGAGTGGGGAGCATTGGAGGAAATCCCCAATCCCCCTTGCCTAATAGTAATGTAGCTAGATTTAACCATTTATTTCTAGTTATTAGTCAACAAATATATGCAGCCATATGCTCAGTGTTGTATCATAGGCAACTGAAGAGCAAGTGAGGGCTGGGGAATCAAACTCATAATTTATACTGGCGACTGACCGTCTCCACAAAGGTCAGTAGTAAACTGTTCACAGAGCATATTTGATAGGAAATATTTTCAGTCCAAAAATTTAGACCAGTTCTAATCACTCAAGGACCATAAGCATTTACAAGGCCATACCGTCCTTTACACCACTCTGGCAATGTAAAGGAGCCTTAAAACTTTTACATGTGTTTTTTATATTCCTGGGGGGAGTATATTGGAACAATTCACTAAGCAGGCAGGCTACTACATTCTGCTCTGCCTGAGGGTACAGAGCTTGCGCCATGCCTGCCTTCCCAGAAACACCCCTTATGCCCTGCCCCTCCATGCCAAGTGAATGAGAGGGACAGTGTGTGTGTGTGTGTCTCTCTCTCTCTCTCACACACACTCCATATGCATGACTGCCCAGCCGTCCTCCCCTCGGTGGTGATTTACATCTCTACCATGTGCTTTGGGCATCCAAACCCAGCTGCCTGTGCTGTCAGGAAGGGACACATGACCACTTTTGCACCTTTCCTTTGCTTCCCACTCAGAAGTCATTTATCTGTGGGGAAGCAAGGAAATCTGAAGGGGACATGAATTCTGCGCACATGCATTGGGAGACATGGAGGGACTGAGAGGCATCATGTTTACAGTGACGAATTTTTGAAGGTGGTTTTTACTACCAAAGTATGTACAGTTTCTCTTTATGCAGATGAGTATAAATTGGGTGCATAGTCTTTTTCATCATACATTTCAGTAAGCACTAGAAAATCGAATGGCTTGAGAGAAACCATTAATATGGGCATCACATCTGTAACAAGGAGGAGGATGAAATTGTTGACTAAAATTGGATGCTCATAAACAGATTTCTAGTGTTTTATGCAGGATTCCCTCAAAAGGTTCCCACTCTACTAGCATATCTTAACTGCAAGATTTAAACATTCTGATACTAGTCCAGGAGGGAAATTGTATAAAACTGCTGCCAAGCTGTAATGCTTGCTCAATAAAACAGAAGAAGAAAAAGAATTCAACTCCAACCTTTTATGAAGTTCTTAGTAATGGTTCTCTTCAGTTGCTTTTGCTTTTGGACAATGAAGAACAACTCCTTTCAAAGCTAATAGAGAGTTGAAATCATTTTAGAGCTTTAGTTTATTCTGCCACTACTTATAGGGTGACCAGATAGTGAGTGTGAAAAATCGGGACAGAGGTGGGGTAATAGGTGCCTATATAAGAAAAAGCCATGACTATTGGGACTGTCTCTATAAAATCGGGATCTCTGGTCGCACTATCTAAAATTTGAATAAGGGCTTATCTGCATGGTGCTTTTAGTCTGCACCACAGGGATGTAAATTCTAGTGCTCACTAATGTGTTGCACACAAACTGGTGCATGTGATCCTGCTGGCATGCACTAAAAGTCCCCAAGTGCACGTTAATGTAGTGTGGTTGACTACATTAATGTGCACTAGTTAGTGCTCAACACACTAGTGCACACTAGAATTTAAACTCAGTGCAGACTAGTGTTCTGTGTAGATAAGTGCTAACTTCAGTTTTCATGTCACTCAGAAGGAAAAGTGGCTGACTAACAGATTGTACTCAAGAATGAATCATGTAGGAATTCTGTGAATTGTACCTTCAGTACCTATAGTGTTTTTCACAGCTCTGTGGTCCGGATTTCGAATAGGGTGGGTGTGGGTGGACCCCCAAAGGTTATATAAGTTATTGCTTGGAAATTGTTACACAATTGCTTTCCTGTTTGACTAATACAAAATTGGCATATTGCTCTCCCACCAGAGACTTCTGCGATTCAGCATACTTGCTCTGTGCTGAAATGAGAAGGGAAAAGAAACTGGAACAAGAGCAGGAGAAGGAAGATGGGCAGGGGCTAGGATTTATGCCAAATAAGTATGTTATGCAAGTTCACATCAGAGAAGTTAGGTGTGCAATTTTAAGGGTTCCCTATGGTCAGGACTCTGCTTCGGATCTGACAGTCTGGTATTGATCAGGGCCGGCGCTTCCATTTAGGCGACCGGCACTAGGATTTGGGGGGGTGGCATTTTGCCACCCTCAGCGGCAGTTCGGCGGTGGGGGGTCCTTCCGCGCTCCGGGTCTTCGGCAGCAATTCTGCAGCGGGTCTTTCACTCACTCCGGGACCCGCCGCCAAAGTGCCCCTAAGACTGGGAGCCGCGGAAGGACCCCCCCACCGCAGAATTGCCGCCAATAACCAGGAGCGCCTAGGGTGCCATAAACCCTGGCACCGCTCCTGGTATTGATAACTATTGAAGCAGCCTGCATGGAACTTGGAGAGAGGAGCACATGTTGCAGGAGGCAAGAGTTCGAAGAAGATGCCAGGAAATCAGTCTTTATACACATGGTCTGAATTCTAGTTGCAGTTGCAGTATCTCCATAAATAGATCCCTTAATAAAGAGCCTTTTAGTTTTACAAGCATGAAATCCTTTCAAGTTGCTACCCAGCATGTAGTACATGAAACAACTATAATCTTGCATTTCTAAGACTTTGGTAGCATCTTAAAAAAGTATATTGAATGTATTTAGAGAGAGAGGACAATCGCCACTTTCTCATTCCCTGCTAGTGTTTTCCCTTGTCTTTTGTTTCTCCTACAATATCCCAAGGTATTAAATGAGTGCAAGGTATATTGTATTTCACTTACATCTGTGTTGCAAGAGTTCTCCCTTAAGTGCTGCACAACCATAGAGCAACTTGTATCATTACTTGATCTGCTGCAACACTTATGTTTTTTTTCTTCCTGTGTGGAGCTAGAGATTGTCTCTAGTGTATGTGGCTGCATAAATGGAAGGAGATTCTTTCTCTTTTTAAATGTAGAAGAGGCCTTTGTCCTTTCCACAGACAGGGAGAGGCAGCTGCCATTTTTTCTCCCAGATGAACTGCAAAATGTTAGTGAATTACTGTGTTCTGTCTTTCATAAAGTTGTTTTAGGGCAGATTTTCAGTTCCTGTAAATCAGTAGCTCTCCACTGAAGTCAATAGACTTCACTGACTAACACTGGCAGAGGATTTGCCCCAACATTTGTTTTTTTTCAAAATAAGTTAATCTAGTCTCACAAATGCATGCTGTGCTCTTTGTGGGTAGGAAAACATAATTCATTTGAATTCTAAAGTGTACCCTTGTATCATCAACCAGTAGAGTGCACTTGCACCGATGGTATATGTTCGGATCGTAACTGCTTTCAGGATGTTAGAAGCAGCTATTTATGCCTGAGCTACTGATGCTACTAATTTCTCAAATACTCCAGTCTCTATTATGACATTACTTGATTCCTATGCGTTATGCATTGGTGATGGTGGGGAGAGCTCTCACTTTGCATATTCCTGTGTACAAGTTCTCATTCTGCACTAAGACTTTGTTTAAAATTCTGGTTTTCATTTTAAAGGTAGCACATAGATGCCGTTTGCACCCAAATGCACAGTATGCCAAATCCCACTGGCTATTTGGGATACTCCTGTGCTGCTCCTACTTCACAGAAGTTCCTCAAGTACACAGCTTGAATTGGTTTAAAAAGTTGGTGCTTGAGCCCTGTGAATGCTGAAGATGACCTCAGTGTCCCATATCAAAATTGCAAGGGGGCATGGGATGGGGAAGAGAGACCCTGAACAATCCCAGCAGACTTCTGCTAACAGCTAAGTTGTGCCCTCACTTATGTGCTTTGCAACTCCCACTGAAATCAGTGGTAATTATGAGTTGAAATTTTCAAAAGCACCTCTAGGAATTTGGAGCCCAGTTCCTAATGACTTTCAATGGGAGTTGGATGCTTACCTGCCTTAGGCAGATACAAGTGCATATCTGGGGGGGAATGGCCCAGGAGCTTTTTATTGTGTTTTTGAAAGTGTCTGTGTCCATATTTTTAAAAATTCTTTTATTTGGTTTTACATGGATTCTGTAAATTATACCTCCGTAAATACATTGTGTGTAATATGTAAGAAATGGAATATGAGATTGATATATAACAGCTTTCTCACTAGTTTGTAGGGGTAGAATACATATAATTATACTACAAACTACAGAGAAACATGTTTTTTTATGATTAACTGTCCGAGTTCATGGTGTAGTGGAGATGATGTTCTGCAAAAACGGGATGGGGGTGAAATCAGTTCAAATAACCACACTCCTTCCCAAAATTTAAGTTAAAAATTTGAGATTAAAAGAAATCTAGATGCATTTAAATGTACATATTTTCACTGTTCCTTTGCACTTCTTGAATGTGGCTGGGACTTGAAAGAAAAGAAGCAGCCCAACTGCAGTGTGAAATATTACCCCTGATGGCATTCTACACCAAAAAAAATTAAAAATTCTATGCATAATATTTTAAAATTCTGCAAGTTTTAATTGTCAAATAAAATGCAGAGGCTCCACCATGGCAGTGGGTAGCACAGGCCACTGGCTGCATGAAGGTGGGAGATCACCCTGCAGCCCACCCCAGACATGGAGTTGATGGTGAGGTTGCACCTGACCCTGACATAGCACAAGGCCTGAACCTGCCCTAGAAACACCCTGGGGCCCCATCCCTCTGTGCCAGGCACACCAGGTGTGGGGCAGGCTGGCTCAACCAGGCAGGATCCAAGTGTGGAGGGGCTCAATGTGGGGGAGATCCAGCTGTGGGGTGAGAGGATTGTGTAGGACAGTCTGGATGCAAGCAGTTCAGTAGAGAGGGATCAAGGTATGGGAGAATCTGAAGCTTGTTGGGGGGGTTCCAGGTGCAGGGCAATGGGACTCTGCAGGGACTTCCAAGTGAAGGTGGTTGGGGCTCAGTGCAGGGGTCCGGGTGTTGGGCGAATGGGGCTTGGTGGGGTGGGGGTCTGGGTCTGGCTAGTTAGGGGTCAGTGGCATTGGGGTCTGGATGTAAAGGCTCAGCAGGGTGGAAGTTTGAGTGTAGGAAGCTCAATGTGTGTGGGTGGTCTGGGTGCAGGGGGCTCCAGATTCAGGGGTTGAGGTTCAGTAGGGTGGGGTTTGGGTATGGAGGAGTAGGTGGGTTTTGGGCATTCAGAGTGAGGTTTGGCAGGGTTGTCTGTTATGGGATTTCTGGATGCATAGGGGTTTGGCAGATGGGGAGCAGATTGTTACGTAGTGACCCCTCCCCCACAGCAGAGAATCAATGGGGACAGGAAGCAGGGGAGGATGCTGAGCTTTCTGCAGCTGGGGGAGGTTTCTGGGGGTGGGTCTGACATAGCCCCACCACTCCTTGCAGGGGAAGAGGAAGTCCCATCCTCTCCTGCCTCCAGCCAGCAAAGACTAGGAGCTGATCCCAGCTCAGGGTAGGCTGGGGTGTCCCTAGTCCTGCAGTGATTTACCTCTCCACTGGCTGCTCCGGGTGCCTGAAACAGTGTATCTGCACTGCTAGGGAGTGGTGTGTGACTGCTCTTGCAGCTTCCATGTCAGAAAGTCATTTTTCTGTGGGAAAGCCAAGAAATCTGCAGGGGACATGAATTCTGTGCAGACACAGTGGCACAGAATTCTTCCAGGAGTAAAATATCATTCTAATTAGTTTTTTGATGATTTTTAAGATCTCAAAGTTCTACTATAGAGCAAGTGGCACCCAAACTTTGGGTTCTTATCCAAACCCAATCTCTGAACTTCTTCAGATTAACCCAACTAGTATTTAAAATGAATAGGGGCTATGAGATGGCAATAGGGAAAATTTACATAGTTAATATGAAAAGAATACATCTATTCCATTGGACAGTAAAATATAAATTGCCAGTGAAGGTGCTCTCTCCAGTCTTTAGTTGTAGGCAAAGTAAAATTACATCTTTGCTTGTTTGCTTTATTGGGTCAAATTACCTTGAACGTGAGCCCGTCTTTGTCCCAACCTGACAATGACCACTTGGAGTAGAAACATTCTGGCAGAGTCTTGAGCACAGTGGGTACTTGTAATGTGTTATGTTTGTGATGATGGATTCTCAAATATGTCCCCACACAATGTCGAGTACTGTACAAGTGGATACAGAAAATAAAAAATGATTGATAGAAAGTGCTTGATAGCATAATTTTTTGAAGTACAAATCCTGCCACAGTCCCTGAGTTATCCACAATTAAAAATTAAAATCTAACTAATTGATTCTGCTGCCAAACCAGGTCTTCCTGGGGTCTAAAACAAGAATATCAGAAAGGCCTTCCTTGGCTCTTTAAAGCCAACATTATCATTTTAGAGTTGTCTTGAACAAATATCTTAGGATCTCCGTTTTACTTTTATTTCTCTTTCGGTTGAATGACCTTCCACTGACCCTTCAATGCACAATGGCTGAATAATATTCTCTTGCTTGAGAACAAAATTATCATAGGGGATTTTCAGGCATATCTTTGTGAAAAGTATAAAATGGCTACAGAAGGATCTTATTGAATGTATAACCTTGGAGTTGAGAAAGCAAAGCTTACTTTTAAAGCAGGCATATTTCTCTAACTCCTGCACTTATCTAACAATTTCCGCACACAAGTCTTCTAAAAATACATAGCACTATTCACCTTTCTACCACTATCAACTTTTCTCCTATCTTTTGAGTAAATAATGATCTCCACTTTACAGATGGGGAAATTGAGGCAGGAATGTTATGGAGCAGGTGCCTCTGTTGTAGCAGATGAGCTTCAGGAGGAGATTCATGTAATCTTGTCAGGCTGAATTTCAGCCTGTTACTTACTGAGGCTCTGGATGTGCTTGATTGGCTTTGGGCTGTCACTTGAATTTGGACCAGTAAAATTTTGTGGCAAAGCAGTGTTTATTAGGGGTAGTGATTGTCAATGCCTCTGCTATTTGCTAACTATCATCCTCACTGAAATGAGCGTCTGTATCCTGCTCAAGTGACTAGTCTCATGTACCCCCATTCTACATGATGCAACTCCACTGAGTTCACTGAATTTGCTTCTGATATACAGCAGTTTGAACAAGTCCAGAATCTGGGCTCCTCTTGAAGGGCAATAATTCCCACTATCTGCCACATTTGATCATGGGCAAAGAGCTGCCATATATTTTCACTCTGAATGACTTATATTTTACATCAGTGGGTTTCAGTCTGTGGTCCACACACCCTGGGGGTTCACAGATTGTGTCTAAGATTTCCAAAGGAGTCTGCACCTCCATTCAGACTTTTTTAGGGATCTGCAAATGGAGGGGGAAAAAAAAAAGCTGAAAACTCACTCCTTTAGATTAAGGAAAGAAAACAAGAAAGAACAAAAGTAAAGTCCTATGGGGAGGCAGCAACTGGGGGAGGTGTGTTTCCTTTCAGCGTACTGCATCATCTGACTCAAAAAATGGCAGCTATCTCTGCAAACAGCAGACTCCTCAAAATTTAAATATACTATACAGAAAGGACAAGTTAGTACCAGTTACATACAGCGCGTTTCTAATCTTCGATTTTCCATGGAAGATATTTTTCAGAGAGGTGGTGGTGAGGCAGTTCTTGCATTACCTATAGACCTTGGCTTTTCTGTGCTCAATTTCAGCTCCTCCTGTGAGATCTCTCTCTCTTCTACATCCAGAGATAGAATTCTTGTACCTCTGGAATGGAAACGCTATTTACTGAATAAAATGCATTTATATTATTCTAGGGTTGTTGGGGGTGGAGTGGTGTGGGGGGTGAGCTGGAACAAACAGCCAGGGCAGAGACTGTCAGAACATTCTACAGTTTTGACTGGAATATCCAGGGCTTTAGCTGATTATGCCCCTAGTGACTGGAGTCTTTGGCTGGCTTCTCTCTGCAGTTTTCCCCTACGGCCACATGGTGGTGCATGTGAGGCACCACTGGATCCTAGTGCCACCAGACTGTGTGGGGTTCTATGCTGCACAGTTCTGAGCAGAGGTGACAAGTGGGGAGTGACATATGGGGAGGTCAAGTGCCCCTCTAGATTGGCCTGCCGGTGGTGGGCAGGGAGAGAGGCTCTCTTCTTCTTTCCCTACACCTCTCCCCCTAGCATGTTTGGCCGCTTTCCCTGGCAGCTGGGCTATGGTTTCCACTCCTCCAGGGTTGCCCTAGAGTGTCCAGGAATTAAAGATTAATCTTTTATTAAAGAATATGTCATGTGATGAAACCTCCAGGAATACATCCAACCAAAATTAGCAGCCCTAAACTGCGTGGGGAGCGGGACAAAACCGATTCTGCCTGAGAGAGCCTGGGCTGGGTGCAGGACGAGAGGGGTCATTGGGTAGGGGAGTCGTGTGGGACAGTCACACGTCCTCCCCTTTAGCTTGTGCCCCCCCCATACAAAGAGGCACCAGATGTCTATGGTTCTGAACCCAGAAGTGTGCTGGGTATAGGGGTGGCCCTGGCTGGGCCCCATGTTATTGCCTCTTTCCTAGTGCAGCAGTTACGGTGTTAAACCTGTGAAAGGAAAGATAGCTCAGGGGTAGGGTGCTAACCTGGGACTTGGGATTCCTTGATCTTCCACTGTGTGACCTTGCACTTTGTTCCAGTGCATGGTCTGCCTTCCTGCAGGGTTTTGTAGGACTGAGCCCAAGGGTCTTCTTTTTGATTTAAGAGATGCTATGTAGTGAATTCAACAAGGCCTCTGCAGGATTGGGGCCTCTGGGTGTGGCAACGTGTCCTTGGTAAACCTATGCTTATTTAAAAATAGTATTAAAAAAGAAATGGTCAAAAGCTATGTGCAATTTGCTAATAATAGTTGTAGCGTTTCTGTTCAAACTATGACTGTGTCATTGCTTGCAGCAAATTAAATTTAGCTGAATTTAATGCAGTAGCTGGGCTGTGAATGTTACCCATTACCTGAAGAAGTGTAAATGCAGTAAAATGAAATCAAAGTGATGTAAAATCGAAATATTGTTTATGGGGCAGCTATTACATTGACAGTGGCTCAGAGGGAGATGGGGTATTTTGGGACTGAACCTGAAATCAAAACCTCTCACAGATTGTTCCCCAATTGTCATGTTTTTGCTCTTTGGACTCAAGCACTCAGAGTGGAAAAACTATGAATAAAAAAGACTTCTGCTATGACCTTTCAGCTGGATATCAAAAACTATAAGAGCGTGTCTTTTTTTTCTTTTCTTTTTTTTTTGTTCATGATGGCTTTGAAATGACAGGAAAGATATAAAAGTTTATATATTTCAAAAAGCATAAGACACCAAGCAAATAACACCCTTTAGCGTAGATCCTCAAAAACTTCAGCATGGCCCCTTTCCCTCCATGTTTCTTTATCATGTTTAGATTAAGAAACAAAAGAATCATTATTCTACAACACACTATTCCTGTAACATTCATTTTAAGTTTTTGTTTTTAGAATCTTTTCCCCAGTGCTGTAAAGAGATTGAAAAACACCAGCCTCAGGCATTCTTGATTTCCTGCTCTTCACAAGTACTGTATTCATCTCTTAAATGTAATATATTTATAATCAGGGCCAAGACAGCGTGATCCTATTTTATTCTAAATAAGGGAAGCCGGATTTGAGGGCTTTCTGGTTTAAATGAGAGGCAGGACATCCATCCATCAAGGCTTTAGTTGCAAGTTAGTTAATCTCTTTAGGTTTTCTCTCTCTCTCTTTTTTTTTTTTTTTTTTTATTACTTTTTAAAAAAAATGAGAATGCCCTATAGCAAAATTCCAAGGGAATCTAGAAATTGCATCTATGCACAATTCTGCCTTCATTTACACCGATGAAACTTCAGTGACTTCAAATCCTTAGAGCAGTCTCTTTCTCACCAATTCAGCAAAGAAAATAACTCAGTCATGTGACTTATTAGACTTTCAAACCCACATCAAGTATAAGATTATCTCCTCATTGCCACCAATTTTTGCAATTTTGTCACTCCCCTCAATGCTGAAACCTCAGTAATTAAAAACTCAAACTGTTGTTGGCTGTTCAAAGGTGTCTCTCTAACATCTGTGTGTGAAGAATATATTTGTTTTTCCGTCTCATAGGATGCAGGATTCGCTGTCTGGGTAAATATATCTCTGTATGCCAACTCCAATCACATTCATGCTAGTCTATAAACATCTTCTTCTCTAGTCTCCTGCCTGTATCTTTTTTAACTGTTTCCACTGGATAAAGATGTAATCCCTTTCAGTAAATTGAATAATCCTTAAAAGCCAGAATGGACCAAGTAAACTGCACACTGCTTATTTTATTGATTGTATCAAATAGAAATCGAATCTCCAGAGCACATTTAAAAAAACCCCAGCAACACAGCCATATTGTTTCTCTAAGTGGTGTCATCGCTTATTTGCATATCACTCTCTCCTTCCCCCTTGTTACAAGGTGTTCTGTCTTTGAGATGAAATGAGCAAGGGCTAAACTAATTAACTAACCAGCAGTGATCTACAGTCTCAGCACCTTGCATTCTTGAAGATTGATCCCATTTTGAATTCATTGCCATTTCCCTCCAGGGAAATAAAGATTGCTGCCTATTAAGGATGGGGACAGAAAAAGGCACCTTCACTGGAGACAGCCTGTACAAGAAAATAATACTGTAATCATTCCCTCCAATCAGCTGAAAAGGATTAAATCTTCTGCTTCTAAAGTAATGTTCCAATTGAGCCTTGGGGAAGAATAATTCATGATTAGGAAGAAGGCTGGTCTAGCAAATGTGAACATTATGTCCATTACTTAAACACACTTCCTGGGCTGACTGCTAATGTACCCAGGGGACTTTGCAGCAGCAGCAACTGATAGGAGCAATGAAATAGGCCGACAAGGGCAAGAAGTATTATCATCTGCATTCAACAGCACTACATAGACTTTACCGCTGTTAAATCACTGCCTTTGGTAAATAGCCCAGATAACTCATTTTAATAGAAGAATTCTTCTCTTCTTTTATGTGTATTAAACAACAGACTCTTATGAGCTGTGGCAGTGTATTGATTCCTGGGAAAGGCAGCATGAATACCAATTCTGTAATGTATGCTGTTTTGTGACTCTGGCTGTATTTGTTATGCATAGTGTATTAAACATTCAATAGCTCAATTTAATCTTTGCAGCCAAATTGTGCAGCACATCATGCCAGATAGTGGTTGTTTCATATACACAGCCCATCTGCTTCCTGTTCTATAATTCATTCAGCAGACAAAGTTTCTGCAGCCTCAGGTTTACCCTGTATATATGTACACGCTCACACGTAGTTTTCAGGGTTCCTGGAGATGTGTGTGATGACAGGGTACGTGCATGGATCTCTCCGCTTTTAGGAGTCATGTGAGAATCTTTCCAAATTCCTGTCTGTAGTGTGTTCAGAAATTTCTGGTCTTTAATACTATACTTGAGCATTTGAAAATAAAACAAAGGGTCGTCAGATCTTCAGCTGATATAAACTGGCCTAGCTTCATTGATTCCAGTGAAGCTATTTATACCAACTTACTCCACCTATGGATCTGGCTCTGAACTGTTTTGCCCTATAGGAAATTGGAATGCAATTTCTCCCGCCAATTAGATTGTGTTTACAGCTCATAGTTATGGGAGGGTTAAAAATGAATCTCAAATCTTTTGACTGGGATTCTTTTTTCTCTTTAGTGCTTTCTTTTCCGGGCTGTCTTCTCTACTCTCAGGGTTGTGTCAGTTTCTCTCTACTGCTCTAGCATTTTCTGCTTCCTGATTAATTTACTCTGCCTTCAAGGACTAAGCCCCCTCTCTGTCCCTATTGCACTAAGAAGAATGTGCTCTCCTGTGCTTCTCGCTATGCTTTCAGTTATTTTTCTTTGGGCTAGAAGCCTTGATGATTGGCATGTAACTGTATGTACTGTATATAAAAGGATATAATTTATTCCCAGCATCTGTCTCACTGTTTTAAACTCTTACCTTTTTACTGTTGAGGCATAACTTATGCATGGGCAAGCTTACCTAAGTTAGCTAGAATTCAGCTAGTGCAGGTAACAGTGGCAGTGAAGATGCAGCAGCATGGGCTTCAGAGGGTATGTCTTTACTGCAATGTAAGCCTGGGCTTGAACCTAACCCAAGTTTGCATCTACACTATAAGTGCGCTAACCCACGGTTTGGACCCAGGTCCCAGGATCCTGCAGGGCTCAGGTGTGCGAGCTCAAGTTAAGCCATGACACATGTCTAAGCACTATTGCTTTGCAATGTAGACATGGCCCTGCTTGACTCTGGTCCTGGGAGCCAACTGGAAGTATCCCACAATTCCATTGGACAGATTCGTTAGTCTTCTCTATCCCAACAGTCTGCAATCCACTCTACTGAAAATGGAAACCACCCTCACCCCTTTGTGAGTGGCAGCAGCTCAGGTCAGCATTAACCCATTCTCTTCTGCTCACCAATCTACAAGCACGCTGTCAGAGAGCCTCTTGGGTTTGCAATGGAGAGCTCTTTGAAAAGCAGACTCCTTCCAGGTAAAATGCAGGGCAGGCAGTAAAGTTTTCTCACAGTGGACCACAGTCCTGGGGATACAGTGAACATAGGTACTCTGGGGCATGATTACTTTGCCTCAGGTCTGCACAGTGCAGTGTGGATGCCAGAGCCCTAGGTTTGAGCACAGGTTAAAAAAGTCTTAACATAGGATTAAAGTACAACCTAGATGCTCAAGCCCAGGGTTCCCTGGTGCAGATCCACAAACCATGGGCTTACATTGCAGGGTAGACATATACAGAGTAAGTTATCCAGTTAAATATGTACCCAGGATCCATGCTTGTCTTGTACCACCCATGCTGAAGTCTGCATTATGCTATCTTCACTCCCATCTTCACTATTACCTGCACTAGTTAGATTTGAGCTAGCTCAGGTAGGCTAACCTGTGCACAGCTTTTTCTGTTTAGACATACATTATATTCCTTTCCTGTCTAATAGGCTCTCTATTCTTTTGAAACCCTTTTCCAATCTGAATTGCTTCTTGCATGTTTTCCTGGTCTCACTCTCCCCCCCGCCCTCTTTTTGCCATCACTTTTTAGTCTGTAGTCCTTTCTTTTGGTAATGTTTACCCATGCCAATTAATTGCAGTCTGAAAGAGGTATTCCCTGTCATGCTCCTATGTATGGAAGCGCACTGGTACTATACGCTGTGGTGGTTGTTTTTTAAAATATCTTTTTGGCCATATGATCCTTTTCAGGTGATGTGGTGAATCGGCATTTGTTCTGTTATAAAGTAAAGAAATGCTGTTTGAGGAACAAATTAAACAATCCAAAAGGTTAGATTTATGTATTTAAATTTGAAACGCACAAAGTAAGGGCCAGATGGTACCACCTAGATCTGGATATAAAGGGGACTTGCTCACCATGTTGTCTTCTTTCTCTCAGTGGAATTTAGATGATGATGATTTTAGATAATACAGCCTGTAGCTGTATCTCTATCTTAGAGACCTGTGGGCCGGCATGGCTGGAGTTGACCAATGCTGCTAGGGGGATGTCACCTATGGAGGTAAAAGTAGAGGGCAACCATATATGGGACTATGCCCCACAGCCTATTAAGCAGGGGGCCCAACTCTGCTCTAACAGGGTTATGATTAGGGCATGCTACCTTGAGGGTATTCTGGAGTCTGAGGGTAAGGGCTTCATTGATATTAGATACTGAGTTTCATCTGGCTTGACCTGTTCAGTATACTGCAATTCACTTATGTCATAATCTGCATCGAATAGGTGTCATGTCATGTAGCACTGGAAAACCAATGACACTTATTGTTCATATTCTTGCATGGAGTATGTATGGTAAATGCCCAAAAGACACTACATACATGAAGGAATTATGGTACTAATATGTGTTTGAATCGGACAGGTTTGGGGAATGGGTAAACAGTTCCT
Organism: Chelonoidis abingdonii; assembly: GCF_003597395.2. NCBI lineage: Eukaryota > Metazoa > Chordata > Testudines > Testudinidae > Chelonoidis > Chelonoidis abingdonii. The sequence goes on along the minus strand of NC_133774.1, from coordinate 104,640,724 downwards.
CCCCCCCCAAACAAAGTAAAGGCAGATGCCTCCATCCAGGTGTAATCACAGACCACTGGTGACCGGTCATGTGGCCATTTATTGTCATAGTGTAGGCTGGAGGGACAGATCAGTTTGCATTAGAGAAAGCATTTTACATTGTAGGAAAGCATTATACAAAGAGGGATGAAACCGGCCTGGAACCCTCTCCATCACAGCCTGGCACTGGACTTTGAGAAGGATCCTTTTTAAAAGCTTACTGGACTATAAAAGACGGGTTATCTTTCACCTAAGAAAACAAAGGAGCTGGCCCTTTTGGACTTTTAGGAGATCCGGAACGAGGCTGTGGTTAGCCATCTTGTTAGAAGAAGGAGTGGTAAGAATCTCGTGATGAATCAAGACTGTAGTTTTTTTAAGTCCTGGTCACTGGAAAGTGTTTTTCACTTTGAAATGGTTGGAAACAAATCAGACTTAGGTTTTGAATGAGTTCAAGTACATCTCTTTGACTAAATAAACTTGTTTTACCTTTTTTTCTAAATCAGTGGACTTGAAGGGATTATTAACTCCAGTTAAAGCAACAAGCTGCTGTGCTTTTGTCTCTTTAAAGAAGCCAAAGGCCTCATTTCTCCTCTGAATGTTCCAGGAGGGAGCTGGACATTTCAGGGCAGATGGTTTTGGAGCAATCTAGGACTGGGGATGTGTTGGGGTCACTTGGCTAGAAGTAACCAAAGCTAGTGGAGACCAGAATGTGGCTTGGGTGTAACAAGCAGGCTGCTGGAATCAGAGTGCTGAGCCAAAGCTGTTAACTACACAGATACTCCGTGCATATTATATGCTGGCTGGGAGCATCCAGAGAGGGAGCTACAGCAACAGAGCATTTTAAGGCACTCTGGATTACAGGGGAAGTGGTGACATAACCTCTCGCTGGTCTGGGTTGAACCCCAAAACATGACCAGGGAAGAATTATTACTTGTATCACAGTGGCACCTACCAGCCCCCCTACACACTGCCTGTGCCAGCACATTGCAAGAGATAGTTCCTGCCCCAAAGAGCTTATAATCTACATCAGTGGTTCTCAACCTTTTTACCATTGTGGGCCGCATATGCAGCTCTCTGCGTTGTGTGAGCCGCATCCACACAAACTATATCTATATATACTACCTGTATAGCTCTGAGGATGTCACATGGGCCGCAGTTATGTGCTGATTGGGCCACACACAGCCTGCAGGCTGCAAGTTGAGAACCACTGATCTAAATAAATAAGAGATACAGGGAGGTCACGCAGCAGGTCAGTAGTAGAGCTAGGAACTGAGCTGGGGTAGGCAACCTATGGCACGCAAGCTGATTTTTCAGTGGCACTCACACTGCCCGGGTCCTGGCCACTGGTCCGGGGGGCTCTGCATTGTAATTTAATTTTAAATTAAGCATCTTAAACATTTTAAAAACCTTATTTAGTTTACATACAACAATAATTTAGTTATATATTATAGACTTATAGAAAGAGACCTTCTAAAAATGTTAAAATGTATGACCGACACGCAAAACCTTGAATGAGAGTGAATAAATGAAGACTTGGCACACCACTTCCGAAAGGTTGCCAACCCCTGAACTGAGCTCTGGTTTCCTGAGTCCTCATTTAGTACCCTGCCAACTGAACTGGGCTGTGACAGAACTCTCATGTGATTCTTGTCTTCCCAATCTCCTCCCACAGGTTTTCCACAGGAGAGGGTAATCAAGGCCCATGAGTAGGTTCTCACTTTACTCAGTCTAGTTGCCTTATAACTAATCTGTGTGAGTTAGGAGGCAAGGAGGTCACAGCTTCAGTTTTTTATCTCTGAAATTAATTTAAACAATAAGACACTTGCTGGCATGGAATGTGTTTGGGCACTGTCATATCTCAGCTGCATTATGAACCCCAAGGCAGAGAAGTGTCTCTAAGCTTTTGCTTCTTAATAACAAATTAGCTCAGTGATTTGAGTGATTGGGCCAATTTATAAGTGATCTTGAGCCTGTGCTACTTGGAGCACAATAAAATAAAATGGATGATTTTGTGCTGGACCGAGAGAGCACTATCTATTATGCCCGGAAGTTAATACTTAAAGTGACACTAATTTTCCCTAGCCAGGAGCTTCCCCAGTTGGCTTAAAGATTGTAATGTGGGTATAAAACACTCTTGCCTTCAAAAGGGCAACTCTTCCTTTTGAAAAATAAAAACTATTAATACTAATAGCATTTCAGTGAACATCTGAGAAATGATGAAACCTGTTTAAAAGAATCAATCAAAAGATAACCTGACATAAGAATGAATCAGTTTACTGAACTAATTTCCCATGTTTCAAAACAAACAATATTTCCTGAGAACCAATGCTTGCTTTGTATTAAAAGCATTCGTTGTTTAAGCCTTGCAAGTAAGTAATGTCATCTTATATCCATTTTGCGAGTGGGTAAACATGAATGGAGTGACTTACCCAAAGTTACCCAGGAAGTCAAGGGCGGAGGTGGGGACAGAAACTAGGAGTGCTGTTAGATTACTGCTCTTAGGGTTATCAATAGTATATTCTTTCCAGTTTTCTATCATCACCCATAACAATGCAATATAATAGATCTTTGCCACATCGCCAACTTCCTTCTTCTTTCATGTCCATCAGCCTTTGGCTTGTAAATTCTAGGCCTGTGCACATTACACTGTTGCCTTGAAATCTACAAAGTATTTCACATTTCACCATTGAAGAGCTGGATATAAACAACTCTAGTCCATTTAGTACCTCTAGAAGTCACTAAGTAGATTTAGTGATTAATGATCATTGATTAGGTCTTGTTAGCATATTTGTCACAGTTGAGTTGTGGTGATGTAAGCCCAGCTGTGCTTAATTAGCACGCGTGATTTCGAAAACAATATTTAAAGATATACTCATAATGAAACGAACCCTTTTCTGTTATGCAGCCTGCTGGGCTTTCTGTTATGAGCCCAGCCATGAGATTGTGTTGTGTGTGGGTGCTTTTTTTTTGTTTGTTTGGTTGGTTGGTTGTTCCATTAATTGCAAACAAAATCTGCTTTAAAATTAGATTTAAAAATAGTAGGTATATAATCAGTTACTCCTGTTTTACTCTCAGTTGGCAACAGAGACATTATACTCTGTCACATGCACCTAGTTAATATTTTTATTTGTTTGTAGAGTACATATCACAACATTTTAATATATATATAATATAACAATGCCTATGCCTTAAGGAGCTTAAAGAAACAGAATCAGGTCTTGGCCCTTTCTAAGGCTGCTTTGCACTATTCTAGTAGCACAATGCAGCCTTAAAGTCATCTTAAATGGCTGGCTGGAAATTCTAGCTGTATGTGCCATCCTTATAACCCTTGGTGGTGGGAGCATGACCATAGCAGGGGGCATGGCCAGCATTCTAAAACATCTGGGAATCTCTAGCTGCCAGAGAACTGTGGTGTAAAGCCACTTTGGTCCTCCCTCTCTCCCCAGATGTGTCAGGCACTGATAGAACTCTGTCTGGATCTTACCCAAGAAATACTTTGCCTCATGTGTACACTTGTTTTATTGATTTATTTTAGAAGTGGTTTTTATGCTGGTGCAGAGTTCTCATAAGTCTGAAGGAATGCCTGACATAGTGAATGCTAATGGGAAGGGGGTAGGTTTAGAGGATAAAATAAAAAAAAAGAACAAGTCAAAAATCACTTAGAAAAGTTAGATGCCTGCAAGTCACCAGGGCCTGATGAAGTGCATCCTAGAATACTCAAGGAGCTAA
>NC_133774.1:104561228-104632825 GCF_003597395.2 Chelonoidis abingdonii | reverse complement strand
CCCCATTACCAGCAGGATCTCCAAAGCGCAGAGGCCCGCAGTTTGAGATAATTCTATGTCCATGTCCTCATCACTCTCGTGGCCGCGCTGCCGTAGCCACCGCCGCCTCCTCTCCTGGCTTTGCAGGTCCCAGTTCAGCATAGACTGCATGAGAATGCACGAGGTGTTTACAACGTCCATGATTGCGGTATTGATCTGAGCAGGGTCCGTGCTTGCTGTGCTATGGCGTTTGCACAATTCACCCAGGAAAAAAAGCCCGAAATGGTTGTCTGCTGCTTTCATGGAGGGAGGGGTGAGGCTGTAACCAGAACCACCCACGACAATGATTTTTGCCCCATCAGGCACTGGGCTATCAATCCAGAATTCCCAGGGGCGGGGGAGACTGTGGGAACTATGGGATAGCTACTGGATAGCTACCCACAGTGCAATGCTCCAGAAATCGACGCTAGCCTCGGATCATGGACGCACACCATTGAATTAATGTGGTTAGTGTGGCCACGTGCACTCGACTTTATACAATCTGTTTTACAAAACTGGTTTATGTAAAATCGGAATAATCCCGTAGTGTAGACGTACCCTATGAATAAGGCAGCACTGTACTCTGAGTACAAACTGAGATCCATGCTACATCTTGCAAGAGGGAATGGAGTCTCCATATTTACTGGTGATTTTTTTTTTGATGTAGACTTTTGACCCCCTGAGAATGGTACCAAAGCCCGCTACTCATTTTATGTAACCCACCAGCTCATAAAAATTTGACTCAGTAACTATTAACTTAAGTTGGATTTGAACCCGTGAACTGAAGGTGAAAGGCCCATATTGTGTTACTGATCACCTGAATCATCTATTATTGCTAAAGTAAACTTTGGCAAGTCTTCCATTATTTCAAAAATAAACCTCCAAACCCACATTCTAACAACAAACATGCAAATTCCTCTTGTCCCTGCCTCCCACACTTTTAATTTTTATTTTAAATAATCATTCTTCATTACCACAAATTGATTGTAAGATAGAGATAGAAGTGGGGGTTCCAAGAGGATGGAGCTTGGCTGTTCTCAGAGATGGCAGATGACAGAACAAGGAGCAATGGTCTCAAGTTGCAGTGGGAGAGGTTGAGGTTGGAGATTTCACCACCTCCCTAGGTAACCCATTCCAATACTTCACCACCCTCCTAGCATTTCCTAATATCCATCTTTAGAGGTTTTTAAGGCCTGGCTTGACAAAGCACAGGCTGGGATGATTTAGTTGGTGTTGGTCCTGCTTTGAGCAGGTGGTTGGACTAGATGATCTCCTGAAGTCTCTTCAAACTCTAATCTTCTATGATTCTATACCACAAATTGATTTTAAGTTAGAGTGAATGGTGGAGATGGGCAATTATTTGAATACCTGCTATCTACAGTAAGTCAGTGACCCACCATGCTTAAATGATAATGACAGACATGGGGACTGGAGGGGTAAATTTGAGGGGTAAATCATAAGTTGTGGGTGCTACTCAGTGTTTGGTGGTTTTCAAGTCACAGTTGCACTCTTAGCATATCTAGTGACTGGATTTAGGGGAAAAGAGAGTGGTGCTTGCAAGGCAGATCTGGAGTGCATGGTATGGTGATGCTAATAGTTTATGCTGTGCTATATATACACTGTACTTAATGCTGTCAGAATGCAATGAGATCAGCAAGCATTGGTCCTGAGTAAATCACCCAATGGCAACACCCACACTGGCTCTAATGGGATGAAGATTTGGCTTTCAATCTTTGATGTCCAAGTAGTATTGTTTTCTGACATTTTTGGATATATTTGCAATCTGTGCTGCTTTCATCCTAAATCTGAGACCTGCAGAAATGCAGAGTATAAATCTCCCCCACCCTGCAAAACACCCTCTGAATGATTAAACTGATCTTGCAAAGCGTAAATGTGTGCATATTAGCACACACCAATATGAGCTCTAAATTTTACATTTGATAGAATCTGTACTCTTGACTTGTGACTGCTAATGTGACCTGACCATATCACTGAGAGTCCTCTTTATAATGAATTGAGCCTTGATTTCAGTTAGGTGTTTTTATGTATTATAATTCATGTTATGATAACCTGCTGAGCTAGTAGGTTTAGTCAGTGCAAGTGCAGCTCTCCAAGAATCATTACAAGGCAAATGATTTTTTCCTCTATAGGAATAGATAGAAAATCTCCCTTATGTGAAAGTGATTGATCATACATTCCAGTTGAAATCAGGAAACTTTAACTAAGGTTAAGAATCTGACTGATACTGATGACCATCATTTTAGCTTCCTTTTTGAATCAGGGTCAAACCTTTCAGGGTCAAATGCATAAAGGTTAGTAGCAATTGGACATCTAATAAATGAATGCCAGTGAAAATGAGGTAGGATCAGAGGCTACAATAGGGAAAGAGCAAGTTAAAAATTACTTAGGCAAGTTAGATGTCTTCAAGTCACCAGGGCATGATGAAGTATATCCTAGAATACTCAAGGAACTGAACCATTAGCGATATCTGAGACCATTAGCAATTATCTTCAAAAAGTCGTGGAAGATGGGAGAGATTTCAGAGGACTGTGCTCATCTATAAAAAGGAAAATAAGGACAACCCAGGGAATTACAGACCAGTCAGCTTCACTTCAGCACCTGGAAAGATAATAGAGAAAATAATTAAGCAATCAATTTGCAAACACCTAGAAGATAGTAAATTGATGAGTAATAGCCAGCATGGATTTGTCAAGAACAAATCATGTCAAACCAACCTAATAGCTTTCTTTGACAGGGTAACAAGCCTTGTGGATAAGGGAGGGAAAGCAGTAGATGTGGTATATCTTGAGTTTTGTAAGGCTTTTATAGTGGCTCACATGACCGTTTCATAAACAAACTAGAGAAATATAACCTAGATGGAGCTACTATAAGGTGAATGCATAACTGGTTGGAAAACCATTCTTGGAGAGTGGTTCATAGTCAAGCTGAAAAGGCATATCAAGTGGGGTCCCACAGGAATCAATTCTGAGTCTGGTTCTGTTCATTACTTTAATCAATTATTTAGATAATGACAGAGAGAGTAAACTTTTATAAAGTTTGCAGATGATACCAAGCTGGGAGGGATTGCAAGTGCTTTGGAGGTTAGGATTAAAATTCAAAATGATCTGGAGAAATGGTCTGAAGTAAACAGAATGAAATTCGAAAAGGAAAAGTACTTCACTTAGGAAGGAACAATCAGTTGCACACCTACAAAACAGGAAATGACTGCTTAGGAAGGAGTACTGCAGAAACGGTCTGGGGGTCATAGTGGATCACAAGCTAAATATGAGTCAACATTGTTGCTTAAAAAAAGCGAACGTCATTCTGGAATGTACTATCAGGATTGCTGTAAGCAAGACACAAGTAGTAATTCTTCTGCTCTACTCCACGCTGATTAAGCTTCAACAGGAGTATTGTGGTCAGTTCTGGGCACCATATTTCAGGAAAGATGTGGACAAATTGGAGAAAGTCCAGAGAAGAGAAACAAAAATGATTAAAGGTCTAGAAAACATGATCTATGAGGGAAAGATTGAAGGAATTGGGTTTGTTTAGTCTGGAGAAGAGAAGACTGAGACAGGACATCAGTTTTCAAGTACATAAAAGGTTGCTACAAGAAGGGAGGAAAAAATTGTTCTCCTTAACTTCTGAGAATGGGACAAGAAGCAATGGGCTTAATTGCAGCGAGGGCAGTTTAGGTAGGACATTAGGAAAAACTTCCTGTCAGGGTTGTTTTTGTCATCTTAGCATATGCACCACATGTCTCAGGTGGCACATGACTGGGATTTATCACCAAATTTGGTCCACTGGTTGGATTTAGTTTGCCCAGGCTGGGTACTGATGAGGAGTGCAACATGAATGCTAATCCATGCCCCCTTGTCACGGCACTGGAATAGATTGCCTGGGGAGATTGTGGAATCTCCATCATGGGAGAGTTTTAGGAAAAGGTTAGACAAGCACCTGTCAGGGATGGTCTAGATAATATTTAGTCCTGCCATGAGTGCAAGGGACTGGATTAGATGCCCTCTCGAGCTCCCTTCCAGTTCTACATTTCTATAATTCCTAGTATATTTTTCTTGGCATCCAGATGTCCGACAGTATGAGTCACAGAGCACCCCTTTCTTCAATGAAAATCTTTTAAAATTATGCAGTAGGTGCCCCAACCCCCTTCCTTTTGTGGCTTCAAATAAAACCAAAAATCTTGCATTCTTGAACTACCTCCAGGGTCAAATGCATAATGTAACAGCTTACCTCCTGTATGATTTCCAGCCCTAGGCTCTCTGGGGATATATCTTTATTGTTACGGCATTGCCTTGTAGCACTACAGGCTAACAGATCAATTCAGCCTTCAAAGCATCCTATCACTTGTCGATATGAAATTCCAGCAATTACTGAAGTGGGATGGCTGCAAAGCAGCTGAAAAACATTCCCTATTGATTGGCTCATTGCTCTATTGAGAACTTGTCTAAGATGAACTTGTTTAAGAAAAATTGATCTGACAAACTGATTTTTTTATCAAGGAATCTTATGAATGCAATTTAAGTCACAATATGTTTTCCCCTGAAGACTTTTTTCCTCATGAGAATTTAGTGTAACGATGGGAAAAAAAGAAATATGGGGAATTATTCTGAAAATTTTTTCTCAAGTTTTATTGGTTACTCTGGAATTTCCCCCATCCCACTCATCTCCTTTTAGTTGTTTTTGCTCCAGTAATGCACAGTGCATAGGAAAGGGCTAGTTTAATAATCCAAACTGTTCCAAAATACATATTATAATGCTGCCTCCTTCACTGACTGATAAGCTGCAGCCTCCATATTCTTGCTGCTATTATAAATTATTTGTATTGCAGTAGAGCCTTAGGAGGCCCATATATGGATCAGGATGTCATTGTGCCAGGAGATGCACAAGGCATTGCTCATGCTCAGATATTGCAGCATGTGCAGTTGATTACATTGGATGAAATTTGGCACTGCAGGGGTGGCTGGGTGTGTTTGCACATATTTGTTTGGGCCACAAAACTGGATGTGAAAATAAGACAGAATTGAAATACTGCCACTATCCAACAAAAGAAGGATGCGTGTTACTCTTGTGATGCCACAAACCCACTCCCAAAAGTTGTGTGTTCAGGAATGGTATTCCTAGATGTGGCATCAAAACAGAATGGCAATACTGCCATGCCATGTGGAAACATGTGGGATTGCAAATGCCCCCATCCATGGAGTCTAACCACCCACATTTACAAGCACCTGAAGTTTCTGAACCTGTTTGGCCCATTTGTATCCTAAATCTCTTCACTCGCGGTCTATTCACTTCTTGATATATAAGCATAAGTTCCATTAGTACACATCAAGGGGAGAATTATATGCCCCTATCTGGCTCTCCAGTGATTACAAGTAAAACTGCTTTCTAAGTGTTGGTGTTTTTGCTTTAATTGAGTATCCATAAAAGTACTGAAGCTGTGAAGACAATGGAACCAGAGCACACACGCAACTTCAAGTTGTCAGTTTTGTTATTAAACCAGAGCCCTCCTGTTTAAAGTACTTCCCAGATAGCACGTGGGCTCTTTTCAATGCAAGGTCTGCTTTCAGCAAAATTGTTAATTATAGATCATAATAAGCTGTTAGGAGTGAAACACGCACATAATTTGAAAGTGAAATGAGGCAGAGTACATAGATAAAGCAATTGTTTGTTTAAGAGGTGATTAGCAGCAGCAAAACAAGCAAACTGATACTTGAACCTGAAAGAAATTACACCCGTTTGGAATCGTTAAACTATTTGCTTATTTGTGCATTGCAAAGGTAAATGCATAATAGTGTCAGTTTTTTTTTCTCACTGCGTGCTGAGTAGTTCAGCTGATGTGTGCCATGCTTCAACTAACATGGTATTAAAAGAATAGCCTGTCACAGGGAGGAAAAGGGGAAGTGCCTCAGTTTCACTGAGGAAACCAAGTGAGATTTAAATTGTTCTGTACTATGATAAATTATAAGTCTTTAAAGCCACTGTAATCACGGAATGAACAAAACAGTTTGCCTTAGCTAATTATGCCTTTTGGTCTCTGTCACTTTCAAGTTTATTCCCTTAAATGTTTCACAGTGTGCTTGTTTTCTATATCAAGGAGTGTTAATCTTAGTGCAAAACACTGATTTCCTGCAAGGGTAAGTAAGCCAAGAAATATTCTCAGTTCAAATCAAGCTCTATACCATCAAATTTATCTAAACCACTTACCCAGTTAAGTGTTGATTTAAATGTGAATGTAATTTGGCTTTCATAGTATGGTTGCATTTGAAATGGAATGTCGCATTCAGATACCACCGTGATGACAGCCCTACAAATACACAGGATAGACCGATAATTAACATATTTTTTGAGACTGTAAATTAGAGCTCTCTGACAATAAAGGGTTTCAGATTTTATTTAATTTTCTTTTTATCTTCATTCACAACCCTTAATATTGCTTTTTTCATGGCAAAATGAAGAATAATTCATATTTTTGCTTAATCACACATGCTCATGAAAGGCTACTTTTGTGTAAAACTTAGAAACAAAGCAGAAGTAGCGAAGCCTATTGAGAACTACATCCCACTCCCCAGCCCTTCATCTTCAACAAGGGCGGTGAATATATTTTCAGCCACTAGATGTTAGTTCGTTTCTAGCAACTATTATCTTTTTTTGTGGGTGTGGCCTACTTCCTCCTTTCAGGAATTTTTGGTAACATATCATGTGGGGGCTCCTCTAGACAAGCCTGGGAAAACAAGTCAAAGTGGTTTCTGCCAACCTCCTTAGAATATCTCACAAATCTTAGTGAGTAAACAGTAGAACCTCAGAGTTACGAGAACCTCGGGAAAGGAGGTTGTTGGTAACTCTGAAATGTTTGTAACTCTGAATAAAATATTATACAGGTCTGTCGCATCTTACGCACATTTAACATGCATGATTTCAGCTTTACACGGTCTGCAAAAACAAAAAACAAAAACAAAAAAAAAGAGAAAAACAATAATTTTAATACTGTACTGTAGTGCAGGCGATTCCACCTGCCACTCAACTCAATGTAATTTTGACTATACGCGGTTTTCGCTTTACGCGCTAACTGCGGAACAGAACCCCCGCGTAAGATGAGACTCGCCTGTAGTTGTTCTTTCAAAAGTTTACAACTGAACATTAACACAGCTTGGAAACTTTACTATGCTGCTGCTTTCAACCATCTTAATTTAAATGAAACAAGCACAGAAACAGTTTCCTTACCTTGTCAAATCTTCTTTTACGCTTTCCCTTTTTTTAGTGGTTTACGTTTAAAACTGTACTGTGTTTTGATTTTTTTTGTCTCTGCTTCTGCCTGATTGCTACTTTTGGTTCCAAACGAGGTGTGTGGTTGACTGGTCAGTTCGTAACTCTGGTGTTCCTAATTCTGAGCTTCTACTGTACTGTTGTGTCAACCACATCACTGATGCTAACCATTACATAAAAATAAAGCCAGTGCCTGCCTGAAAATCTTAGTCTAAGGCTGTTCATGGAAATAGCAATTTGTAAATGAATATTAGACAATATTTATACCAGACCTGATTCAAAGTTACATGAATCCAGTCAAGTCTTGACTACACTAGCAAGACATTTAACTCTAACTCTCCATAGTGGTAGCAATGTTGAAAGCTGTAGGATAGACCACACTCAGGCATTTTAGCACTGTGTGGTCTAAACTTACTAAGTGAAACTTGTCTTAGTCAAGGGACTGCCAAAAAAAAAGTTGCTTAATGGCAGTGATACTTTAATAAAATTGGAAATAATTGGACTCATTATGGGGGTGGATGCTTTTGGGTCTGTCTCTCTTATAATAGAAGTTTGAGTAACAAGGGCTGCTATTTCTAGATGTTTCACTGTGTGTATTGTTCTGGAGATTAAGCAGCTCTAAGAGAATGTCTGACGTATGGGCAGTCACAAATCTCATTGAAGCCATTAGGTGTGATAGTAACCTTCCATTCAGGCTAAATGAGGGAACAGTTAAGTGTCCCTTTATTTGTGACAGCTGAAACAATAGAAGCCATCACACAAATCACAAACAATATGGCAAGGCTGGAGTAAGAGCTAAGCCATGCCTTTCTTCTGGCTGCTTATGACCTCAGAGAGCAAGTGGAGAGCAGCAGTCAACAAGAGAGGCACTAGAGAGAAAGAGAGAGAGATCTTTGGGCAGAGTGCTGGCTAGAAAGAGGCTTGGAATTGTGATCCAGGAAACTACCTCCTGTTTGATTCCCACTATATTCAAGGAAACAGGACTTTGTGTGTATTCTTTGTAACCATCCGTCCATCTTCTGTGTGGTGTATGAGCACCTCCTTTCTACCCAAACAAAGTCAAAGTAATGCAAAATACCCCCAACAGTCGTTACTACCTGTCTTGAAGTAGAGTTAATAGAAAAATATTAGGGTTTACAAAATGCTTTGAGATCCCCAGGTGGAAGGCGTTATAGAAGCATACAGCGTCGTGTTGTGTGCTATGATGGTTATTTATTATTCCCTTCAATCAGGTCCTTCTGGCCACTTCTTAATTTTCTTTTTCTTGACATGAACCCAAACTTAAGAAAAGATTAAGTTCCAAAAATTTCACATAACCATTTTTGTTTTAATTTCAAAGTACCTTTGCACTCCTTGTCTCTAGTTGGGAGGTGCAACAAAGGAAGTGAGAGAGACTGAAATGAGAGAGACTATTCTCTCAACATTTATAGCCTAATTAAAAGCTGGAAGTATTAGAAATCTCATGAGCAAACCTATTCTTGGAAGATTTCATCTGAATTTTTCAGACCTAGGAGATTTGGATAATTCAGATCAAAAACTTATTCAAGTTTTATCTCTTATTTCTCTGAACCAAACGTCCAGGTCATGTGAGGTTCACCCATCATTAGTAGAGATTGTGGAAATGCTTTCAATTACTTTCCGTAGCTGAAAGTAGAGCACAAACCAGTTGATGTTGCAAGTAATTACATTCTTTAAAAACACTGCTTAGCCTCTTGATATTTGTTTCTGCTCCTGTCTTCTTGCCTCTTCTTTTCAGTCCTTTAATTAATAGGCTCCTCACTATTAAAACATTAGGGACATCTAATGTCCATTTGAGACAGCAAAAATCAATGTAATAGTCCCACAGAAGCATCCTATGGTTTGACCATTTATCTGCTGACCTTGTGTGCCTGATAAAACAATGCAAGGCCTGAATTCCCTCCCTCTGTGGGTTGTGTGTGTCTGCTAGAACAGTTGCGCTGAGACACGGTAACTTGTCTTCGTTAGGGCTCAGACTCATAATCCAATTAATGGCATCAAGAAATGAAACACGGTCCTTGAGTGCAGCTGCCTTTTCAAAGCAGGTCCTGACGTGTACTGAGCACTATAACAAATGATGCACTGGATAAGACGCACAAGACACACTCCACTTGCACATGAAGGCTTCAGGGGAAAGAAAAACTGTTGGCTTTGTAAGACTGTTTTCATTTCTGAGGAGGAAATTTTGGTACTTAAGAAAGGAAGAGGACTAGGTCTCTGATTAGAGCTGGACATATACTATGCAAACTTCCTCTAAGACTTTTGTCATTTTATCTTAATTCTCTTCAATAATCCTTTTTTTTCGTTTCTTTTTTACAATCCTGACCCAACCTAAAGTTTGACCATGAATACAAGATGGGCCAAACTCTGCAGCTAACACATATCAACCAGGAATTAGGCTACGATAAAATGAGATGGTTGAGTTAATTATTTGTGTGACCTATCACAGAATGGGAATCCAGCTTCTCTCAGAAAAGGGTAACTGAGAAACCCACTGTGCTTGTTTAAACAAATTTGTGTTTGGCTAAAGTTAAACCTCTTCAAGGTCTTTAAATAGGACTTACGTGGGACATAGGCCTGTTATTGGCCTTTTGCATAAGCGTAAATTTCACGCATTTTATGGGAAATCCCCTATGTGGTGTGCAAATGACTATTGATAAAGGAGCTCTATAAATTTCTCCAAGAAAGTATTCTTTATAACAATGACAAGGGAGTCTGTTAGCCCAGAGAGCACAACTTTTTGGTTTAGAGCAGGGGTTCCCAAACTTGAGACGCTTTGTTTACCTGAGTATCCACATGTATGGCTGCTCACAGCTCCCAGTGGCTTACCCTGAACAAGCCGCAAACCAAGTTTGGAAATCCCTGGTCTAGAGACATCACTACACTAGAAACAAATTGTGACCAGAGAAACTTTAAATTGTTTAAGCCATTTATGGTTGGCTAATGGTGGAGGTACCCTTTTCAGTTGGGGCGAAAATTCCATAAATATTCAAAGTTTTAAGTTTTATAGCACATTTATTTCCTCCTTTCCTATTGCAAAATGTTTCATAGATAAAATGTAAATGTTAGGGCTGTCAAAGCAATTAAAAAAATTAATTGCGCAATTAATCACACGTTGAAGAAGAATAGAATACCATTTATTTAAATATTTTTGGCTGTTTCCGACATTTTAAAAGATATTGATTTCTATTGCCACACAGAATACAAAATGTACAGTGCTCACTTTCTATTATTTTTATTACAAATATTTGCACTATAAAAAAACAAAAGAAATAGTATTTCAATTCACCTAATACAAGTACTGTAGTTCAATCTCTTTATCATGAAAGTTGAACTCACAATGTAGAATTATGTAAAAAAAACAAAACAAAACCCAAAATCACGCACTGAAAAATAAAGCATTGTAAAATTTTAGTGCCTACACGTCCACTCAGTGTTCCTTGTTCAGCCAATTGCTCAAACAAACAAGTTTGTTTACATTTGCATGAGATAATGCTGCCCCTTCTTGTTTACAATGTCACCTAAAATTGACAACAGATGTTTGCATGGTATTGTAGCTGGTGTCGCAAGATATTTATGTGCCAGATGTGGTAAAGCTTCATATGTCCTTTCATGCTTAACCATTCTTCCAGAGGACATGGTTCCATGCTGATGATGGATTCTGCTCGATAACAGTCCAAAGCAGTGTGGACTGACACGTATTCATTTTCATCATCTGAGTTAGATGCCACCAGCAGAAGGTTGAATTAATTTTTTTGGTTGTTCCGTTCTGTAGTTTCCGTATCGGAGCATTGCTCTCAAGACTTCCGAAAGCATGCTCCACACCTCATCCCTCTCAGATTTTGGAAGGCGCTTCAGATTCTTAAACTTTGGGTCGAGTGCTGTAGCTATATTTAGAAATCTCACATTGGTACTTTCTTAGCATTTTGTCAAATCTGCAGTGAAAGTGTTCTTGAAATGATCAACGTATGCTGGGTCATCATCCAAAATTGCTATAACATGAAATATATGGCAGAATGCGGCTAAAACAGAGCAGGAGACCTACAATTCTCCCCCAAGAAGTTCAGTCACACATGTAATTCACACTTTTTTTTAAACAAGCATCATCAACATGGAATCATGTCCTCTGGAATGGTGGCCAAAGCATGAAGGCGCATACAACTGTTTAGCATATCTGGCACATAAATACCTTGCAATGCTGACTACAAAAGTGCCATGCAAATGCCTGTTCTCCCTTTCAGGTGATGTAAATAAGAAACTGGCAGCATTATGTTCTCTAAATGTAGACAACCTTGTTTGTCTCAGCAGTTGGCTGAACAAGAAATACAACTGAGTTGACTTGTAGGCTCTAAAGTTTTGAATTGTTTTGTTTTTTGAGGGCCGTTATGTAACAAAAAAAATCTGCATTTGTAGATTTCTCAATAGATTGCACTACAGTACTTGTGTGAGGTGAACTGAAAAATACTATTATTTTGTACAGTGTATTTTTGTAATAAAAAAATAAAGTGAGCACTGCACACTTTGTATTCTGTGTTGTAAGTGAAATCAATATATTTGAAAATGTAGGAAAACATCCACAAATATTTAATGCATTTCAATTCGTATTCTATTGTTTAACAGTGCAATTAAAAGTGCGATTAATCACAGTTAATTTCTTTGAGTTATCTGCGATTAATTGACAGCCCTAGTAAATTTCATACTCAAATGTAAAACTGTGGGGTCCTCAGGCTACATTTTGTCAAACCTTTTCATCCTTATCTAGTAGGCATTACAGTACTTTGTAATATTTCTCCTTTCATCTACTGTGTACTAACATGACCTTGAAGGTGCACAACAGTCATTGGCTGTTAGCACAGGCCTAACTGGAATTGTGTCAGTAGGTAAATATGTCCTCCAACTGTATGAAAATTGATTGAGATTCTCAAAAGAGAATAAGGGAATTAGGGGCCTAAATTCCATAGAAATTCAATGAAGTTGGGTGCCTAATTCCTTTGAAAATCCTAGTCTAAGTGTAATTATATTTTAAATGGTGGGGAAGGAAGGAGGGTGGGTAAAACAATCCAAAAGCACACACGGCGCAGTCCAGGTTCAAGAAACCATCATTTGATACAAATAATTTTGCCACCTTGTCTGCTGCCTTGTCTACAATTGCTCTGTGGCTCATTTATTTATTTTTAATTCTTCCTGGTGAATATCTTTAATTGAACATGGTTTGGAGTTACTGGTTGCTTCTGGGATAATTGCTGCAAAATGAGAGGGCTTGAATTCTGAGAAGAGGTCAATTGGATCTGAGTCTTGAGTGCCAACTCAAAGGAATAGTCTGAGAGGCCCTGTCCCACTGAATTGTGTTGGTACTGACACATGGGAAAGGCCTAAAAACCCAGGAAGAGAACCAGTCTGAGAGTCTAAAGTGCCAATGCTAGGCTAATCTCATCTACACCCCACCTCCCAGAACATTATTGATCTCTCCCAGTCTTGTTTCAGAACTGGATCTGGAATGGAGATAGCGCTGGTCTTAGTGATAGATCAAGGAGGTCTTAGAGAGAGAGAAATCAAAGCCCATGCTAATATTGTAAGAGCTCTCAGCAGTCTGACATATTTTGCTTGTGGACAGCTGCTGCTGGAATGATTAAGGTAATTTTGCTTTTACCTCTCAGGTAGTTTGGGGAGGGCAGTGATGTTTTTTTCCTTGTTGGGAAGTCTCATGAGACTCAATTTTGTCTCTTCTTTTTCATCATAAATATGATGGTAAGGCCTCTGTGGGAGAGAGGTGATGCTTTGGGCAACCAGATGCTGGATGACACCCACACCCAATAGGTGTGTCTGTCTTACTAAACATGAATAGTGCTGTCTCCCTGCTCTGTGTCTGAGGGAAATAGGGACATAGAGGAAAAACAGTTGCCTCATGCTTAGTTCAGGAAAGATGGAGATAATGATGGTAGATGTGCTGATAAAACACATTGAGACTCTAGCAGGAACTGTGGACTCTCCATCTAAAGTGTTGAGTTGTCCAGGTGATGTACAGTCTTGGAGGTACTCTTAGACACTTCACTGCTCATGGATGCCCAGATAGCAGCAATGGCCAGAAATGCCTTTGGAAAAAAAATGTTACACGCTTCTGTCTGTAAGTCATCATCTTCTGAGTTGCAGAATGAACCTAGCTCTGTATCAAGGTAAACAACCCTCCCATATCTGACTTATCTTGAGGGAAAAACATAAGCTTTTGATCTTAACATAAATCCATTGCGGGAGGTGATAAGAGCATTTGTTGCCCTTTCTAGAGGCATTGAATTGTGGCCAACTCTTGTAATTTTATCACAAATCTTGCAATAGTTGATGTTTTACTGAAAGTCCCAGCTCCTTAGGTAAAGGATTTTAAAGAAAGAAAGTAAGCTTTGAGCATTTGTGTTTCCAAGAAAAGATTGAAAATGTGACACGAGTGCACCATAAAAAGCTCAAAAAACAGAAGGCACTGCCAGAGTAAGTCAACCTACATTATGCTACTCCGGCTACTCCTAAATTATGCTCTCCTGTTGACTCACCTTGCTCCTCTTGTTCTGGAGGAATACCAGAGTCAACTAGAGAGCACTCTGTGGTTAATTTTGGTGGGTCTTCAGCAGACCCACTAAATCAACTCCCACTGCATCGATCGCAGCAGTGGCGATCTCCGGTAAACGTAGACATGTCCAAAGATACTTAGGAGACTAAATTCTGTTGCCTTTCAATGAGTCTTAGGTTATTTGTTTTCTCTCTTTAGTCTTCCTATCAAATTAGAAAGTACATTCTGTGCATGCTGTTCTTCCAAAGGAGGGTAACTGGAAGGAAGATAGAAGAGACCTAAAATAAACAAAGTATACAGTGAAGGTCAGTTTAGTATGGAATCTGGATTTTTTTTTTTAAAGGGTCAAGTATCGGGACACTGCTATTAGCTGGATTTTGAAATTAAGGTAGATATAGCTCACTGTAACTGAGTTAAAGTGAGGATGATGGCCTATTTGGCTCACAAAGTTCTTGGGCTTATTTTTTTTCTGTTTCCCATTGGTCTTTGTATTGGGGAAACATACGCTATCTATATAGATTCACAGAGTAGTTAAATAACTACTTGAAGCCTTGCAAAATAACAGTTGTATATTAGTTACTGTATTAAAAAAAAGGCAAAATCCTAAAGTACCTGGTCATTTTGCCCCATGGCAAAAGTTTACTGATGCTAATTAAGTGGGAGACTTGTGTCTGAATGTGGAATGGACTTCTGCTTACTGGATTGGTGGAGAGCCTGGATGTTAAGGAGGTGGATTCTAGCTAGGAAGGTCGTAATCACTCTTGTATGTAGGCTCTGTTGTTGATAGTTTTAAAGCATGCCACTGGCTACAGCTGCAGAACCAAGAGTTTGCATATATTCCTAGCCAGAGGAAGTGTTCTGGAAAGTGATCATAGATGTGGATCTTAGGGGAAGTGTGAATAAATGCATCTCAGTTCTTAAACATGAAGACCTAGTTCAAGGATGAACACCAGGATTTAAAATGGGTGGGAGATGTTGGGAGAATGAAGACAAAAAAACATAAAAGGGAATAAATGGAACACTTGTCTTTAATAGAACCCAGTTAATCCATTTTAAACTCAGCATAGTCTGACCTTTAACTACTAAACTTACCTCAGTGGCATTGACCACCTTTGCGATGTTTCACTTTTCCATCACATTCCAAACAAGCTAATAATACAAGCAATTCTGTTTCAAAATGTTATTTCAGATGAAGTGCAAGACAGGTGATAAAGATAAATGATTTAATTGCAACAAAATTTGTATTAGAATACATTTCATAGCTAAACTTCCAATGAAGATTAGAGATGGGCCCAAACCTACCCCTCACCCCCCGGGTCTGAACACACCAGATCTTAAGGTAGTTTGAATTCTGACTCAATCTTGCGGCTGAGGACCATTTCTCACTAAAATGTTTTTCTCTCTGCATTTAGGGACTGATCCAAAGTCTTCTAATAACAATGGAAAATTTCCATTTTGACTTCAATGGACTGTGAATCATGCTGCTGGTGAAAGTAATATGTTTGTATCACATATCATAATAAGAGGAGCTGGTAGTGTCAGCTAAAGTTAAGGTTGCTTGACACTTCCCATTTATAAGGAAGTTTTCAGTTGCCTATAACTTTTCCAGACACTCAACTTCTGCAACAGAGACAAGGTCCCCTGGACAATAGCCTCATTCACTACACAAGCCTGATTCATCTCAGATCAATATCCATCCTGTGCACTGAGTGAGGCAGGAGTTGTGTGGAAAAAAATAGTATGGGATCATGGAATTAAAGTCTGTCCTAATGCATATGCATAAGGGAGCCAAATTAAGGTTGCACAGGCACCCTTAGTTATAGCACTTCCTAACTTTTTAGTGCTTGACTTTGCATTAACTTTTCATGTTGGATGTAATAATACTGTACCTTTACTATATTCCTTTGACTTAGTGAGGATTTCTAGGTTGATCACACAGATGCTATTTCAAATTTCACCAAGATATGTAAAGGTGGAAAATGTAGATGGGAAATAATTCACTAACGCAGGCAGGAGGAAGCCAGACACCCCCACCACTGGTGCTTCACAGAGCACAGTCCCCAAAATGTATAGTGTAGGTGAATGTAAGATGATGGTGCCTGCCACCTTGACTACATCAACATGGCAGTGTTACTGCTGGGAAGTGAATGTGGCAGAGTGTATTGGGGAGGAGCAACAAAGTCAGTCAAGGGTCATTTTTGCTCATTGGCTCATTTTTTTTACAATGAGCCAACAGAGGTCGCTCTGCCCTTGGTTTTCAAGATCAAACTCTTTGATTACTATTGTTTTGTTTTGGATTTCTTGGGTACCTATTCAGAATGTCACACAGATTTTATAAAACACAAACAAAATTCTAGTAGATTGAAATCTGTAAAACTCCTCAACACGTTCCCAATAAAATTCCTCCTCGTCTGTCCACTCCCTCTCCACATCTATGGAAACTTTCTTGTTCTCCACAAATGAGATCCTATTCACCCCCGTAGGGAACACCTGAGAAAACAGATTTGGCGTGTGCAGCAAGGTTTTAAGATCAGCAAATTCAGACATTCCCAGAAAAAGGTGGGCTGTAAATTCCAAAACTGAGAGCGGTAGAGTCTTCACTTGAAAACACCATGTCCCTAACCATCTCCTGGTTAAACAAGGGAGTTCTCAGTTCGTGCACTACAGCTGATTGCAACTCTTGTGGTTTTTCATAAGGAGAGAGGTGGTCTCTAAGGTGGCTGGGACCTGAAGCTTAGAGCTCCCTTCACCTACTTCAGATGCAAAATAGCTATGGCAGGAGCTACTTTGCTACAGGTTTTACATCACAGAACATGCTGATGATCAATTGAGTTGCATTTCCAAGAAATAACGTTAGCTTGCATCAGCAAGTGTAATGTTTTCATTGTCTGGCTGCATGGCTCCCAGTACCAGCTGATGTATTCTCTGTCTCTGCATGCCCATTACCCCGCCCTTAGGTAGGATGCAGTTTACTAACCTCCATGTAGTTGTCAGCTCCTAGGGAAGGGCAGAGCTATTGTCTCAGATCCTCCTGTCTATGAATATCATAGAATTTACTCTCCTCTCCATACAAATTGAGATACCTTGAGTCACTGGAGGCATAGGGAATCCCCTGCATATCCATCTGGCCCTTGCAAGAACTGCAGGGGAATGCTCTTTACTTCCTGCTTTCCATTACTGCATGCTTATATAAAGAGCTGGCATAATCAATCCCATAGTTTCTCACTACAATACAATTACCTATCCCAAAATAAAATGTTGCACCACTGGATGTTTTTCAGAACCACTCGTAAAAGTTGCCTGGTAGACCAGTGAACCTAATGACAGAGAGAAAAGTTTAGATATCAAGGCGGGAGATCTCAGCTATGGATTTCATGCTGCTGCTCTAATAGTCAGATGAGACCTTTTGCTAAGAAATAGCCATTACCTCCCCTTTCCACAGAAAATGAATTATTATATTTAAGTAATTTTATTAAGCAGCCTGCACTGAGTACTATTGTGTGGGTTTTTTAATCCTACGTTGAGTCTGAAAGTGAGACTAACGTTGTATGAAATTCAGACACATATAATAGCTGCTTTTGGAGTATGGAGCCACCTACGTGAGTGGTGTGATATGACAAAGCTCGTGTGAGATTTGGGAGTGGTGTTGATTCACCGGGCATCTTCATGAACCTGCTGGGACTAGAAGTTGCAGGCACAAGGACTGGCAATTGCCAGCTTATTGAGACTACAATTCTAATCAACTTGAATCAAGGATGCTTCTGTGTTGATTATTTGTTGCCTGTTCACACACTAACATACAGACAGAACAGATGGTCATCTAAGGCAGCAAAATATTAGGGGCAGCAGGGTGTTTAACGAATCCTGATCCTCTGAGTTAATGTGGGATTGGAGAAATTTGAGAGGCGTACATCTTCTAGTTCTCCTGCCCCTAGATCCAGCACTGTCTGGTGTGTGCAGACTGAATGGGTTAATTCAGCTGTCCTTCCCTCTAAGAGAGAGAAATTTAATACCATGGCATTTACTGTAAGTCTTATAAGTCTTTCAGATGAATCCTTTAAAAACTGAGGTCCTTCTGCTCCATGAGTACATTAAAGATCCCATGGTATTTTTCAGAAGGAAGGAATTTGTTCCAGTTCTGCTTTGCACTAGGGTAAACCACGCTGCAAGCTGCAGAACAATGGAGAATCAGGCTTTTTGCTCATCTCTGGACTTTCATCTGTCCCTTCCTTGTCTTTCCTCCTTCACTCAGCACAATCCTTACCCACCTGTTTCTATATTTTGCACATGCAGCTGGTTGTTATGCATGCCATACATCAATTGCAACTTTCTGTAACAATTACAAAAAGTCAGAAGATAGTATCATAAACTTACATGCAGCTCAAATGTTTGTACTGTACATTCATTATATCCAATATTTAGGAAATTAGGTGTATGTATCAAGTATGTCTGGGGCAGGGATCTTTTGTTTGAAACTCTCTCACCAGCCAACATGATACCCTAATTCTACTTGTATTGCATAGTCATTAGAGCTGTGGTGGGGGGTAGAAATTCTGATTTTGAGATTTCTAAATCTGGCTTCATTCAGAGTCCAAACAAAATCTGAAAATTTCAAAACTCTCCGAAGGAAAATTAAAATAATTCAGTAAATAATAGTAATTTTGGATTGATCAAAATGTTTCATTTCAATTTTGACCTTTTGGGCAATTACAATACAAAATAAAGACATTTTAAATGAAAAGTCATTTCAAAACAAACAAACAAAAAACTGCTCATGAAGGCAGAGGCCTGGACTCGATGACCTTTCGGGGTCCCTTCCAGTTCTATGAGACAGGTATCTCTCTCTATATATCTCTCTCTATTTTTTCTTTATTCATTTTGAGTTATTGAAACGGGGCCTTTTGATGTTGTTGGAATAAGTTTGGGGTTTTCTACTGAAACAAATTTCTGACTATATCAACACAACTTCATGAAGCATTTCAATTTGGATGGAACAGAATATGGTCTGACAGAATATGGTTCCGTCAAAGCTTTTCTGACCAGCTCTAATAGTTGTGCTGGGCAGACTGCACAAGACTTAAAATTCACTATATCATGACCTATCAGTATAGATTTTCACTGGAATTTTCCACATGTAGGGCATGACTCTGATCTCATGTTAGTAAGCCAGATCCCCAGCCACTTTTCCAACTACTGGCTGCAGTATGTGGCTCTTTAGGACCACTGCAGTAGTGTAAATAAGGCCTTCTCTAAACATACATTGTGGTAATTTAACTAAATCAGTTTAGAAATGTGACTTAGTTAAATAAGTTGCACACCTTTCCCTTATCGTTCCCCCACCACCCCTGTGGGAATTCTCTTCAGTCATTTTTGGAGTATCTTATATCCACTTAGTTAGTTAGGGTGGTAAGGAATAGACACAAAGAAAGGGGTTGCACTGATTTTTAACTAAATTGATTTCTTCCAAAGCATATTAGTTAGGTCAGTGCAACTTGAGGCCTTTTGCATGTATCTGTACCATTGTAACTAAAGGTTTGTGTCTAAACCAGTTTAGTTACACTTGTACAAGCTTGCATGTAGGTACTCTTATTTCTCTTCAGGAGTGGCTTATTTCAGTTTGAGTCACCTTTCCCACTCTGCTCAGATTCAGTCCAGTGGAGCTACATCTGTGTAAAGTGACTGAGAGACCAGAATCAGGGCCACTTTTTTTTCCCTTTTCATTCTAATGTGTGTAAGAATAGTACACCTCTACCTCGATATAATGCTGTCCCTGGGAGCCAAAAAATCTTACCGAGTTATAGGTGAAATTGCATTGTATTGAACTTGCTTTGATCCATTGGCATGCACAGCCTCCCCCCCCCCCCACGGAGCACTGCTTTACCACGTTATATCCAAATTCTTGTTATATCGGGTCGCGTTATATTGAGGTAGAGGTGAAATATGAATACTTAAATTCAGGAGAATAGAAACCCCCTGCAAATAGGAGGTGGGGATAGGAACAGGAGTGAGGAGAGATACTGAAGCAGGGGCACCCAGCTCCAGGTCATGGAGGTTCCTACCTACTTCTGGGCCTGTTCCAGCCCCTCTAGGTCCTTGCTCTTGTCGCTGCCCCTCCACTTCTGAAACATGCACAAGGTTACATGGGGGCAGAGCCCCCACAATATTTCCATTGCAGGTTCACTAACCTCTCTCCCCTTGCCCTTTGTTGGTTCCTCCCTTCTGCTTAAATCCTCTTCTGTGTAATTACCATTTCCACTGACCATTGTCATAGGTCACTGACCTGGAAGAATGTCCAGTAGTGGAAAAAGAAGGATCTGCAAAAGAGAAAATTAGTGGTCATGAGGCTAGAGAGAGTAGCTCCTGCAGGCTCTGCAAAGTTGGGACATCAGCTTAGAGAAGCACTGTGCTATTGATAAGAACAGGAAGTGTGATATCAGATATGTCATAGGTATGGGGGCTACATGTTATGATCCAGCCATAGAACAAGCAACACGTTTAGGCTCTGTCATAAGTAGAGCTGAGCTTTTTTAACCAGGCATGATGTACTTACCTGAAATGGATGCAACTCAACTGTTAAGTTGTACACACAGAGCTTCACAACCCACACACAGTGTGAACTGTGTTAGAACATGCATTCTTACCATGCTGTCTCTGTGTGTCTTGATGTCCTCTGAGAAGCCATTTCATGCTCCCTTAGGTGATGGAGTGCCAAGAGCACATGTACACAGAGTGGCACTGGCAGTGTGTGCAGCAATGCACTCTGAGATGTCCTACTTCGTAAATAGCTGTGAGGAAGGACTAGCCAAAATATTTACATAGTCAACAGTCTGGTATCCCATGTACACAGCAAAATAAGAGTATTAACATCTTGTTACAGGAATATAACCACATGCCATCTTAAGCCATTAACAAACTTGATATGTAGTTAGCTGTCGTGCTTACTAACCACATATTAAACAATTTGTGTGCATGATTACAAATCATGGTTAAAGCCAGCCATGTTATTAACTGCTTACAAACTTGGTTTTAAAAAAATTCTACTGTATACAGAGCATTAAAATTATTTTTGGTTAGGAAGAGGTGAATTGATTTGTGTAAAATAACTGACTAAAATCTTCACTGCACACTCACACAGAACTTTTATTGATACTTAAAAATGTATGGATAACTTTTTTCATATTCCCATGCCTCTGTAAATCTTTGTTAAATAACCAGTGGAAGTGCTGTGCCTAAATACAGTCTGTGAAAGGTTATTCTCATGCTATTTTCAACATGGTCTGCTCCAGGAAATCTCTCAAGGAAATATGTTGTTTGTGAGATTTTCATTTTGCTTTATCGATCGGAAATGTTTGGATGTGTTGCTCGGTATCCAAACTTTTGGTTGTATCACTAAACTGAACTTCTAAAATTACTGCTGCATTTTTGCAAACAATCCAGATGGTGGTTTGAAAATTGTATTAGGGTTCTCTTGTCAGGGTTTGCGTGACATGGACTGATGCAGTGGTGCTATTTTCTGGGGTATTGGCTTGTTGATACGTCCGGGAGCTGATTTTGCACCTGTACCTCCAGGGGTGTGTGAGCTGATATCCCATGATGGTTCTGTGGTTGACTACAGCTTTAGCTGGTATTTCGCTGCACATTGCAATCAGGATTCTTACATACCCAAGAGGCTGACCTCATCAGAGACCTGGCTAGCAGGAAATTAGTGAATGGTGGCAATAAGGTTTGGGCTGTACCTGGGTATAGTGGTATAAATACTGGCGTAGAATGTGTTGGTTACGGAGGCAGAATTGCTCTGGGGCAGTGTTTCACAAACCTTTGGCTGCTGTGCCTCCTCTTCATGAAAATGAAATTAATGCTCCTACCCCCAAACCTACCATGTGGAGGGACCCATCTTCTCTGCTTCCCCAGCTAACCCTTAATACCACCCCCCCAGGCGCACATTTTGGGGTAGGCTGATGTAGATAATACTCCTATCAATTATGTTTCCATCAGGGTCTGAAAACCATTTGTGCATGGATACAGACTGACCTTCTACCCAAAACGAATTCAACCTAGGCTAGCATTTTCTACAAAGCACTTAGCAAAATGTTTTTTTCTAAAAAAAAACTTTCCATTTGCTAGTTTGGAGGATACCCACTTGAGAAGACAGTCCAGAGGACCTGTATTTCCTGCAGCTATTAGTACTTTAGTCAAGTTTAGAGATAGAATAGCACAATTAACACAAGCAAAATTTTTCTCATTCTATTTATATAACCTACTCAATTTCTTTAATCTGCACTGGAACAGGATCTTGCAATCCATGACTTTAATTAAGTTTCCCTAGCTGTGTGAACTTCATAACTTTTCTGCATAAACAAGCTGGCTCACCGAACACATTTTTTTTCCAAACTCCCACTAGCTGAAGCAAAAATGTCAGTTTTTTTACCATGATAATGATCTTACATTTATATAACACTTTTTCTCACAAACGGTACAAAGAACAAATTCCTTGAGTAGAGCTGACAGATCTTCCAGATTTGCTCTACAATCATGCTTGCTTTTAAAAGAGCAGAAGAAAACTAATTCTTTTATTCCAACTTACTAAATCAAGCCAATGCAAGTTAAACATTTCCAGGGTGCACATCACTGTGCAAAGCCTATGTCAGCGCCTGGGCAAGTAGAATATAAAGCTGTATGTGCAGTACAGTGCTTTCTGATATGTTCTTTATTGGTTCATTTCTTCCTTCTCATCCCCCAAGAGTTGTTGTAGGCACCTTGCTTTATTTCCCAGACAGCAGCCAAAAAGCCACATGATCATGTGATGAACCATCTCATAAGACAACATTTCAGGCTGGACACACACCAATCATTTTGGACAAAGAATGTCCTATCCAAATGAAGCTGGAAAAATCCAGGCAAGCCAGATGGGTAATTGTCTGGAGTATTCCGGGAAATGGTAGATATTATGGTTCACTGACTATCCAAGGTGGCTTGGCACATTTATCATTTTAAGCCATCTAGAATCATAGTAACCAAAACCCAGTGGCCTGATCCTGTCAGTTTGATTTTGTTCACTACTGTCAGATTTTTGGCCTTGTATCTCTATCATGAATAAGGTTTCTGTGCTGAAAAAGTAATGGGGGATGGGGGGTGAAGCAGAACTTGACAATAAAGGAAATGTTTTAAGCCTTAGCTACTAACATCCTGCTGCCTTTCATCCAGGAATACACAGCACTTACACAGAGCAGCTTGAGAGCTGAAAATGAAAAGTCTTATTTTATTCTTATTTATGTAAATATCTGTATAGTTAATCAATATTCTGTAGATTTATTTTTGAAACCATAAGCAAAGTTAAAATTTGAAGAGGATGAAGCAACTTACATCAACACACATGCAACCAGTGCTACTATAGTTATATCTGGAAATCTTTATTCTTAGCACCAAAGAGTTTTTTCATTTTTAAAATCATCTTAAATCATATTTAGTCTTTATAATATCATGTGAAAACTTTTTACTAATATTCAAAGACACTATTGATTCATTTGATACAACAAGGTGGGTAAAACCAAGTTAAAATATTATTCAGTACATGAATGGATATAATTATATGCCAGCTATATGTTGCCATAAGTCAGTATAGACCTTTTTATCAACCACTTAAGAAAAAACAAATACATTGTTTTGTGATAGGAATAACATATTAATTAACCCAAAATGTTGTCCCATGATTTATTTACAACGATTTTTAAAAATTAGATGGTTGGTGTCTCTAACAAATGCTATCTCATAGTGTAGATAGCAGCAGAGAATCCTGTGGCACCTTATAGACTAACAGACGTTTTGGATCATGAGCTTTCGTGGGTGAATACCCACTTCGTCAGATGAATGTAGTGGAAATTTCCAGGGGCAGGTATATATATGCTAGCAAGCAAGCTAGAGATAACGAGGTTAGTTCAATCAGGGAGGATGAGGCCCTGTTCTAGCAGTTGAGGTGTGAAAACCAAGGGAGGAGAAACTGGTTCTGTAGTTGGCAAGCCATTCACAGTCTTTGTTCAACCCTGAGCTGATGGTGTCAAATTTGCAGATGAATTGAAGCTCAGCAGTTTCTCTTTGAAGTCTGGTCCTGAAGTTTTTTTGCTGCAGGATGGCCACCTTAAGATCTGCTATACTGTGGCCAGGGAGGTTGAAGTGCTCTCCTACAGGTTTTTGTATATTGCCATTCCTGATATCTGATTTGTGTCCATTTATCCTTTTCCGTAGTGACTGTCCAGTTTGGCCGATGTACATAGCAGAGGGGCATTGCTGGCATATGATGGCGTATATTACATTGGTGGACGTGCAGGTGAATGAACCAGTGATGGTATGGCTGATCTGGTTAGGTCCTGTGATGGTGTCGCTGGTGTAGATATGTGGGCAGAGTTGGCATCGAGGTTTGTTGCATGGATTGGTTCCTGAGCTAGAGTTACTATGGTACGGTGTGCAGTTGCTGGTGAGAATACGTTTCAGGTTGGCAGGTTGTCTGTGGGCAAGGATTGGCCTGCCACCCAAGACCTGTGAAAGTGTGGGATCATTGTCCAGGATGGGTTGTAGATCCCTGATGATGCGTTGGAGGGGTTTTAGCTGGGGGCTGTATGTGATGGCCAGTGGAGTCCTGTTGGTTTCTTTCTTGGGTTTGTCTTGCAGTAGGAGGCTTCTGGGTACACGTCTGGCTCTGTTGATCTGTTTCCTTAATTCCTCGTGCGGGTATTGTAGTTTTGAGAATGCTTGGTGGAGATTTTGTAGGTGTTGGTCTCTGTCTGAGGGGTTAGAGCAGATGCGGTTGTACCTCAGTGCTTGGCTGTAGACAATGGATCGTGTGATGTGCCCGGGATGGAAGCTGGAGGCATGAAGGTAGGCATAGCGGTCGGTAGGTTTTCGATATAGGGTGGTGTTAATGTGACCATCACTTATTTGCACCACGGTGTCTAGGAAGTGGACCTCCCGTGTAGAATGGTCCAGGCTGAGGTTGATGGTGGGGTGGAAGTTGTTGAAATCGTGGTGGAATTTTTCTAGAGTCTCCTTCCCATGGGTCCAGATGATGAAGATGTCATCAATGTAGCGTAGGTAGAGAAGGGGCGTGAGTGGACGAGAGCTGAGGAAGCGTTGTTCCAGGTCAGCCATAAAAATATTGGCGTATTGTGGGGCCATGCGGGTGCCCATAGCAGTGCCACTGATCTGGAGATATATATTGTCATCAAACTTGAAATAGTTGTGTGTGAGTATAAAGGCACAGAGCTCAGCAGCCAGTTGTGCTGTGGCATCATCAGGGATACTGTTCCTGACAGCTTGTATTCCATCTGTGTGTGGGATGTTTGTGTAGAGAGCCTCTACATCCATGGTGGCTAGGATGGTGTTTTCTGGGAGGTGACCAATGCATTGTAGTTTCCTCAGGAAATCAGTGGTGTCACGGAGATAGCTGGGAGTGCTGGTGGCATAGGGTCTGAGTAGAGAGTCCACATATCCAGAAAGTCCTTCAGTGAGAGTGCCAATGCCCGAGATGATGGGGCACCCAGGATTTCCGGGTCTGTGGATCTTGGGTAGTAGATAGAATAAGCCTGGTCGGGCTCTAAAGGTATGTTGATTTGTTCCATGTTAGTGTAGGGAGTGTCCTGAGTAAATGGTGCAGTTTCTTAGTGTATTCCTCAGTGGGATCTGAGGGAAGTGGCCTGTAGAATTTGGTATTGGAGAGTTGTCTGGCAGCCTCCATTTGGTAGTCAGACCTGTTCATGATGACAACAGCACCTCCTTTATCAGTGTAGATAGTCAATTCCAGCTTCTGTATAATGATGGAGAGTTAATCCTGTTGAATGCAGTCTCCTTTACTTCACTGGAAAGATTTTTAGCACACCAGCCTCATAAAAATCCAATCTTTCTGCTATAAGGAACAGCTCTTCAATATTGTAATAGCTACAGGGGGAAAATAAAAGATGCTACAATTATATTTTCTTACCGGGGGTGACCTCTAGTGTGAAACAAAGGCATTTTAGCATTCTTTTGGGTTTTAAATGACAGCTTTTGCCAATTACACCAGATTTCTCATATTATGTGAGTGTCTAGAGGACCACAGGTAATTTCTTTTTTTTAAAACAAACAAACAAACAAATATTTTACGTGTAGTAATTCTGTCCTCTCAATCCAGAAACTTCTAGCCATGTTTCTTTATATTTTCTCTGTTTTCTCTTTTTGGTTTTAAATAACTGCACTTTTAAAAGGCAAATTGCCTGATTCAGATTCTGTCCTGCAATTTATGACTTCATTACAGGAATTAGAACTGCAAGGTGTGTAAGCCCTGGAATATTTATCCCTATTTTTCCTCTGTTCCCCGCTCCCCCCATGCATTTGATGTGTATATGTATGTACAGATAAATCCATAATTAAGTTTTGTTAAATAAGCCCCAGTTAAAGAGATGCCAATGAATATTAAAGTTACAAGGTCTCAAAAATCAGGAAATATTAAAGTCAAGGATGAATGTATAACTTTAACTCTATCCTTTATATATATATATGTGTGAAAATATGTGCTCACACATGTATGTAACAATATCATTAATTATGTGATGGCATACATGTTGATCGAATACTTTAATATACTAGACTATACAGTTTTTTTCCCTTCAACTTTAGACATAGATGTGCACCATCTTGTCATACTGTACACTTTGGGTATTCATGTATATGAAAAATACATGGTGATCAGTTCTTGATATAGTTATAACAGTAAGTACTACTGTGCATGTACAAGTTACATAAATTCACAGCTAACCTGGCTTCCTAATTAACAGTCTAGTCCCCTGAATTGCACATGAGAGGGGCATGGAGTTTATGTCCAGTACAATATGCAACAGTTTAGTGTTCATAAATACATTTGGAATCTGTGAGGAGTATAAAGTCATTATCAAATATTAATTTTCTTGCAGAGAAATGTATATGGAATTATAATTCCAAATGGTGTTATCAGTTTCAATAGGAGATGAATAATTAGAGAAAATGTTCTCCATTCATTAACAAAGAGGACTTTAGTATGAAGACTATCAAATAAAAGCCATATTAAAAATAATTTACTGCATGTTTTTATTCTCTAATTAGGGGCTTAACCAATGTGGGCTTGTCAGGAAAGAAATATCATTAAAAGAGAATTTAAAATGCAACATTTAAATCTAGGTGGAGAAAATACAAGAAAAGTCTGAATAGGACATTTTAAGCTTTTGAAATTCATCTGAAATTAAATATGAGAAACCATTCATATTATTCATTTTGTTGAGTTCCTAAGAAGTGGTTACTTCTGCAGCCCCAATGTCTCAGGCTGTGACATTGTCAGATGTCTCAGACTAGGCAACTCTAAGGCTGGTCAGCATTTGTCTTGGAGACTTCTAAAGACCAGCGTCCGCAGAAGGTGGTCTTGATGATTCAGTAGGTGGCACCCCTTCCTTTGAGTCAATATTGAGCCCATTTCTTAGCGTGGTGATAGGAGGCATTGTACTGTTGAAGATGCCATCTTTCAGGTGGTCTGTAAAACTGAAGAGTTGAACCAAGATCTCCCCTCCCGCACATCACAAAAGGATTCTGTTTTGCAAGAGGAAGGGTGATGGCCAGGGTTTGCCTTCACCACATTCCAACAGTTCTAATTACACTCTGCCAATTTCAATTACTCTGTTAGTTTTAAATGACACTCTCTTAAATTGTTTGCAGTGGCTTTTTGTTCCAACTCCAAAGTAGCTGCTCTTCAGATTGTTCAAGTTACTTCTGTGTTAACGTTTTGAAAGTGATTTGGGATCCTTTGATATGACAAAAGCATTCTAATGCTTCAATTATAACATTCTTAAAACAGCTCAGTATTCAGAGGGAGGTCTATTTGAAGCAGATGCAGATTGCTGCTTTTGATTAGAGTGTAGTATACATGGCACATCCTGA
Organism: Chelonoidis abingdonii; assembly: GCF_003597395.2. Lineage (NCBI taxonomy): Eukaryota > Metazoa > Chordata > Testudines > Testudinidae > Chelonoidis > Chelonoidis abingdonii. The sequence continues at coordinate 104,605,017 of NC_133774.1, read as the reverse complement.
AGTGTATTTGCTGTGATGACTTTTTCCACTTTTCATTGAGAGTCATAACTTTGTGTCAAATATTTGCAGATCTTGTGCTCATTCATTAATGTGCTTAAATTGTTTTACATCCCACTTACTGGTTGTATTATTGTATAGCAGACACTGCATAGCATTAAGCCTGTTTTCTCAATACAAGTTTATCTCCAGAGATTATATTAGAAAGAGAGGCCCCTGTTATTCCTGATGAAATAACCTACCCTAGTTGTACCCTAGTTTGTGTGTGTTTCAATCTCTGAAGCTTCCACTTCAGCATCTGGATCTCAGTCTATAGTTGAGCAAAAGGACACGAGTCTCCTCATTCCAGAGTGACCAATGACTGTTCAATTAACAGGGAGATGAGATCATGATTAATCCAAATGAGATAATGGATATTGGAGCTAGAAGGGGTATACTGGGGGTGTACTTCCATTAATGGGTCCTGAGATCCAAGATGAGTGATGAGTGCATACATTTCAGGACATGAATTCTTGTTCAGGTGATGTTAAATCAGATTTTGTGAATTTGATTAAGCTGCGAAGTGAGAACTCAAGCACTCCAAGTGAGCCCAGACATGTTCTAAAGTTTGTGTGAAGTAGTGTGTGGCTTAGGTTGAACTTGAAGACTTGTTCAGGGCTGTCTTGTCGTAAAGTTACTTTTCTCTTTAGTTGTATGCACACTATATGTACACTTAGTTGTACTGTTGACAGGAATTAAATCAGTCAGTGAAACAAAACTAACGGTTTGCTAAATTATTTAATGGACATGGTTTACTGAAGGATCAATTGGATTTTGAATCAATATGGACCCCAGAAAAAAGAAATGTTGCATTATTTAGACCTCCAAAGCCAGCCTTATTAAAAGAAAAGGCAGGTCTAATTTTGCCATTCCACAAGTCAATTTGCAGAAGGAGACTTTTTAAAATGTATATAGTATCATCACATATTCAGAAATAAGTGTTTAAAACTCATATGGTGAGTAGGGGCCTGGAGTTTCCTGAAAATGTTAAAGTAATGTTTGCCATGTGAAATTCTGTCAATATATGAAAGCTCACTATGTGCTGAGGTGGAGAGATCACTGTACTTGAAGTACATATACTCTAGAAGATCACAGGTAGAATGCATAGGGAGGCATTTTTTCTCACATCTCTCAAAATAGTTGTATTGGAGAAATGTACCTCTTACACTTATGGGAGACTTATTATTACATGAAGTGTATGTATAGATAACCCTTATTGAATGTCTTCTTTTCTCTCTTACTTTCCCATTTTTCTTTTTTCCTCCTCTTTTCTCCACGGTTTTCCTGGGTCTGGCTCAAGATAACAAGTTCTGGGATTTCTTTATTTTTACTTTTATTATGTCAGGAACAGTTTTTGTAAATAGATTTTTTTGCTCCTCATATTGGTTCCTGTGAGAGACCTTTCTAAGACCTGGGTGGCTAGGGTTGATTGCCAGACAGCTGGTTGAAGTATGCTGTCTAACTAATGAGATGTCTTTGCATGGTGCTCAGTTTATATTGTAAGGAATTTTTTTTCTGTATTTTCCAAATCGCAATACACTGTTCAAAATACCTGAAGAAACTGCTTATTTATGGTGAAATTAAAGGGATCCAGTTCATCCCTGGTATAACATCATTCAGTTAAACCCAAGGATGAATTTGGCCCAAGTTTCTTTCGTTTATATTCATACTGCAGTACTTGAAATACCTTTATGTTGTTGTCCTACAGCTTTCCACATTTACATAGCCCATTCTGACTCATTCATAGAGCAGAGAGCTGAGAGTAACTGCTAATGTGGTTTGTACTGGGCAGTGGAGATATTATGGCCACATAAGTCAAGGCTGAAAGTAAGAAATTTGGCTCAAGAATATCAGTCCAGTCAGAGAGCTCCTCCTACATACACAGTTCAATAAACAACAGTCTTCTCACACCCGAACGTCAGTAAATAAGAGGGGTTTTTAAAAATCAGAGTCTTTCCTCTGCTTACAATGGGGCTGGTTTCCAGGTCTGTCCAAACCCACAGAAAAAGGAGGGAGAAACATCACTATTCTCCCTTTTTTTGTAGCTCTTGGGTTTCCTTCATGTAGGCCTGAGCCTGCTGCCAGTGGCAAAACTCCCACTGACTTCAGTGGGTGAAGGATCCTGGGTTAATGGAACAATTAGTCCCAGATGAGCTTAGCCCAGCCCAGACCCCTGCTTGGCCTCCTTGACTTTTCCTGAAGTGAAAAACAGATGCCTTTGCAAGTTCCTCAGTAGAGAATGAGTAATAATACACTTGCCACCAGATACAAGGCAGGAGCTGGTACAAAAGAATTTTTATTTTGAGAGAGACCCTACAGGTTAATGTTTCCAAGCGGTATGTACATGAGAGGATTGCTCATCAGTCTTCTTCTTTGTTGCACAACTACCATGAAAGCATAGTTCTTCATGCATGTCTCAGAAGGTTTTAACAACCACATTGTCCATTCAAAACCTCTGAAGTCATAAGAGCAGAGAAATGCAAATATTTTAGATGACTAAACCCACCATTCAGACAGCCAATGTATGATCTTTCACAGGGAAATACCCACTAAGGTTTTATGTCACTCATGGGGTAGTGGTTACTTTCAAACACACCCACTTTTTAAGAGGTGACTATGAATGATCTTTGCTACCAATTAGAAAATCAGAGCTGTCTATCCTTTTTTTAAACCAACCTGCAGCTAACCAATGTTCAATGAAATTCCCAACAACAGCGTGTACTATGAAATACTTTCCACTTATCTAAACCCAATTTTTATGAGGGTTTTGGCTGTCTCTAAGCACTTTGAGTTTATATGGCAGTTACAATATTGAGGCTACCTGCAAGCCTCCAGAGAGTTATTTGATTAGAAGATGCTACCAGTATGAATCTCTCATCAACCTTTTTCTAATCAAAACACTAATGGGACATTTATTTGCCTGTATTATGCTTGAATTATTTTTGAGTTTTAACTTTATTAGTGAATTTGACCTTACTCCTGCGCAATGTTTTCTAACTTTTATATCCTTGACAAGTCTGTCCCTGGAAAGCATTTTGTAACATAAAAATGATGCTACCAGTTCAAAGTAGCATTATCTACACTCATTCCACATGTGGAATAAGTGTAAAATATACTGGTTGATGTGTACACAAATTTTAGAATTCATTCATTTGGAAATGAAGAATGAGACAAAAGTAGATAATTTCAGATTTACTCTTCATTGTACTTACTATGTTGTGACTTATCACTGGTGTTTTGTTTTTGGGACACATTTTATGAATGTGTCCAAGATCATTACTTTAATTTGAAGATCTGTATGTTGGATTCTGTTTAAGCCCAAACCGTGGGTAACAGTTTCAAAAGTGCCTAAGCGACATAGGAGCCTACATCCTATTATCAAAATGACTTAAGTGCTTAAGCACTGAGAAGCCTAAGTCCCATTAACTTTCAATGAGAGGTAGGCTCCTAAGTCAGTTTTGAAAATAGGCTCCTAAGTTGTTTGTATTTTTTTAAAGCAGCTTTGTCTCCAAAAGAATATTTTATTTTGTTCATATGAAACGACACATAGTAGCACAAACCAATAAGGACAATTGTTCTTGGGATTTTTTTTGTTTCTACTGCTGTGGCTGAATGATTTTTACCTTGAAATCCATCATAATACAATGGAGGATTAAAATGATTGGTAAAATAATGCTGAGAGGAGAAATCCATTGGCTTCACCTGCAATATACCTACTCTGTGGATAAAAAGCAGACTTTAATCTCTAGTACCCTCAGTACAGCACATATCATGAACCATACAATTCATTAGTTTAAATTTTATGAAAACTATCTGCTGTTTAAAGCAAGCGCTTTGGCTTCTAATGGGCTCTGTTGCATTTAAGATCCTTTCTGGAGACATTTTATTGACCAGACAGCCCAATTAGATCATCCTGACATTACTTTACAAACCTGTCTTTATAGGTGCTCTGTTTTAATAGCTCTCAGGAGTCCATTAAAGTTGTGTGGATCCAATAGCTGACAGTGTAAGAGTGAAGCAGGAAATTAGTATATCACACACTCATAGTAAACATCAAGTTCAGACGTGGCCCTTTTCACAACACTCCAATGTTTAATGTCTGTCATTTAAGCTCTTCTTTAGAGTCATTTTCCTTGGTCTTATCCACTGTTCTGTAGCTGTTTGGAAACGGTGCTGCTGTTCTTCCTGATTGCTACAAATGCTTGGAATAAGAACATGTTTAAACTATTAATGAACTCATTCAATGAAAATGAGAGCATGAACAGCTTCCCAATTTAAATGGCACGTCTACATAGAGTACTGGCTGTGAAAGTGGACTTACTTGAATAGTGGATAAGGTGTTAAAAGAATGACTGTGATAATGAATGCAATACATTAAAGTACAGTCATTATTGTTTAACAGTCTGATTTCCGCTCTTCATGTCAGTTTACCCACCTTCCACAGCATATCACCTAACATTTGATCTCTTTTTTTTCCCTTATCTTTACTTCTGAAATCTCGGTGCAAGTACCACCACAATAACCTTGCCATCTTCAGATATAATTACAATATTTTATATTTCAGTGCTATTTTGGTTATAGTCAGTAAGTTGGCTCACATAACCTTTGTCTGACTCCTTTTTATACTACTTTTAACTAGTCTTAATGTCTACAGCAGGGGTAGGCACCCTATGGCATGTGTGCCGAAGGTGGCACGCAAGCTGATTTTCAGTGGGACTCAGGTCCGGGAGCCTCTGCATTTTAATTTAATTTTAAATGAAGCTTCTTAAACATTTTAAAAATCTTATTTACTTTACTTTACATACAACAATAGTTTAGTTATATATTATAGACATAGATAGAGACCTTCTAAAAATGTTAAAAATGTATTAATGGCACGCAAAACCTTAAATCAGGGTGAATAAATGAAGACTCGGCACACCACTTCTGAAAGGTTGCCGACCCCTGGTGTATAGCCTTACTGCTTGCTAAGGCATCTCTTGTAGTTTGGGTTTTCAATAATTCCCACTTGACCTCTTCTGTCCCTTTGTATATACAATTTGCATTCATTAAACATTATGCACAACTTTTACCATGTGCTTAAGTGTAATAATTCTGTATACGTTGGTCCAAATTCTTGGGTTATGTCTGCAGAACCTCGTTGACTTCAATATAATGTATTCATAACCGCTCTCCTTCTGTTGAGAATAAAGTCACCATATCTAAGCGGAGGGATGGATTAGATGGTCTCTCTAAGTCTTTTCCAGACTTAGAATCATTGAAATGTATCCCACTTGTTTGATGTGGTGAAGGCAAATGACCAGCATGGAGTAGTAGGAAACCAAAAAATCCACTTGTTGCCTCAGCAGAATTTGTTAACTCAGATATCTGAAGGTGAAATGCTGCTGTATTACTTCACTGCACCGACTATACACTGATGAGATTGAATTATACCTGGTGTTTACTGCACAGCTTGACAGTCTGAACGTGTGACACAAAATGTTATGGTGTGCTGCAACCCAGCAAATACTACGTTTGCTTAATATAGATTTTTTCATCCTTTCTGAATAAGAACAAAAGGAAACAATCTAATGTGACTATTCCAATCATGAATTACCCTTTGGATTTTTATTACTACTCCTTTTTATATATATATATAAAAATATACACAATGCACGGAGGTTTCCACACCAAGTCCAACACCCAGAGACTGTATACCAGCCGGAAAGAAGGCGGGCGGGGCTTGGTAAGCGTCAAAGCCACTGTCCTGGATGAAACCCGGAACATCCAGGAGGACATCAGTAAGATGGCCCCAAAGATTGACGCTGAGAGAATGCTGAGGCAGCAGCAGACTGGGAGGAAGACAAGCAGAAGAAGTGCATGGCAAGACAACCTGGCATGGGATGTTACCATCCGAACCGATAAGTGAGACGGTGACTGCATTGGCAATCCTACGCAGTGGCCTGGAAAGGGCGGACAAAAGACGGCACTGAGGCACTGTCATAGTAGAGCACAGGAACAGGCACTGAGCACCAGATCCAGTTTGAAGCAGGGGTCTTACACAACTAAGAGAGACACCAAGGTGCAACTGTGGCAGAGGGCCTCAGAGACAGTGCCAACACATAGTGGCGGATGTAAGTGCGGCATGAACAGCATACTGAACGCACAGACACAGTGGCTGGACATGTGTACAGGAACATCTGGCACAGGCGTATGGCTAGACCCTCCAAGACCAGATGGGGAGATTCCAGCAGAAGGTTGTGTAGACAGCACAGGGCTAAGCATTCTGTGGGACTTCCAGATCCAAAGGACAGGCAGGGTACTGGGCCAATCCAGACAGTTATCCGTGGTAATAGACAAGGACCAGAAGACAGCGGTGGTGATAGATATAGCAGTGCCAGTGAACAACATCAGGAAGAAGGAAATGGAGAAGGCTGGCCAAGTACAGGGCCTAAAAGAGGAACTAAGAGAGGATGTGGAAAAGTGAAGGCCAAAGTGGTCCCAGTAGTGGTATGGAGCACTTGGGGCTGTGACTCCTAAGGGGTGAGTGGCTCCACAATCCCAGAACAACATCAGAGCTCTCTGTCCAGAAGAGTGGCAAGCTAGGAACAGCTAAGATCTGCGGCAGACCCTCAACTCCAGGGGCCTCTGGTAGAGACCCGAGGTTTGAGGAAGACACATACCACCATAGGGGTGAGAGGGAATTTTTTATATATTAATACACACACACACCACACACACACAACACACCAACACACCACAACACACACACACACACAACTGAACTTGCTGTGTTAGTGCATCTCATCTGACACTTTAGAATGTCCTCTCTACAGTCAGACCTCTGATCTAGTTTTGTCAACAGCAAGAATAATAAAAACAACAAAACCCAGCCATTCAGCAGAAGTTTACTTTAGAGTGGCATTTTTAGTCATTTACAAGCTGTTTATGTGACAGTTACAGCCTAGGAGAGTTCTAATAATTGACACTTTTTTAAAGCCCTATGTTTTGTTTTCACAGTGGGAAAACCTTGACAACGCATTTATAAGCAGTTAGTGATCTTTTGCTAATAAACTGCTATTTGTAAGCTCATGTCATTGTAAAGAGCTGTTAGCACATTTATAAGCTATTAATTATTAATTTTTTCTCCAATGTTCCAGTATTGCTTGCCATATTTCTCCCCTCTGCATAAACTAAATATCCTGTTGCTTCATTGTGCGTAAAAAGCCTTGTTCATCACTTCCATTATGCAACACCTTCTAGGTTCTTTACCCTCACTCATGTAACCTGGCAACCTATGACCATGTATAACCAATGAACTTATTAAATGTGGGGGAATTAGAGGAACAGACCAGTGCTGTATCTATATTTCATTTAAAAATCTCTCCAATCAAGTCAGTGTCAGGAATGGATTGACATGTGTGTCTTGCAAGTAATGTTTGCGGTGAGGATGCAGCTGGAAAAAGAAATTTGTGGGCAAGTTGTGCAAATAGCAGCCTGTGTTACGGAGACACTGGGGAGAAGAGCTGGTGAGGGTAGCATACCCTAGTGGATAGAGCACAGGAGTGAGAGTCAAGAGCCAGGTTCTATAAAAACATAGAATGTGATCATGTAATTAAACACTATATAAGCAAAAGCATAAGCAAGAAAGTCAGAATTAAAATTTCACAGACAACTTGATACAAAAGGAGGTATTTCTTCTCACAACATACAGTCAACCTGTGGAACTCTTTGCCAGAGGACGTTGTGAAGGCCAAGACTATAACAGGGTTCAAAAAAGAACTAGATACATTTATGGAGGATAGGTCCAGCCATAGCTATTAGACAGGATTGACAGGGATGGTGTCCTTAGCCTCTGTTTGCCAGAAGCTGGGAATGGGTGACAGGGGATGGGTCAGTCAATGATTACCTGCTCTGTTCATTCCCTCTGGGGCACCTGGCATTGGCCACTGTTGGAAGACAGATGTCAGAGGGGTAGCCGTGTTAGTCTGGATCTGTAAAAGCAGCAAAGAATCCTGTGGCACCTTATAGACTAACAGATGTTTTGGACCATGAGCTTTTGTGGTTGAATGCTCCAAAACATCTGTTAGTCTATAAGGTGCCACAGGATTCTTTGCTGCTGTTGGAAGACAGGATACTGGGCTACATGGAACTATGGTCTGACCCAGTATGGCCGTTCTTATGGTGTTTCCTAAATTTTGACTGGTTGACTTTGCCAGCAAAATAAAATGGTTTTAATTACTTACAAGTAATTATAATATTCAAACTAAACCTAGAGAATTTAGATATATTGGCAGCAGGGCTGTCGAGATTAAAAAAATTGTGATTAATCGTGCAGTTAATTGCACTGTTAAACAATAGAATACCACTTATTTCAATATTTTTATATGTTTTCTACATTTTCAAATATATTGATTTCGATTACAACACAGAATACAAAGTGTACAGTACTCACTTTAAATTTATTTTTGATTACAAATATTTGCACTGTAAAAAAACAAAAGAAATAGTATTTTTCAATTCACCTAATACAAATACTGTAGTGCAATCTCTTTATCATGAAAGTTGAACTTACATAATTCTATATTTGTACGAGAAAAACCTGCATTCAAAAAATAAAACAATGTAAAATTGTAGAGCCTGCAAGTCCACTCAGGCCTTCTTCTTGTTCAGCCAATTGCTCAAACAAGTTTGTTTACATTTTCAGGAGATAATACTGCCTGCTTCTTATTTACAGTATCACCTGAAAGAGAGAACAGGCTTTCGCATGGCACTGTTGTAGCTGGCCTCACAAGATATTTATGTGCCAGATGCGGTGAAGATTCATATGTCCCTTCATGCTGCAGCCACCATTCCAGGGGATATGTGTCCATGCTGAAGACAGGTTCTGCTTGATAACAATCCAAAGCAGCGTGTACTGATGCACGTTCATTTTCATTATCTGAGTCGGATGCCACCAACAGAAGGTTGATTTTCTTTTTTGGTGGTTTGGGTTCTGTAGTTTCTGCATTGGAACATTGCTCTATTAAGACTTCTGAAAGCATGGTCCACACCTCGTGCCTTGCAGATTTTGGAAGGCACTTCAGATTCTTAAACCTTGTGTCGAGCGTTGTAGCTATCGTTAGAAATCTCACATTGGTACCTTCTTTGTATTTTGTCAAATCTGTGGTGAAAGTGTTCTTAAAATGAATAACGTGCTAGGTCATCATCTGAGACTGCTATACCATGACATGTGGCAGAATGTGGGTAAAACAGAGCAGGAAACATACAATTCTCCTCTAAGGAGTTCAGTCACAACTTTAATTAACATATTTTTTTAACGAGTGTCATAAGCATGGAAGCATGTCCTCTGGAATGGTGGCCAAAGCATGAAGAAGCATATGAATGTTTAGCATATCTGACTCGTAAATACCTTACAATGCCAGCTACAAAAGTGCCATGCAAACTCTTGTTGTCACTTTCTGGTGACATTGTAAACAGGAAGTGGGCAGCATTATGTCCTGCAAAAATTAACAAACTTGTTTGTCTGAGCGATTGTTGAACAAGAAGTAGGACTGAGTGGACTTGTAGGCTCTGAAGTTTGACATTATTTTGAGTGCAGTTATGTAAGGGGGGGAAAAAGAACTACATTTGTAAGCTGCACTTTTGCTTCAGAGATTGCACTACAGTACTTGTATGAGGTAAACTGAAAAATACTATTTCTTGTATTTATCATTTTTACAGTGCAAATACTTGTAATAAAAATAATATACACTTTGATTTCAATTACAACACAGAATATAATGTATATGAAAATGTAGAAGAACATCCAAAATATTTAAATAAATCATATTCTATTGTTTAATAGTGCGATTAAAACTGCGATTAATTGTGATTACTTTGTTTTGAGTTAATCGCATGATTAATTGACAGCCCTAATTGGCAGTAAATAAAAGGGGATTAAACTTGGAAAAATGCAAGCTGATATATCAGGAGATATATTTAATAAAAGGCAGAAACCTCAGAATGATGATGGCTGGCAACTGAGATATGACTTTGCAATGTAGCATGGCAGCAAAGAAGGCCAGTGCAGTTCTGGACTGTATATACAAAGGCATCATATCATTGTAGTTACTCTGAAATGACTACAGTGCTGTCATGCCTTGACAATGTCCTGCTTTCATGACCAGAATCTGCTGTTCCATGGCTCCTGAACATCAACATCCTTGACTTTCAATCTGTCCAAAATACAAGAATAAATCCAAGTCCCTAATCCACCACACTGACTGTCTTTAGCTCTTTTTTCAGATCCTTCCACTGGTGGCTCCTCGCTGTCAGGTTCAACTTCTTGGCTTCACTTTCAAAACCTTACGCACCCTGGCTCTTCATAACTGTCTGCTTTTGTCCCTTTATTCTGTCTTTCACACTCTTTGTTCAACTCAAAATGCACGGCTAATGAGTTCCTTCATGTGGCTTCTCCCTCAACCATTTCAGGGCCCTGCTCCATGTGGCCTCATTTGCCTGGAACTTACTCCCTGAACCAGTCTGACAACCCTTCATGCTCTCCTCTTTAATTCCCTCCTGAAAACACACTCATTTTTGATCTAGGAAGCCTATAAACCTTTCCTATTTGTACATATTCTAAGGGGGATGTGTGTGTGTGTGTGTGCGTGCGCGAGAGAGCGCGTGCGCCCACAAATTATGGAGCTAACAAGATCTATGTCTAACTTTACCCATTATTTGCATTGCTTTAATCAATTCTCTTTCCACCCTGCTGGTGCTCCTTTGCTCTGTATTTTGTCTAATTAGATCAAATGATCTTTGAGGCAGGGGCATGTTGTTCTTCTTTGATTGTGAAGTGCTGTACACTTAACATGTATGCACTTGTGAAGTGCCATACGTACCACAAAGCTGCTGGTGCTTTACAATTATAATCTATGTATCTGCATTTTGAAGGTGAGTTTGTTTGTTCAGTAGTCTTTTTTTTTATTATGGAAGGCTATTTTGTCTTCAGCACTGTGTACAGGGTGATAAATGTGAATGACTGAAAATATTTCAGGTATGAATTTCAATTTGCATCCAGCTGAGATTTGCTTTATTATTACTATTGTTCTGTATGAAAAGCTTGATTGCATTCATAACTGTCCCTTATATTCTGATGACCAAACCCAAATATTACTTGAAATTGAAGGAACTTCATGATTTCCCAGGTTCCCTATGAAGTCCTGCTGCGTGAATGGATGCCAGCATCAAGTCTTGATTAGTCATTTGTGAAATTCAAAAAGTCATTGTGATAGTCCTGAACTTTAGTATTGATGGAAATTTAATGGAGAGTCTCCCATTGCCTTCGGAGGGTGGTCAATCAGGTTTGTAGTGTATCACCATCTGCTGTTCAGCTATTAGCAGCTCAGCATATTTTGTTAAAGTGCTGCAAGCCTTTTCTGAGACCTCTTCCTCAAATTGTGTGCTACCTTGAACTTAAAAGGCTCAGCCACTAACATCCCTGCCTGTTTGGTTCATGTACCTTAAGCTGCATGAAGAGGGGCTTCCATTTCCCTTCCATTCTTCCCTTTTGTTTGAACACTTCTGTTCTCTACTCAGAGAGATGATAGAACTGACCTGGATCTTCAGATACAGCTCTTAAGCTTGTCTTAAGGGAATGAGAGAGCTCATCACTTCAAGGCTGTAACAGGAGGTGTGATCAGCAGCCACTGTTGAAATCTAGCTTTATTCAAAGCTGATATCAGGCTAGATTGAGATGCAATTTACATGAGGAAAAGAAATCTCTATATTGTGTTTTCTTAATTGCAATGGAAATGAACCTGTTATAAATTCCTGGGTGGGTGGATGGATGGATAGATAGATAGGGTTGCCACTGAAGTCAGTGGCAAAGCTTCCAAGGTGCAGAATCAGACCCACGGTACTTTACTGCATTCTGAGTTGAATAAAAGCAGTATGGTAATAAACTCATATGACTGAACGAGAATCATGTAAAATCCAGGAGAAAGGGTCAGACCAGCAGTTGTAATAGATAAATAAACAAACAAAACAGTTAAATTAAGAGTGAAGTGCTATGGAGAGTGCAATGCAGAAATATATGGGGATGTCAGTTCAACTTCTTTCATTTTAAAGTGTTTGAAAATCTTCCAAGTGCTGGGGGAGGGGAGAAGCAGGAAACAAACAAACAAAACCAAAAAAGCCCTACAGCAAAGTTGTCAGTCACTTTGGGTCTTTGGCTGTCTGAAAGAGAGGTTATCCTGCCGCCTTTCCAAAATGCTAACAGTAATCTCTCATAGGCAGCAGCAGTAGTTCTATTATCAGCTGAGCAAGGCCCCATTGTCAGTGATTGACAACGTTTCCACCTCCAGATTTCTTCCATAACCACGCTTAACAACTTGGGGCTTGCAGGCTACTGCTTGTGATAAAAATTCATCAGGGCTCAGGGAGGCTGAAAATTCAGCAGCGGGCCTCATGCGATGTGCATTAGCTATCACTGCACTTGCCAGCAGAATGTTCTGCTTAGCAATGTGGAACATTTTAAGGTAGACTATAGTCTCATGTTTTTGCCACATGCATAGTAAAAAGCCATGAATGCACACAAATGTTAGAGTTTAAAAGGGGTACTAACGTCTTGGTAGACACAATCTTCACAATATTGGCTAGATAACGTGGCTCGATACTTTGAACATCTGTAGCATCTTTCATCCAAGTATTTGAAATGAAATCACTTTACAAACACTAAGTCCTAAGCTTCATTACACACTTCTGTGGCAGATGTTATTCTCCTCATTTTACAGATGGATAAATGGAGGCGCAGAGAAGTTAATTGGTTACACAGTCAGAGAGTCAAACATAGAACTCAGAAATCCAATCCCAGCTTATAACAACTAGATAGCCTAACAGAAATCACTATCTTCCTTATGAAAGTGTAAATTATATAAATGTACTTTAATCTCTAGGTTTAAAAAAAAAGTATTTATAGATCTGAAAAGGTCACATGATTAATAGTTCACAATGACCTGGACATTTTGCACAAGCAGATATTTGACCTGCATGCATAATTTTGATAATTGCATGTGTATTTCTGCCTGTGTCTTTAGGTTTCTGGTATTTTGAAAATCTGATAATCATCAGTATCTGGGATCTCAATGCCATTCCTAGAGGACAGATGTCACTGTCAAAACTAATGGTATTTGGAACACTTGTTGGCAGTCTCTGCAGATAACAGGAGGATCAATAGTCTGATTGTCTCTCATTGAATTCAGTAGAGGTTTTTGCAGTGCTATCTGTGAGAGAAGGATTGGGCCGCTAAGTGAGCATGGAGGCTGTACTAGTCTCTCACCTCAGAGGTGGGTCTCTCTAGATTAGGCTTTAAGCATGTCAGTGGGGCCGGGTGTAAAAACCTTGCACTATTTGACTCTGTTGTGCCAGTTCTGTGAATAAGTAAATGAGTTCAGTCTCCAGGTGTTCAGTCTGGTACCTTTCTGTCATAAATAGATAGCTAAGGGTTAATGTTTCTTTCACCTGTAAAGGGTTAACAAAGGGAACCAAACACCTGACCAGAGGACCAATCAGGAAACTGGATTTTTTCAAAACTCAGGGAGGGAATGTTGGGTCTGAGTTGTTTTGTCTGTCTCTCGGCGTATTGGGAGGCTCTTTCTCATTTCAAGCTTCTAAATATCTTCAGTTGTCAAAAGTTGGTGAGTACAAAAGGTAGCAAAACAGTAGGCTTTTATATGTTTGTTTTGTATTTACATGGGTGTAGTGTCTTGGAATCTGTTAAATTGTATCTCTTTTGAAGAATGTCTGTTTATTCATATTTTTTTTTATGTAAATAAGCCCTGTGTATTGTCACTTGATGGCAAGAGATAGTTCATAGTGTTTTTTTCTTTCTTTCTTTTATAGCTTGCTTTTTAAGCTCTTTTGAGTCTTCTCTCTGATAGGTAAGGAACGAAGGAAGGGGCAATTCTCTTTGGTTAGATCGTAGGAGGTAAGCTCTGCAGCACAGGAGATGGTGGAGGGGAGAGAGAGTAGAAATCATTTCTGTTTCATTGTATTTGGCTTTGTCTCGTGTGATGAGGAGACATGCTTCTTAAGTATTGTGATGTAAAGAAGATTGCATCAGTAACTCCAGGTTAGCCCATAAGAGGAAAGTCTGGTAGGAGAGAGAGGTGGAAGAGCTGGTATTTCCCTTGTGTGAAGACTCAGGTCTCACTGAGTCTTGGGGTCCTCCAGGGAAGGGTTTTGGGGAGACCAGAGGGAGCCAAAACCCTGGAATTTTTGGATGGTGGCAGCGAGATCAAATCTGAGCTGGTAATTAAGCTTAGAGGGGTTCATGCTAGCTTCTCAGGTTATGAACGCTAAGGTTCAAATTGGAGTAGGAAAGCTACGACACTTTCAAGATGATCAAATTCAATTCATAAAAGAATTTATAGCTAGAACTTGAGAATTGTCAGCCTATCACTAATAGCTTTGCTCAACAAACTGTAGAAGGAAAGCTCTCCTTAGTACACGACACTAGGAGACATGTTATTTGAAATACCGTATATACTTTTGTAAAAAGAGCAAGTAACAATTTCCCCTACCTTTGGTTGTCTTCTGTAAATTCATTGGAAAGGATGTTCAAGAACGTGGGGGAAAGGAAACGAAATAAAAAGATCAATGTTGGAAATGACCTGAAATCCCCTCTGGGACGTGCTTGAGTAACTAGATCCTGACCTTGGCAAGTAAAAAAACAAAAATATGGCAGCAGGGTTAAGACTAAAGACACAGCAGCAGAGCTGAGACAGTTTTGATGTTTGATGGCTTTATGATCCTCCAATGTCTAATCAACAGGAATAGCCCGTGAGATTCAAGGAGTGAAGCTCAGTATCTTTATGTCAATTCAAAGATGTGTTCTCCTAAAAAGTCAGCCATTGTGGATTTTATCATAGCAGAGTCTGCAGTGCTCCCTTGTTTTAGCGTCCAGGTAGGGACTAATCTTAATTCTGCAATTGAGCTTCTGTTGTGTGGCGCTTAAACAGAGGGCTTTGGAACTGGGAGCCTCAAGAAATGACTCTTCCCCAGACTCATTTACAAAGAGGTTTCCACACCTATGTTTTCACCCAAGCATGCAGACCTTCACACACGGTATGTAACGTAAGGTGTAGTGCCACTTTCATATCTTCTGTGCAACTTCCTTCCCTTTCCATACTAGGACTTGTACCATTTATATATTTATTAATGATCTAGAAAAGGTGGTGTGTGGCAAGATGGCAAAACTTGAAGATGATACAAAATTATTTAGGTTACTCGAGATGAGAGGAAGACACTGAGAAACCTCAGAGGGACTTAAGCCAGCTAAATAAATGGGTGACCCAATAGCAAATGAAATTCAATGTTGACAAATGCAAAGCAGTGCAGACTGGAGGGCATACTGTGATCTACATGTGTACCTTTCTGAGCTCCAAATTAACTGTATCGGCTTAAGGAAAAGACCTGGGCATCATTGTGGACAACTTAATGAAAACTTCTGGTCAGTGTGCAACAGTGGTCAAAAAGTAAAAGATGTTAGAATGTATAAAGAATGTGATGGATAATATGGAAAAAAATTATGGGGGAGAATATCAAAGGCTCAAATGAGAAGCACCAGCTGTCATTGACTTTCAGTGGGAGTTAGATGCCTAACCGCTATTTGTCCCTGTGAAAATCTCCCCCTTAATGCCATTATATAAATCAAAGGTACATCCTCAACTGATGCACTGTTTGGTTCTGGTAACCTCATATCAAAAAGGATGCAGTGGGAATAGAGAGAGGTTCAGAGATGGGAGACAAGGGTGGTTGAGTGCATGGAAAAAATGCTCCTAAGATTGGGATTCTTTACCTTAGAGATAAGATGAGTGAGGGGATATGATAAAAGTTTATATAAAAGAATAAATGGTCTAGAAAAGGTCTCATAATATAGAATCAAGAGGAGATTGAAAGAGGACAAATTCAGAACTAATACGAAAAAACGTTTTCACACACACAGTGCACAATTAGCCTGTGGAACTCATTGCCACCACATAACATTGAGATCAAGTGCTCAGTAGGATTCAGAAGAACTAGATCTTTATATGTCTAATAAAAATATCCAGATTTGTAAAAGTAACTTCTTTAAAAACAAAAGATCTTTGGAAGGGCTGTAAACCCAAGCGTGAGCCAAAATCTTACTATTGGGAATTGGAGGGAAGCTTGGTACTATCCCTTCACAACTGACTACAGCAGGCCTGCTCAACTTGTAAAGCGGCGAGGGCCACATTACTCCAAAGAAAACAGCTGAGTGCTGAAATCTCCCGGCCCTGCAGAAACACCCCGCCCCAGGGCCACCCAGCCCTGTGGAAACAAACCCTCCTTCCCCAGCGCCACCCCACCAAAACAGCTGTGGGCCAAAAAGGAAGGTTGGGGGTGGGGAGGTGATACTTTATTTTAAATCAACCAGGGGCTCCAGCTGAAGAGGTGGCTGGGAGCCCTCAGGGGCAAATTAAAGGGCCCGGGGCTCCGGCAGCTGGGGGAACCCGGCAGGGCCGGCTCTAGGTTTTCTGCTGTCCCAAGCAAAAAAGAATTTGGCTGCCCCTCGTCCCGGCCATGGGCTCCCCCCTGTACCCCCCTGCTGCCCCAGTCCTGGGTTCTCCCACCACCCACCGATACCCCCTGCTGCCCCAGCACTGGGCTTCCCCCTTTCCTCCCCACCAGTGCCCTCCCCCCACCCCGCTGCTGCCCCAGCCCTGGGACACTGGTAACTCGCTCTCAGGGCGGGTCATTCAGCAGAACACAGACAGGATTGGTTCCCATATGGTTACAGAGCTGCAGTAAAGTGGAACAATTTTCAGCCTGTGTGACTGGAGGATATCTGGATGCATATTATAAGACTGTCCTCCATAAATGAGGAAAAGTTGAGGTGCCTTTATTATTCTTTTGTTCCAGCCTTCCTTTCTATGGGGATTTGCCAATGCAATATCACTTAAGTCTTCTTTTAAAACAACAAAAAAGGCAATGGCTGTGAAAATTAGCATTCCCATCCTAAAACCACTGGAAGCGATTTCTTCCTTCAATTTAATTCCTCCTTTTCTACAGAGCAAGTTACAGTGGTATTCAGATATATTGGATTTGGAGGAGAAATGAAGCAACAGCTCCCAACACGACTTGAACACTCCTGAATTTTGAGGTGTTCAAATCTGGAAGGCAGGTGCTGGGGGCGGGGGGCTGCGGGCTCCACAGGGGAGCATGGCAGCAACGTGTCTGGAGCTGCACGGAGCCAGACACGCTGGTCTGAGTGGCACGGTAAAGGGGCTGGGGGTTGGAGAAGGGGTAGGGGGTTCCAGGGGGCAGTCAAGGGACGGAGAGCAAGAGGGGTTGGATGGAGCGAAGGTTCGGGAGGCAGTCAGGAGACAGGCAGCAGTTGGATAGGCATGGGAGTCCCAGGGGTTTATCAGGGGCAGGGCCGGCTCTAGCCATTTCGCTGCCCCAAGCACGGCGGCATGCCGCGGGGGGCACTCTGCCGCTCGCTGGTCCCGCAGCTCCGGTGGACCTCCCACAGGTGTGTCTGTGGATGCTCCACCGAGCCGCAGGACCAGCGGACCCTCCGCAGGCACGCCTGTGGGAGGTCCACCAGAGCTGCCTGCCGCCCTCCTGGCAACCGCCAGAGCACCCCCCGCAGCATGCTGCCCCAAGCACGCGCTTGGCGCGCTGGGGCCTGGAGCCGGCCCTGATCAGGGGACAGGTAGGGGGTGGGGTCCTAGGGGGAAGTTGGGGGGATCTCAGGAGGGGGCAGTTGGGGACAAGCAGAAGGGAGGTTTAGATAGGGGAAAGGGTCCCAAGGGGCAGTTAGGGGCAGGGGTCTCAGGAGGGGGCAGTCAGCGGACAAGGAGCAGCAGTGCTTAGTTAGGGGGTGGGGTCCTGGGGCCAGTTGGGGCAGGGGTCCGGGGAGGGGTAAATCAGCGGCCGCAGGCCAAGATTCAAAGGGCTCTGAGCTGCCCGCAGCCACGGGGAGCCCTGATCTCTTTTAAATCCCAGCCAGCCCCGCCGCTGGAGCTGCAGCTGGGATTCAAAGGGCTCTGGGGTGCCCAAAGCCGCGGGGAGCCCTGAGCCCTTTAAATCCCAGCTGCAGCTGGGAATCTCTGTGGGCAGCCCAGAGCCGTTTGATTCTCGGCCATGGCTGGGATTTAAAGGGCTCTGGGCTCCCTGCGGCTGCCGACAGCCCAGAGCCCTTTAACTCCCGGCCGCGGCTGAGATTTAAAGGGCTCTGCCCGCCGTGGTTGAGATTCAAAGGGCTCTGGGCTGCCCGCAGAGCACCGTGTGTGGGGGATTTAGAATCCCCCCACGGGCTGCACAGTGAGGCTTTGCGGGCCGCATGTTGTGGAGGCCTGGACTACAGCATTTCCTCTGAATCATCTAGCACAGGCCATTGTGTGAATCAGAATACTGGAGGAGATGGACCACTATTCTGATCTAGTATAGCTGTTCCTCTTAGGAGCACGTGTACCATGCAGGAATCAGTTCATGCTCCCAGAAGGCTAGTGAGTGTGTGGGTGCTCTGTAACTCTGTTTGATAGACTTCAAGCACCTGCATGAGTTCCTGTGTTGCTTCCACTGTTATTAATACGATATCCTTTTGAGAGTAACCAGACATCACAATACAGAGGCACAATAGAGGAGCACAATGGTGTCGCCTGTAATTGATTGACTGACTACAGTTTTACTTGTTTTGTTCTATGACAAAGGAATATGCCAAAATACTTTTGCAACAAGTGGACATATCTGCCACATAACAGATATAGGGAAAGGAAGAGAAGCTTCTCTGGGAATTCATCTAGACAGAGGTCTGTTCTGGAGAGAGCTGGCTAATGACGAAGAAACCCTACAGAAATGTTTTCTTTTCCCAACTCTTCCCCCCCCCCCCACTTGCTAAAGCAGGAAATCACAGTATAACTCAATTCAAGCTATAGTAGCCCAGGGGAACTGTTGTGAAAAATCTCATCCAGGTGCAGAAGGCTATTCTGTAACCTTCTGTGTCCAGAAGGCTATGAATACATCACAAGAGTAGAGTTCCCTTTGGCTGCCTTCCTTGGTTGCCATAAGGATGACAGTTCCGTGGATGTTTTGGAAAAATACAGTCATTAAAGTTAAGGAGCTTTTAAAATATTTTCTTGGAATCAGTTTTCATGGATACTTTTTATTTCATAACTCCATCCCAGTCGCTCGTAGTCCCCTATCTAACTAACTGTTTACTTATCTGTACAGCATAACTGTACCCTGATAAACTTAAAGTCCTAGCTAAACAAATGGGCCTATGCACACTGAATAGGTACCTATATCAGTCACTCCCCCAAGCCTCGCACTTTACTTTGTGGATTCCTGTATGGAATAACATCTGCAGGGTCCCATCTCGCACCCACATTCTATGGCCCACATCGCTTCCCTGGGTGACTCCTGATTGCCTGAGATTCTCTGTGATAGGATGTGGTACCTCCTCCCCATTGCTGGTTTGTTTGACTTTATGAAGGCAGAAATGAACCAAAGTGCAGGTTTCCAAGCAGGGAGGGCATTCAGTATGTGCTGTAGCTCCCTGGCATTGGAACCAGACAGAACTGTGACCAGGGAACTGATGATGGATCTTCAGCTGGTGAATTGAATACAAGAAGGTAAAAGAGCAGGCTTCTCTGTAGTTGTACAGAGTAGGTCACCATTTTACAAGTCATTTGAAATTTGATTTATCTTTATTTTAACAAATAGTAAACTCCTTTCATGAATGGATTGTGCTGCATTAGTAGAACTGGAAATTACTTGTAATAATTTTGCATCTTTTGACTCATGCTTTGTTTGTGAACAATTGATGATTTCCTTGAATTAAATCTGTCATTAGTTCGGGTCTGGTTTATTGCCAGTGCTGCACCTCCATCCAATGAGGGTTGATGCTTCACTCCATATGCTTATGAATGTGAATATGATGCAACTGGAATATGCTTTATGTAAAAGATCTCTTGTAAGGTATCATTACAAAGCTTATCATCTACTGAGTGTGTTTGCATATATTATTTCTATGTCTGGAGTTGGGAGAATAAGATATAAACCTATACTACCGATGTAAACACATTAAGTGGAAGCCATTAAGGGTGCTTCAGAATCAGTGAACTGTAAATGGCTCTGTTTACTTGGAAACCTTCCTGTGTTTGTGTGGGCCAGCCCAGGGAAAATGGAGGACCATGTCGCATGATACTTAAATCTGGTACTTTTCCATTTAGAAAGAGAGACAAAAGATTTCCCTCCTTGTGCCAAAGCTATAAAAAGTGGATGGAACAGAACAAAGGGGGTGGCCAGTCATGAGAAAACCCTGAGTTTCCACCTAAGATGTCTGCTGGCTCTAACAAGGGCTGTGCCAGGGGAAAGGATTGGGCCCAGACTAGGAAGGATTCTAGTCTATGAAAGAAGCTTATTGGAACATGTGTCAGGGTGAGATATAACCTGTAATCATTTTCTGGGAACTGGGTATCTGGGTGCTGGAGGGAAATAATCTGCTGAGCTGTTTTCACGTAAAGCCTGTAGCTTTGGGGGCGTGGTCCAGACCCTGGGTCTGCATTGCAGCAGGCTAGCGTGTCTGGCTCAACAAGGCCGAGTTCTGGAGTCCCAAGCTGACAGGGAAAATGAGCTCAGAAGTAACTTCAGCATGTCAGGTGACAGTCCCAAAGGGGTCTCTGTGACTGAACCCATCACAGAGGAGAACAGAGATTTTGATTTTTAACGGATGTTGAAAGCTGCTCAGAGGTTTGGAATGTTAGAAGTAGTCCTAACAGAGATGGATTAGTGGGCTGACTGTAGGTAAGGTGGTCACCAATACAGTATAAATGTAATGAATCCCAGGGCTCTACTGTTTATCATAGGATTACATCACTGCACATGAATGTGTATGGATAATATTGCAGTAGCATATAAAAGCTCCAGTCATGGATCAAGACCCCATTGTGGTAGGTGCTGAATGAAATATATATGTGCCCTACAATTTCAAAAGTGACTAATAATTTTAGGTACCTTAGTTTTTGAGTGTTCACCTTACAACATCCTACAGAGGCCTGATTTTGTTGCTTAAAGGTAGTATATTCTAACTCAGAGAATTCACAGGACTTATTGTTACCTGAAATACCTTTTGTGTTCTGGGAGTTTTGCTTTGTTTTTCAGGGAGTAAAAATATTTTAAATAGTATGATAGAAATGTTGCCCTTCAAAATTCCAGCTCCCAATGAAATGTGTTTAAATGCATTTATGAAGTATGTTCATTACGCATGGAAGCTATATGTATTATCTGATAAAAATGCCAAGAAAAAAATGTAACTTTTTTTTAACTTTATTTTTTATATGTTAAAATTTCATGGCCCCACTGGTTTTTCATATTGTCTGAAGACTTGCTGCGAGAAATCCATTTTGTCCCTGCACCTCACAGACCAATTGGCTGGTAGACTTGAGAGGCTTGTGAAAGCTGCAGGTAAATTAATAGCAGAGAATGTGCCTGAGGACCATGCCTGGCTGCTCCTGAAGTCTTTCTGAAGCCTGAATTATTTGTATTAAGATAGGCAGGCACTCAGGCCTCTATGAGTCAATTCTTTGTAACAGTTGCCAATATTTTTATACCTGAGAGAGCTGCTTCATTCTTTATTATTGCTCAAAATCAATACTCCCATTGCCCTCACAAAATGCTATACAAGCATTATTGGCATTTCACTTGGCAGCGAAGGGTATCAGCATCAATCTCGCCAACTGCACACTTCACTAACCCTGTTCCACTTCTCTGCTGTGTATTTGTATTCCATCTGTGATGCTCTCTTCTGCTTGATTTGAATGGGAATCCTTAGCAGAGCTTCGACACCTAAGATTAGAAAATGGAAAGGCATCATTTAGCCATTGATTAAAATACTTGTGTGCATGTGTGTGTTTTGCAGGTTTTGAAGCCTAATGAAATGTCATCTTTTTTTAAGAAAAAAACACTGCTACTAAAATCCATTTATTATTTAAAATAATAATAGTAATTAATAATCTCCTGACCCAAACTTCAGCTTCTATTCCAACAAATTGCCATGAGATCGAAGGTGATTTTCAAGGTTTATGAAATCCTTTTAAATTAACAAGTCTTAATTCACAAACAATCACACATGCAGAAGAGCAGCGATATATTGCCAAACAAACCAAACATATTGTACACCAGTGTAAAGAGAGACTCTTTTGAATAGCAGCCGCATGTTACTCTAATTGTGTACAGCTGCACCAGTTTGATATGCTAGCTCAGTCACAAAGATTTGCATTCAACATGTAAATTCAGCTTTAAACATGCAATTTCTAGACATCTTCTAAAATGGGAATTGTTCAAGGCATCCTGTCTCCTGCAGAGCTGTGTATCACTATATAATACAGTAGCAGGCATAGTGTGTTCAAATAACGTCAGAACCAAGGCATGCTAGAGTACTGTTAATAAAATAATAATCTCTTTCATGTATCTGCATAAAAAACAAACAAACAAAACAACCAACAACCTGCTCTTCTTTCACTTCCTAGTTACTCCTTAGTATGGACTCCCTGCATATTTTTCCCAGTTGCATGATTATTGTTCAGTTCCCCTCAGGCTGGGATCTAATAAAGAAATATTGAAGTGAGTTATTTTTGCCCCAAAGTGCAGGAAGCTGTTTGAGCAAGGTAGATTTATGTCTATGCACTGAGATTGTAGCCATGTTAATAACATTCAAGAATTTCAGGATTGCATTCAATTTTGTGGGAGACAGAACTATTAATTCCTCCCCAGGAGAGAAATGTTTGAACCCTGCTGTGCCACTTGCAACAATTTTCCAATACCAAAGTCTGAGCAGAAGAATTCCACTTTGTCCCTTCTTGTTTCGCCTTGTCTCCCTGCCTCTCCCCCCACTTCCCAGTACCTATCCTAGCCCCACGTGAGTATATTTTGGGAATGTTTATGGAATGATTATCCTGAAAATGTATCATCTGGATGCTGAATAATAGTTTTCTTCCTGTAATAGATTTTGAACTTGTTTGTTTGGGTTTACCTTCCATTCAGAATACCATCCTTGGTGATAAGCAGACCTTCCTTAATAACATAAACTATGACAATGCTCAAGCAAAGCAATTTGCTAGTGTTTGTATGGAGGGGGAGTTGGATAAACAAAAGGCTGAGGGATACTGGCCCTGGGATTTTGCTTCCTTTTTTATTAATATATGCCATTTGGTGCAGTCCGGATCATTCCAAAGGTAAAATATTGTTACTGAAAAATATGAACCAAGGATAAAAATGATCCTGGACAGGGATGATTTAGCAGGGTGTAGGATGAAATCTGAACTCTGTCAGAGGCAGGGAAGTCCTCCTTCAGTTAGAACGCTGTCCGTTTAAATAGCTCTAAACACTGCTGTAGTTCAAGGAAACAATAGGGTGGGTGTAAACATCTGTCAATATAACTGAAGTATAAGGATAACAGTGAAGGGGGGAATCAATAGATAAAATCTCTTGTATGCATCCCTTGGCTCAAATTTTCAACAGACTCAAATAGCTATACATTTTACATGCGGATTATCTGTGTTATAATCAGTTACAACTAGTATGTTTGTCAAGGGCATAATGATTAATGTATATAATTAGAAAATAAATAAACATTATATGTAATAATATGACTTGCTCTCCCACAGTCTGTGTTAGCTACTGCAGAGCCATGTAGATAAAGTCCCCCACAGTTTATGGGTAGATTATTTTCCAGAGAGGCACATTTATTCTGTATCTTAAAATCCATTCTTTGTGTTTGTACATCCAGTGGCCATCAAGAAGGTTAAAGGTTACAATACTTATAACAAATCACTGCATACTATTTACACTCATCATCAATTAAACCGGTGGGAAAAGAGAGTATATTGCACTGAAATTGCATTTTTTAAGTTGTTAAGCACGAATGAACCTGATGTACAAGGTGCTGAGTCCCCTCAACTCCCCTCCTAGAGGCATAACATGGAATGATTTAGGAGAAATAAAGAAAAGGGATTAGAGTCTCAATCTGCTCCCACAGAAGTCAATGGTATTTTGGGGATTTGATTCAGGGGAAGCAGGAGCAGACCTTTGATTAAAATACCCTACGCGCTCATTCTGTATCCCAGACCTCAAAACTCTACAACCGTTCATTCACAGCATCCGAGGTCATGATCCTTTGAGTTATTCAGCACCTCAAAGGAAGTTGTGGACACTCAACACCTCACTAAATCAGGCTCTAGAATAGTAAGCATAGCAGGATTTTACATATGTGTTGAAAATAGTAAAGCCCTGTACCGATAATAACACTACTTTTTCTTGGCAATAATTTACTAACAACATGAATGACTATAGGACCTGCTGCTGTTAGTGATTTAAGCCTGGAACTCCCTTTGATGTCAATAGGAGTTCTGTGCACAGATAGCTTATAGGACTGGGACCTTAATTTAACTTACCTTCATAATATCATTATCCTCCTACATGCTTTAATTCAGTAAGGCACCAATCTGACATGGTCCAGCAGTTCTTGGGGGCAGGAATTAGAAAACAGTTACTGGGGACAAAATAAAAAAAAACAGGAGTCTAAAATTAATATTTGGGCTTCTAAAAGAATGACCTGGTTTATGAAAACTTTGAGCATCTAGCTGCTCTGACAGAAGCCAAGGGAAGCTGCTAAGTGCTGGGCATTTCTGAAACTGAGGCTACTTATTTAGGAGTCTATTTAGGCTCCTGCTTTTTTTAAAATTAATACCCTGGGATGCTGGAAAGAAATACCTAAAAGGGAAATTTTTATGCAAACTTGATAGGTTGACAAAAATACTGCTGCCATCTTTGAGGGTCACTGCTGAATGACTCTAGAATGGGCTATTTTCTGCTATATTATGATGTTATACTCTTATTTTCAGAGAATCTCTCTTTAGGAACTTGCCAGAGTGATTACACTGAGTAAACTTTAGTGATTGGTTACATTTGAACTCTTGTTTTCCTAGGCTATAGTTCAGACTCTGGGTGCTTTCAGAAGTTTTCATAGGCTACACACAACATTCAGAGAGACCATTTATTCTAACATCAACTGCTTTATGATATATTTCTTCAGTGGGCCCCCCAGTACTTACCCCAGCAGCTGGGGTACAGCTACTGTGCTGGGTTATCAGGAGAGCTAGACCAGCTGCACATTTCTTCTGCTGTTCCACACAGAGTCCTCTAGGCTGGAGTGACGGTTGGTCTCTCCAAAGGAGTGGTGTTTGGAGCTAGCACCGCATTGAAGCAAATAGGATAGTTTGCACATCTCAGAGTTATTGTTTCTATATGCAGACTCAGGTAGCTGTTTCTGCACTGGCTACACCCAGGTTGTGCTTTCAAGGTTTTCTTTGCAGCTGTGTAGGTTAGAAACATACTTTAAAAATATTGTTTTGATGAAAGCAGAGATTCTGATGTAATCACATATCTCCCAGAGCTGGGACCCTACATATGGGCTGTTAGTGCCTGCGCCTTAATTAAGCCCTGAAAGGGAATTGAGCACTGACGAGAAAGACCTTCAGAATGAGCTCCCACACTAAGGATGGTGGATCCTCTGAGCGTGGTGCTCTGCTATCCTGAATTTAGAAGACCCTTTCCAACCTGGGGCCTGGATCCTGGTATTCCTAAGTTCCTGCATTTATCCACCACTGCCTTGGTACTCAGTGACTTATGGATCAGTTTGACATGTTGTAAAAGACTTCGGAATTCTTCAGGATGAAAGTCACTATTTAAGAAGCTGCTGCTGTTTTATTTTATTACTGATCTGTGGAACTTTTATTATTGTGAAATGTATCTGACGATTGAATGCAGTGGACCAGCCATAAGCACGAGCAACTTCCACTCAAGTCATTAGGACTTCTGCCCATGTATACTAGAACTGAATTGGACCTGGGATGCTTAAACAGGAACACTTTCATTGTCTTGATGCTGGTATTCCATGGTTAGGCTGGGTCATTTCAATAATTAATAGTTTGGTATATGAAACAATTTGGCTTGTTTCATTGTCTTTGCCTTTGACAGGGGTGTCTGATTAGATGCAAATATTTTTTTCCCAAGGGAAGAACTCTCTGATTTGTGACCTGTTTGGCATTAAATCACTACATCTTCTGAGTAATAAGACTTCAATTTCTGAGAGAGAGCTCTGCAGCCAAATGTTGAAACTGTGGTGTCCACACTTTATTTTCTTCAAGCATGTCACCCAGCTGCACCGTTGCCAGTACTTTTTGTTCATTTCATCTTGCTGAGCCTGATTGCTTCCTTGATCCTTTACATCTCACATCACTGCACCAAATTCTTCTCAGGTCTCCAGTTGCTTACTTGCATCATTGCATCATATACAAGTCCTTGTATAATTCTACTCTCAAAGACCCAGGAAAAAACAACTACTCTGGAGACAGAGACACTACAATGTCTCTGTCATTGGGAGGAGGAGAATGTGGTATATTTATATGCTCGCACTCAGTAAGGGGAATCATGGAGTCAACAACTAAACCCTCAATATGTGGCAGTGGTCAAAGAAGGCAACACACAGTATGGTTGTATAATAGGATGGAAAATAACACAGAAGTGTTAGAGGGTGTTATGCCTTGGTTGGATGCCAGATCAATGATTAGCTCTAATATATTTTATACCTAGAATATTTTAAGCATTTGAACTACTTTTTTTTTCCTGGACAAAAGAATGCACCTTCCTCTGCCCGTCTGTGTCTCCCTCAACAAGGGCCGGTTCCAGGCACCAGTGCAGGAAGCAGGTGCTTGGGGCAGCACGTCCACGTCTTCAGAGGCAATTCAGCGGCTAGTCTCTTTGTCCCTCCTGGAGGGAAGGACCCACCGCCGTATTGCGGCCGAAGAATGAAGTGGTGCAGTAGAGCTGCTGCTGAAGTGCCGCCAATCGCGCCTTTATTTTTTTA
The DNA here is from genome assembly GCF_003597395.2 of Chelonoidis abingdonii. NCBI lineage: Eukaryota > Metazoa > Chordata > Testudines > Testudinidae > Chelonoidis > Chelonoidis abingdonii. Next base: position 104,578,067 of record NC_133774.1, on the reverse strand, counting down.
TTCTTTTTTTTGCTTCACTGCTTGGGGCAGCAAAAAAGCTGCAGCTGGCCCTGCCCTCAACTCTCTGAACCCTTCTTCTCTGTCTTCCCTGGTTCATTTCACCTTCCATGGCCTCTGCATGCCCCTGACCTTGCTTCCCCTGTTTCTGATTCCCCTTTCCATATCTACTTATCTCTTCTTTCACCTACATTTCCTCGCCACCTTCCTTGCTCTCCCAAACCTGTACTCTCTCTTTTTTGTGGTGTGTGCCTTCCCAGCCTGTATCTGTCCCCCGTTGCCCAAGCAACTTCCACACGACCTAGGTCTCCAGCCTAAAGACCTGCTTACCTTCAGCCCGCATTTCATGCCAGGCCTCCATCTACCTCTTTAGCCCATGTCCCCAGTTCACATTCTTGCTGGCTTCTGCTTCTGCTCTATCCCTCCCAGCCTGCTCCACCCTCCTCCTGCCCTCTCACCACATATCACCTCCAGTGCAATACAGCAGCTGCTGCAGCAAAATCTTGACTCCGTAACCGGCCAGTTTGATATTTATAAACAATTATATTTTAATCACTGCTCTGTGTACATGAAGAAAAACAGCTCCTCAAAGCTTTAAAAGTTCCCCAACAGTCCTCTGCAAAAGCACTAATAGGCGCTTCCCCTCAGTATGGTCAACAGAACAAATTTAGAGGCTATAAGCTAAAACATTCTGCATAAACGATGAGTTTTATACATTAAAGCTGTTACATTTTTGAAATACATTACCATAACTTTAAAACTCCTTTTCTGATTTCTCCAAGACTTTTCCCAAAAGTGATATGATATGTGAAGTTTATGGGAAAATTGCTTTCTTTTTTTGCGAAACTTAGGGGGATTTTGATGGACAGTTTTCTCCTTCCTTGTTAATTCACTCAACCCAGAGTACTTCTGGAGGATGTATCTTTCTCTAACTTCCTCCAACCCCACATCAGTCCTAAAATATCACCCTTCTCTTCAGTCACAGCCCGCTAAAATTTCCTTTATTTCCCTCTCCCACACCAAAACAACCTAATTTCTTTTGTAAGCTCTTTACTTTGTGAGCTTGAGTATTGCAGATCATGTAAATTAGATCCAGCTCAAAAAGAGATGCTGTAGATTGCAAGCGGAGATTATCTTTGAGCTTTCAGAAACCAAACGAAAATGCAGCAGGGTAAATTAGGCTTATTTTTCATTTCTGGATTCTTGGTGAAAAGATTAAATGTATCAGTTCGGCTTTATCTGCAAAACATTTCAGAGAGCTTGGTGACCTCCAATCACAGCTATACTTCCCAGGTATAGTGGAGTAGTTGTTGAACAGCGGGGAGGCTTGTGAGAGCAGGAGACAGACATTTCAGAGGAGCTTGACCTAGGCTATGGCACTCACTGCCACAAGAAATAAGAATACCCATGGCCTGCACCATTTTCCAGCTTAGGTTTCCAACCAATACATTCTTTATAAGCACATTTAGACATGCAACCTCTCACTCCCCATACCAATTAAACGATGTCTTCTATTAAGTGGTAAGAAAGGAAGAAAAAAGATTGAATTTGTGATTATTTTTACACGCATGCATTTTTTATCTGTCTCTCTGCCTATAATGTGTAGGTTAGACCCTCATATATTATGATGATGGAGGCCATATAAGCCACCTAAAGAGAGAACAAGCAACTCACTTTAAACAATAGGGCCAAATTATGCCTCCATTTAAACCTATTTAAGTCCACTGATGTAAGAGGTTACATATGTGTTTATTGGATGAGGACAGAGTTTGGCCCATCATTTTTATTTGCAAGAATATAGACAGTGGGTTTATTGTTTTAGCCACTAATCAAATTGTTCCATTTGTAGCAAATTCTAGCCAAAGAACAGAAAAATTCAACAAAATAGAAAGGGCAGCAATAAAGAGTGATTTTAAAAAAAGATCCCTTCATAATGCACTGACGTGTGTGGGGATCCAGTATGGTATGTATGTGTTACGGTGGTTAATACTGAATCCCTGTTTCACATACCTGAGGGAATGAGAGAGAGGTCTCGCCTTGTAATCAAGCTGTCTTGTGTTTGGATTTCTTAGGCAATGATCCTTCTTTCTGACATACAAAAAAGAAAGTCTAATGCAAACATGCAAGAGTAGGAGGTAACAGTTTACTTTTGTTCTAGCTTTTCACCAGCAGTGCTATAACAATCACTAATTTCATATTTGTAGAATGAATTCAAGAATGAGATGCTTTCTGCTTGCATGTTATAATATAAGTCCCAGTCATGTTGTCATAGCTTAACATGAAATGAAATAGGAAGAAGGGGAGGGAAAAGGAGAGATGAGACACATAGTGACATAATCTGCAACTAGCTCAGCACTCATCTTGAAATGATTTGGTGCTCAAGGCTATTCAATAAGCACGAGAAGGATAATAATCAGCCTTTGTTTTTAGATTCCTTTGAGCTTTATTGTAGAATAATTTAATTAAAATACATTTTATTGCCATTTTACTGTCTCTGTCTGCTCTCCTTACTGCTGTAATTTCCTGAAAAGGAGATGTATGACTCCTGTGGGCATCCGTGGTAGCTTTTCAATCATCAATTCTTGTTCTCTGCTATTATTTTCATTTTGGGGAAAGGATGATTTTTTTCCTTCACAAAAATGAGTGGTTTGATTATCTGATGCAGAACTAGGAAAATTAAACCCTTCTTTCTTTTCTGGACGTACTGGGCTCATAGTGCAGACCTGGAGGGGCTAATGACAGAAAATTTCATACATAGGAGTTTTGTTGAACTATTTGTCTAGAGAGGAGGGTTGGTCTCACGACTGGGAACCAGGAGACCTGGATTCAATTCCTAGTGCTGCCACAGGCTTGCTGTGTGATTTTGGGCAAGTTGCTGTTCCAGTAGTGCTCCATTTATGAAACGAAGATACCCTTTTCCCCACTTTTTCTTTGTCTTGTCCATTTAGCCCTTCCAGGTAGGGGACAATCCCTTACTCCATGTATACACAGTGCCTAGGACAGTTGGGCTTAGTTGATGCTTTTATACATTACTGTAATATAATAATACTCCTCTTTCTATCCAGTTACTTATAAGGGCTTTGTCACCCTAGTATGTGAGCTACCCTCTCTGTATTTCTGTACATGATGATCGTGACATTTTTCACTTTCTTTATGTATATAGAAGCTCCTCAATGCAAAGTTGTCACAGGGGCGAAAACTGTGTTTTATGCAAGGCTCCAACTTGCAACCCAAGCTAGCCAAAAAGTGTTTTTGTTTGGTCTTTTCACAAAACTGATGGGAAAGCCAGTACCTGCCAATTTCACTTTACGTGGGAAGCTTCCTGCTCAGCTTGCATCTGATGCTAAGCTGCTAAATTCTTTGCAATGGGCTGAGTTTCACAGAAAGTAATGTTCACAGTGTGGCAGGTCCTACTGAGATGCCAAGTAAAAGGAGCTGAAAAGCATGTTTGACTAACTCATGCCAGACAGGGCTTAGGTGTATAATAAAAGTTGGAATGGGTCTTCTTCAATGGAAATCAATATATTATTTATTAATAAAATATCTATCAAGTTGTCTTATTTAATTTGCATGAGAGGACACTCTACCAGCAGAATGTATGGTATTTGCATTGTTCAGTTATCACAATTTTCAGTGATGCAGAATAATAAATAAAAGCACATGGTCAATAAATGCATCTGAAATGGACTAATTTAAATATGCCAGCTTGAGAAAGTTTTCAAAATTATGTCTCCCACCCGTAAATCATGTGACTTCTTAAATATGCAAATCAGGCTGTCAAAAAGCCTGGTCAGTGGTCCCCTGCCAGCTGATGACAGAACAACTAGGTTTTGTCTTCTTCAGGGAACACAGAATTCATTGTATTCTCTCAGATTTCTTCAAAGGGCTTTGAGAAGCTCTGGAAGATGAGTGCCATTAGTCGGTATTACATCACTAGCCTTTTGGCACTAACAAGTTTACTTTTTATTATGAGGTGAAATATATGCAAAATTGTGGGACTATTGGTGCCACCATATCTTAAAATGACACAGTTAATGCACTGCTGGGATGATTAATGGCCTTAGTGATATTTAAATTTTATTGTTAAAGTTTAATAGTTTGGCTTTGCAAAATATATTCTGTACAACTAGTGCCTGATTATACGAGGTGCTGAGCACCAAGAGACCCCGTTGATTTCATTTGAAGGAGTTGTGCTCAGCACTTCTAAAAATCAGATCTATAACGTCTATGATGAGTATTATGGTGCATCAGAGCACAAAAATGAACATTATATATTTTTATGTGTAGCGCCACAAGATCATGAAGGAGAAGAGCCACTTGAGACAAAAATGTGCCTGTGGCAGTGACCTTCCTTTCCTTATTTTGTCTTCTGAATGATTACTTGCTTTAAACTGTCTATTCTGATGGCAGCATTTGCACATATTTTGTGCCCTCATTTGGATATGGAGGATGTTAAGTACCTGCTAGCAGCTTGCCAGTGTTAAAGTCATTAGGATCCCATCACCATAGGATACCAGCCATAATCCCAATAAAAGAATGTCGATCAGACTGATGAATGATAGGTGATAAGTTTGGAAAAAACACTGACCTTTTGACATGTAGAAATAAAACATCTATTGTGTGTTTGGAATCCAGGTTAATGACTACTCTACTGTCCGCCTCTCCTCTTTTTCCCTTGGTGGCAAGTTGCTGTTGTTGTGCAGGAGTCTGAGGCCTACTGTGCCACTGGCATAGTAGCTGAAATATTCTGCTTTTGTGATGAGGCTACAGGGCAAATCTGGTATCTTTAAATACTGATCCTGTTTTCTTATACACAGCAGTTAATGCTCTTTGAAAATAACAAGCTACAGATGCAAGATCCATTCTATCTGAAGGTTTTAAAATGTCTTTTTGTTTGAGGAAAAGACTTTTAAAGTATTTCCTCTGCAAAGCTAAGACTTGTGGAACAACGGTTGCTCAAGAGCACTCCTGCAAAAGCTGCTTATGTGCCTCTGATAATGATCAGCATTTTGGAAATGAAATTACAGGGAAGTTTTGATTTGCCAGGAGTTGATGGGGAGAAAATACGCACATTGCCCACAAACCTTACAAGCAGGGATATTTCTCGTGCCTGAAAAGATCCAGGCTTAAGCCTGAGGCTAAGAACGTTAATAGGCAGAGATTCTGCTGCCACCTGCTTCAAATCATTTCTGCGCGGAGTGTGAAGAAAGAGTTTTATGGGCAGACATTGCAACATAAATAGAATGAAACATAAAACGAAGTTCTGACCACTTCTTATTGTTAAAGAATATGCCACTTTTTGTAAGAAGGGGATGTTAACCCTTGTGTTCTGGCCAAAATCTGATTTGTGCAATCACTATTCATTAGAAATAACATTGGTCAACATTAAATAACAATTTTTGCCTCATTTTGGTTAGTGAATTGTTAATATATTGATCCTGATTTCCTTTTGATATGTTTAGTATTTGTAACAATAGTCTGAATAGTTCAGCTGACTATGGGTTGTTCACAAATTTTTCTTTTTGACTATTTGCAATTCACATAGTGTAGTTGGTTACGTAAATCACGTTATTGGTTCTGCTCTTTGACTAGGTTACTGAAAGTTTTAAAGCAGGATAATAATAAATAATGCTTTTTGCAGTAGAAATGTTCAGATGAATAATCACTCATGCCACAGTTCGTGGCACCTTGGAGCTCTGCAAATTTTTCACCAATATGTGTCAATTATCTGAATACTCGAGGTTAATGACTATTCTGGCCCTACAAAATACAGTGAACTGAACCAGGTGCTTTTGTGTGTGTGAAAATATTCAAGAATATGTTTTTCCTATTGTACCAGCTTCTTAAATCACATTCTGAATATTTTGCGATTCTGGGACAGAGTTTCAGATATGTGAATCCATTTTACCCATTGGTTTTGGTGGTAGATGTGTAATTTTGGTTGTTGTTTTTTTTTTTAATGGAGGGATATCTAGGAGAAATTCTTCCTGCATCTTTTCTGTTGAATTTGTCTATTTCAGGCAGACACTGCTGGTTTGCATCATTGCTACAAAGGTCATTGGCCAAGCTGCTTAAAGGCCTGACTAAAAGCCCAGTGAAGCCCATGGGATTCTTTCCAGTGACTTCAATGGACTTTGGATCTGGTCCTAAGTGTAGAGTAATCTTCTACTCTGTGCTACTGCATATGTGGCTTGTTGCAGAGTATGTTGGTCCAGCATGATTTTGTTCTCTTGTTTGGCTGTTGCCTTTGTTTGTGCCTTTTTTTAACTTTTGGTCATGTAGCCTTCTGGGGGTCGGCTTTCAAAAGTACTTACAGAGTTTAGTCATCCAACTCCCATTGACTTTATTGACTAACTACCTTAGGCACTTCTGAAAATTCCATCCTTAGGATGTCTACACTGCGATTAGAAACCCGTGGCTGGCTCATGCCAGCTGACTCAGGCTCGCAGGGCTCTGGCTAAGGGGCTGTTTAAATGTGGTGTAGACTTTCAGGGTTGGGCAGCAGTCTCAGCTCTATGAACCTTTCACCTTGCAGCATCCCAGAGCCTGGGTTCCAGCCCAAGCCAAATGTCTACACCGCAACTAAACAGTCCCTTTGCCTGAGCCTGAGTCAGCTGCCACGGGCCAGTCACAGGTTTTTAATTGCAGCGTAGATGTACCCTCAGTGTTTTGTTGCTGCTGTTTCTTGGTTGTATTGAGTGCTGCTGCTTGATTCTTCTCCCTGCTCGTTCTCTCTCCTGCATTTTGTGCATGTGTGCTGCAGCGAGAGTGGAGGAGCAAGTTTATCCTTCCCTTAGGCATCCTCTTGAACTGTCATTCTCTCTTTTATTTCTCCTGTTTTTCCTTTACTTTGTCTCTCCCCCACACCTGCTTGTAGATGTTATGGTTAATTTTAATATTCCTGCTATGCCCTTTTCTGCACTAGATGGAGCTCTTTCGAATTTATGGTTTATCTGACAGTGTATTGATGCCAATGCCTGCACTATTGCAGTTGCCTTCTTCAGCACAGACCCCACTGATCTTGGTGCCACCGTAATGAAGGCCTTGCTGCAGTACCATTTGGTGGTACAGTAGAGCAACATTGAGTTGGAGGGTAAGCCAGTATGTGCAGAAGGGGTGTTCTCCTTAAGCAGAGAATGTTCTTTCACTTTGAACAGTAGTTGTAGCTGTTATGTGGAGGAAAAAATGAGAATTCTGTCGCATTTTCTTATCTTCTGTGTCATGAGGCCCCAGGGTAGCTGAAATTGCCCACTGCTTGCCTGGCTGGATTTTGTTTTAAACATTGTTGGGGTTCATGGCTCTGCTTATTTTTCCTGGTTGTAGGACCTGTAGCCTGGTGAAAAAAATCCTCAGCTACACCAGGTTCTCTCTTTAGTACTGCATAGAAGATAGAGAGAGGTGTTGAAACAAAGATCACACCACCTTCACTCACTTACCTAGAACAGGATGTCAAAGTACAGCATTTATATTCAGAGGAGACTACCGGTGCTATACCTAGTGGTCTTAGCTTTTGAAGATTCCTGGATAGTAACTCACATCCAGATGACTTAACCAGGTTAATCAGGACAAAGAAAGCAGAGCCACTTTCCTTGTCATCTTCATTGTCCTCCTGAGGAAGCATCTGTCCTATCAGTGACTAAGTAATGGCCTCCATTCTCCTGACTCCACTCATGCAGCACCTCAAAGCCCATCAATGGGTGAGGCAAGAGTATCTCTGTCAACAAGCATTGACACTGGTTGCACCAAGACCCTCATTATTGGTGGTACTATGATCCTGGCATCAAGATCAGTGGGCTCTGTGCTGAAGATAACTGCCATAGTGCAGGCATTGACATCAGAGCAGAGTGCCCCTATGTATATAAAATCTGCTCTATTTTACAGCATTCTCAGATGTGCTAAGTGTTTTACACAACTAGTAAAGGATAAATGGCTTCCCTGCAGTGCTCATAGTCTGGAATATAGACATGACAGCAAGTGACGGTAATAGGCAAAGAGAGTTGATTCCTCAGTTCTATCACACTCACACCTGGAGTGTGTGTTTTGAGGGGTTTTTTTGTTTTTTTTTAAAGCCTGAATTCCTTTCTTGTAGGTAACATGTTGAAGGTGAGTTTTTAGGAGGAATTAACTCAGGAAAAGACGTGTAAGCTGGGTAAGAAGGGGTTGGGAAGAATAGTGGACCATCTGTAAGCCTTTAGGCTGGACCTTAAAATCTTTTTTTAGTACCACTTATTTTTTCAAACCAGATGCCACCAATAGGGGTGTATGAGAGTTCCTGAAGACATGAGGAAAAGTAGCAGGTATAAGTGATACCCAGAGCAACAGGTCATGACTGTAACCTAGTTTGTTGACACAATGGACTTAGAAATAGGGTCAACCAAAGGAGGGGCAAAGATGAAATCCTGAACCAAGAGAGCAATTCTTTATAGCTATCTGTTTCTGTGGGGAGGGATAGCTCAGTGGTTTGAGCATTGGCCTGCTAAATCCTGGGTTGTGAGTTCAATTTAGGGATATGGAGCAAAAATCTGTCTAGGGATTGGTCCTGCTTTGAGCAGGGGGTTGAACTAGATGATCTCCTCAGGTCCCTTCCAACCCTGATAATCTATGATTCTGGCTAAATGTGGGGGAGAAAGACTGACAGTCTCTGCCAACCTCTTGCAACATCTTTACTATTAAAACCAGAGGAAGTAAAAAGGCCTCAGAGCAAATGTGTTTGTTTAAATCCTCCTGTGGTCCAGAGCACTGAAGAAGGAAAAAAGTGTTTAATGTAGTTTCTGCTAGGCCAGTGCTAATTGTTCCCAAGGCAGGAGAATAAACCCTTTTTCATGTTCCTGTCACGCACTTTATCCAGGTAAACTGTATCCACAGGTGCTGAGGCAATTTTCACTGCGGGGTTCTCCTGTGCAGAGACTGCACAATTAGAGTAAACTGGAGATTACACTGTCATGTGAACATATGGACATTAAGCATTGCCCAAGTCAGCCTAATATTATATTTATAAGCTGCTGCTATAGTGATCCAGGATGAATTGAATACACTGAAATCTCCCAACAGGTTAGCTCGAGGAGCTGTAACTTTACCTTAAATGCATGTGGCTCTGAGTCAGTGGAACTCTGGGTTAAAGTCTCACCGTTCTTTCCATACTGTCCTAATAACTTGCTTGTGTGCTGACACTAATCATCACCATCTCTAAGTAGCACTGATCTTTTAATGTCTGCCAGTTAACTTCATACAACACATACTGTCACCACAAAACCTTCTGTTAGGAAGCTTTATCTGAAAATAAGGCTATTAGCAGCTGGTTTTAAATTCTGTCAAAGTCTAGTTTCCACTTACTAATGCACAGTCTTCTATATAATGTCTGATTATCACTCTCAAGTCTCAGGAACATGAATATATCCCCAGGGAAAAGGGGGAGAGAAAAATGTTGTATAATCAACATACAATATTTTTTTTTCTTTTTCTCTCTCTGATTTTTGTTTTGCAGTTATTTCCTTACAATACCTTGATGGCAAAAAGGTATTGCCTAACAGAGGCTTCAAGAAAATTATCTAGACAAAATTGCTGCCGTTCTTTATAAAGGGGACAGGAAGGATGGAAGTTCTTTTTTTTCAGAACTAGGGCTTTGGAAGAGAATGCAGATCCCTGGAGAAATATCATTTCCCCTAATTCATGTATTTTATTTGTAGCTCCTACATCTGAATATGTTTTTCTTCAAACTAGAGATTTATAAGTGAATTATCCCCTTGCTGAAAACCACACACCACATGCATATTTTGCTGTGATACCTAGTTACCATTTAATATCTTTTTGGATAACCAGGGTCTAATTCTTCTCTGATTTTGTACCAATTTTATGTTGCTGCAATTCCATTGGCTTCAACTAAGTTATTCTTGATTTGCACTGAAAGTTAAAGTGAGATTAGAATTATGCCCCATTTTTTCAACCAATACAGTCTCCTTGAAAGTTAAAGAATGTGTCAAATTATTTATTCAGTTCAGCCAAGCTAAATTCCCAACTGAGTGAGTTAACACTTAACTTTCAGGTCTGATAGGTAACTTTGGAAAATTGCAATATCCCAATGAATTTGCTTGTTAGGAGATACATGACAAGAGGAAATATTGCAAACAATCACTGTAGTCACTGTAGCAATGAAAGCACAAACAGATTCATTGCTGCTATCTGACATTTTCCTCTCTTTGTTCAAAAGTGCCTATTATCTGTTTGGCAGTGTCTACATTCATTGGAATCTATTTGATTTGCTTGTATTTTGGCTCCAGTTACAATTAATGATTGAGATTTGTCAAAGCCAGCAAGGGTATTTATATACACAATTCCCACTGAAATTAATGAGTTATGTGGCTAAATCTCCAGCTTGGCTTTGAAAATCATAACCATGATTTTTAATGGATTAAACTTCACGCTTACACAGCATACATTATTTCATGCTGAGTCTTTATCTACAGGACACTCCAGCTGCAATTGCGTTCCAGAAATCCCACCAAGGTTTCTACAGTCCACTTGTAACTGGAATTTGCACTCCCATTGTGATCAGTATGGGGTGACCATATGTCCCATTTCGGCCAGGACAGTCCCCTTTTTAAGCCCGTTCCTGGATGTCCCAATTTGTCCGTCTGTCTTTCGCAAAATGGAGCATTTGTCCCATTTGCTGTTGTCAACTGATCATCACTTTGCCCCAAAATGGGGCTCATGGAGGAAAGTGTTGCAGGGCAAGTGATGATGCCAGACACTGGGCCTTGGGCTGTCAGCTCCGGCCCTGGGCGTCAGGCCTCAAGTCAGCCCTGTGTCGGGGGAGAGGCTCAGGTGAGCCCCACACTGGGGGTTAGGGGGCTTGGGCTTCCAGCCCCAAGCAGCAGGGCTTGAGCTTCAATCTCAGCCCTGGTTGTTGGGGGAGAGGAGCCTTGGCCAAGCCCCTCTGGCATATGTGGGGGGCCTCAGACTGCCAGCCCCGGTGAACCCCGTGCATGGGAGTTGGGGGCAGGGAGAGGAGGGGTATCCCATTGGGAAATATGGTCACCCTAGATCAGTGTGGCTAATGCTGGAAATCAAGGAAACATATCAAGCACTTTATGACAACTGGAGGTTTGGATAGAAGCCAGTCCCAAGCCAAACCTGAGGCTCAGGCCTATACTGAGAATTCTTCTTTAATTTCTGCTGAACGCATTGACTAATCCTCAGCACCCTTGTGATGGGTTTGGTGCTGGGTAAATACTTTATTTCATGAACGGGGAAATTTAAAATACAGAATAACTTATCAAGGTCTCAGAGTTGGTGTTAATATGGGTGTGAAAGCTTCCCCACAGATGCCATTTGGAACTGGGGTACTGCTGAGCCCTCTGACCCCCCAGTGTGGGCTCCCTCTCAGACTGTCCTGCTCTGACAGACTGCAGACACGCTCCTGGTCTTGCATGTCCACAAGCATTCACATAGGTAAGGACACATCCAGCTGCAGTTACATGCAAGATCTGTGAATAGCCACTGCATGTGAACCAACAATAGAGAGGCTACAGCCAAAATACCCACCAGCTTCCTGGCCTAGGACCCCAGAACAGTACCCTCCTGTCCTGGCCCAAACCCTAACCGCTATGAATTTATTATCCAGTTCGCCTCCCCGTCAATGTGGAGAGGAATATGCAACAGCCCCTGCCTCTTGAGCTAAGATTTCCAGGCACTTCACTCCAAGCTCACTAGTTTAGATTAAAACATAAAACAAGTTTATTAACCACAAAAATAGATTGTAATTGATTATAAGTGATAGCAAACAGATCAAAGCAGATTACCTAGTAAATAACCAAACCCGCATACTAAGCTGGTGGATGCTATTACTCTCTTTCCCAGGGCTGCCCGGGCCCCCAGAAAACTCTCACGGGGCCCGGGCCCCTGGAGCTGCTTCTGCTCCAGGTCTTCGGCGGCAGGGGGTCCTTCCGCTCCAGGACCCGCCGCTGAAGTGCTGGGTCTTCGGTGGCAATTCAGTGATGGGGGTCTTTGGGGCACTTATGCAGCGGGTCCCGGAGCGGAAGCACCCGCCACCGCTGAATTACTGCCGAAGCGGGGGCCCCCCGCCGCCGAAGACCCCAGGCCCCCTGAATCCTCTGGGCCGCCCTGCTCTTCCCTTCCCAGCTGTTACATACTACATACTAGAAAGATCGAATTTGAATTAACAATCTCTCACCCTAACTACTAATACAAACAGGCTGCAGATTCTTAAGGCACAAGCTACACTTGCTTTGCAGCTTGGAATCTCCAGGTCTTTCATACGCGGGCTAGAAATCCCTTTAGCTTGGGTTCAGCACTTCCCCCAGTTTAGTCTTTGTTCCTCAGGTGTGCCCAGGAGTTCTCTTGTGGGGAGTGAAGAACCCCAGATGATGGCACTCCCTGATTTACATAGCTTTAGCATAGGGCAGGAACCCTTTGTTTCAAAACTTAGTTCCCAGACTAGTTTGTGGAAAAATACTAACATCCAAAGATGGAGTCCAGAGACATGTGATCTGGTCACATGTCCTTGTAGAGTGATAGCAGTCATTGCTTATCGGCTGGCCAGAATAACTGCAGGAAGGTTAAGCTATTCCACAATCCATTGTCTTTGCTGATGGACTTCTTCATTGTTGTACCTGAAAAGCTGGCTGTGGGTATTTTCCAGAGTAAATCCATTTGAATTGCAGATCCCTAGTCAATATTCAGAACTTCAGATACAAAAATAGCACATGCAAATGAGTAAGATAATCATAGTTAGCAAATCATAACTTTTCCAATGACACCTTACATGATCCGTCTTGTATAAAATACATCATAATTATGCTATAAACATATCATAAAAATATCACTATGAAAACTATGGGGTGCAGTGTCACAATGGGATTAGAATTCAGGACTCCCTGCCTCCAATCATGTGCTCAGTTCATTAGATAGTTTCCCCCTTTATTTTATCTCCAACTCTGTCCATCAAACATTTGAGCCATTCCCTAATTTTTGTAGGCTTGGCAGACTGTGTTGTTATGTTGGATCATAATGTGTTGCAAAACAAATGGCAGCGAATCATGCTGCTGGCCTCTGGAACTTGGGGAAGAGCCTGGGTTTGAGATGGGGGAGGCACCAAAGTAAGAGCCGTATTCTGGCAAAAGAGAGATTCTGCATGTGATTCCTTCTTAAATACTACAGTCACACCCATATCTGAACACACAATATAGTGCTTACAGGTCTGCACAACTGCATTAAAAATGTTGACAGAGACCAGAAATGAGAACTCATGAGTTCTGCAGCTGTTTTGAGAGCAAAATCAACAGGAAAGCTAAAAGCTGGTGGATGCTCGCTCTCTCTTTCCCGTCCCAGCTGTTACGCCTATGCTTTATGATAAGGACTCCATTCCAAACTGCTTCAGGATCACCCACTCCTAATCTACAGAAATCTTTGTATTTTTGGTTTTACTGCAGCAACTACTTTAAGCTAATGTACAGTTTCCACCACCTCTCCCCCAGCCATTTGTTTCTTTATCAGGTCTGAGATTAGTTAACCTGATGAGATTACATGTCAAGCTCAAAGGCCATTCCAAGTGCACTAGCATCAATATGAGAGCAGCCCAAAATATGGAGCTCTATCACTAATTAAAAAATACACCAGTTTCTTGCATCAAATTCCCTATTTACTCTCAGGCTTTCTTAGAGATCTCCTGGGGAATACCATGCTCTGTATGCACGTGTGTATGTAAGGGGAAGGTAGAGAGGCATAGGAGGCCCTGAGATGGAAATCTAATAAATGAAAAGGTCTAACATGATCTGAGATACCAGGCCCATTTGTAAGGCCTGGCAAGCTGACTTCATTACTGGCTGCCTTGGGTTATCAGGGGAGACAGTGACAGATCATTTTGTAGGGCCTGGAGGGAGCCAGATCTGTCTGCCTAGAAAAACAAATAAATCCAGGCCTGAGACTGAGGTTAAAAAAGATTTATAAGGCTCACTGATGCATGTGCCCCTCTCAGAGTGGATTTTGGCTGCTAGCCATGGGAAGCTACCCCAACTGTTTCACATATCCTGCAATCTGCAAGGCAAGTAAACTGCTTGCTTCTGATTGCAGGCAGTTTTCCTTTCTTAAGCAGTGTCTGGGAGGAAAATGGACAACAAACCACACAGGCACAACAAAAAAGAAGGGGTGGGGGAGAATGAGGAGTGTTTTACTGGAAGATCTTATAAAACAAAGCATAAATCTTTTGACGTCTGACCTTTTCACTCCCACGTTTCCAAGGGCAGGTTGAATAAAGCAAAACTCATCAGGCTGTTGAAAGAGTAATGTCCTTCATTTTGCAGGAAACAAAAAGGCAACCTGCTTTTCAAACCGAAGGGGGGAAGAAAGCCCACAGAGAATTGTTACTGTTTAATAACAAACCACTTGAAACCCACTTGATTTATTAGAAATTAAAATGTATCTCTTGCTCATCAAAAGGCTTTTTATTTAACCTTTAGCCTTTCCTGTCTTTCCTCAGAGGAGAGATTAGTTGCTGATACATTTAGAATTAGTGGAAAAGGTCAAAAGAAAGGTCTAATAATGGTCATCCTCCCTCATATAATTGAAGGTCTCTCCCCTTCCCCTTACCCCCCAAAGGTAATAAAACAGCCACTCAGACAGCAAAATTGCAATGCTTAAGATGCTTTAGGGGTTACTTAGAGTTTTATTTAACCCTTTGCTGCTGGGTTTTTTCCTTTGTGACCTTCAACCATTTCCCATAAACATTCTGTTATCCTCTATGTGAGGTTGAACTCAGCACCACAATTAGCAAGTGATAATAGCTGGACTCACTTGACATGTTCAGCAGTAATTCAGTGGATGAAGCGCCTCATTACAACTATAAAAATGACCCATAGCTTCCGTAAACCCTGAGAAGTACATGCATTATGCTATTTAACTAAGATGGTGACTGCAACTTGAAACCCATACATCTCTATTTATTGCATACTGCTCCTTTCCAGTTTTTGAGATAGTACACATTTTTTTCCTTTGTGTTGCTACAGCTTGTTTTGGAGACACGCACACAATACTCTCTTTCATGAGTCTCCTCCTTTGTTCTTTCTTGTTTGGTGTATGTTAGATTAAGGAGAACAATATTTTAGACTGAAAGTATGTGTTTTGCTCTTAAATATTGACACACGTGACTGAAGTGTTTTTTTTTTTTCTTTAGTGGATTAATGCTCATGTCTGGTTTTCAGGAACAAATGAGGAGGGTTGGTTGGCATAAAGAGGAAGTTATAATATCACTATATGGAAAAAAATAGAGGTATAATCTGAGAGAAAGTTATTTCTGCAAAAGAACAACAGATCTTCAAACCCCTTTGGTGAATTATTAGCTATCGTCTTGGTTTTCTTAGGAGGTTGTTTTTTTTGTTTTGTTTTGTTTTTTAAACAAGGAAGCTTTAAAGAAACAAAAATAAACACAAGATAGCTACAGATTCTACACTCCTTGAGGTAGAGACTGGCTTTTTGTATTATGTTTTATAAAACAACCATTTCTTTGTCACTGACTGGGGCTTCTAGGCACTACCAAAATACCACTAATAATAATACAGCTGGTATAGAATTGGATTGAAAGACTTGCAGAAATGTCAGTTGAGTCTCTTTTTGAAAAGGTAAGTGGTCTGTTCTCCTTCTTCTCTTCCACTCCTCCTCCTTCCACTGCTCTAGGCTGTTTGCTCAGTTACGGAGCCTGTCTTATGACAGGAATGATACTTCCAAGGCACATATCTTTGGAAATAAAATCCAGAACCACAAAATCTTGAGTGTAAGGAGCAAACTCCATCGATTATGTTCTTGATAATATCTAGGAATGGGTTGTTTTTTAAAAGCATGCTCTACAGATCAGAAATTGCTACACTTACCTTTACATGCTACTGCCCTAGAAGCAAATAGTGTGCATGTTAAGTCTATCAGACTCTTGAAAGAGCTGTGTAATGCCCATCCCCTTATTGCCACAGAAATTTTGGAATGTGCAAAAATATTTAGATGCTGTAAGAACATGATACAGTGATGTGCTAGTGACCTAACTAAAGGACTTAGATCTAGGAACTCTGAAATGCAGGATGAAATTTCAAACGAATAATCTTTCAAGTTGAAATTCCTCAGTTTGGGGATTCTCTAACGTTGTCTCAATGTCACATTGCAGTCCCAACTAACCTGCAGTGTACACCAATAGTCTATTAGGGCCTGAGCCAAAACACATTGAAGTCAATGAGAATATTTCCTCAGCGGGCTTTTGGTCTGTCCATTAATGTCTACCTTGGAGTGCTTATTGTTATATTTCCTAAAATAAGAGACCTCTTTAACAAATTGCTGTTCACAGAATTTATCTAATGAAAGAATAGAAATTTGGCACAGTGACTGAGATCCTACAGCGTATTGTACTGTAAGGTAATTTGAATATCTTTAAATACCTGGAAAAATAATTCAAGTTTGGGTAACTGAATTCCTCCCATCTTAATACCCCTGACGTTTCTTTTCCAAATGTGTTTGCTTAAATAAGCATACCTAAAATATATTGCGCAATGCCAAAATAAAACAATACTAATGCTTAGTTGAAATCCTTCAGTCTCCCATTTATGATATCATTTATTAAAATTTAGGAGGAGCAAGAAATACCACCCTCCCTTAAAAGAACAGAAAGACACTTCTCCTCTCCTCTGTCAATGAGGTGATTTTAACTGCTTCAAAGACTACATGGCTTTCAGTGTTTCTTTATCTTGCATGGTATCACGTGAGCATGAACCCTGACTGCACGGAAAGTCCTATTTCAGAGTGTGATAGCATTAAGAAGTCATCCTAGCCAACTATTACCACAAGGTT